>NC_086445.1:452525763-452878780 GCF_028390025.1 Pseudophryne corroboree | reverse complement strand
CGACACGGAGTCTGACTCCAGTGTAGACGAGGATGAGACAAATGTACAGTCCACAAGGGCCATCCGATGCATGATTACGGCAATGAAAAATGTGTTGCACATTTCTGACATTAACCCGGTTACCACTAAAAAGGGTATTATGTTTGGGGAGAAAAAGCAGCCAGTGACTTTTCCCCCATCTGATGAATTAAATGAATTGTGTGAAGAAGCGTGGGGTTCCCCTGATAAAAAAACTAGTGATTTCTAAGAGGTTACTGATGGCGTACCCTTTCCCGCCAACGGATAGGTTACGCTGGGAGACATCCCCTAGGGTGGACAAGGCTCTCACACGATTATCTAAAAGGGTGGCACTGCCGTCTCAGGATACGGCCGCCCTAAAGGAGCCTGCAGATAGAAAGCAGGAGGCTATCCTGAAGTCTGTATATACACACTCAGGTACTATACTGAGACCTGCTATTGCTTCAGCATGGATGTGTAGTGCTGCAGCAGCATGGTCTGATACCCTGTCAGACAACATTGATACCCTCGACAGGGATGCTATTTTGCTAACCATAGAGCATATAAAGGACGTTGTCTTGTATATGAGGGATGCACAGAGGGACATTTGCCGGCTGGCATCTAGAATTAATGCAATGTCCATTTCTGCCAGGAGAGTATTATGGACTCGGCAGTGGACAGGTGATGCTGATTCTAAAAGGCACATGGAGGTTTTGCCTTATAAGGGTGAGGAATTGTTTGGGGACGGTCTCTCGGACCTCGTATCCACAGCAACAGCTGGGAAGTCGAATTTTTTACCTCAGGTTTCCTCACAGCCTAAGAAAGCACCGTATTATCAAGTACAGTCCTTTCGGCCTCAGAAAGGCAAGCGGGTCAGAGGCGCATCCTTCCTGCCCAGAGGCAGGGGTAGAGGGAAAAAGCTGCACCAGACAGCCAGTTCCCAGGAACAAAAATCCTCCCCTGCTTCCACTAAGTCCACCGCATGACGCTGGGGCTCCACAGGTGGAGCCAGGTGCGGTGGGGGCGCGTCTCCGGAACTTCAGCGACCAGTGGGTTCGCTCACAGGTGGATCTCTGGGTTCTACAAGTGGTATCTCAGGGATACATGCTGGAGTTCGAGGCGATTCCCCCTCGCCGTTACCTCAAATCAGCCTTGCCAGCGGCTCCCAGGGGGAAAGGGAGGTAGTGCTGGCGGCTATTCACAAGCTGTACCTTCAGCAGGTGATAATCAAGGTTCCCCTCCTTCAACAGGGACGGGGTTACTATTCCACAATGTTTGTGGTACCGAAACCAGACTGTTCGGTGAGACCCATTCTAAATTTAAAATCCTTGAACACTAATGTAAGGAAGTTCAAGTTCAAAATGGAATCGCTCAGGGCGGTTATTGCAAGCCTGGAAGAGGGGGATTTTATGGTGTCGCTGGACATCAAGGACGCTTATCTGCATGTCCCCATTTACCCACCTCACCAGGAGTACCTCAGGTTTGTGGTACAAGACTGTCATTACCAATTCCAGACGTTGCCGTTTGGTCTGTCCACGGCACCGAGGGTATTTACCAAGGTAATGGCCGAAATGATGATACTCCTTCGGAAGAAGGGAGTTATAATTATCCCGTACTTGGACGATCTCCTTATAAAGGCGAGGTCCAAGGAGCAGTTGTTAGTCAACGTAGCACTATCTCGGGAAGTGCTGCAACAGCACGGCTGGATTCTGAATATCCCAAAGTCGCAGCTGATTCCTGCGACGCGTCTGCTGTTCTTGGGCATGATTCTGGACACAGAACAGAAGAAGGTGTTTCTCCCGGTGGAGAAGGCCCAGGAATTGTTATCTCTGGTCAGGGACCTCCTGAAACCAAAACAGATGTCGGTGCATCACTGCACGCGAGTCCTGGGAAAGATGGTAGCTTCTTACGAGGCAATTCCATTCGGCAGGTTCCATGCAAGGATCTTTCAATGGGATCTGTTAGACAAGTGGTCCGGATCGCATCTTCAGATGCATCGGCTGATCACCCTGTCCCCGAGGGCCAGGGTGTCTCTGCTGTGGTGGCTGCAGAGTGCTCATCTTCTCGAGGGCCGCAGATTCGGCATACAGGACTGGGTCCTGGTGACCACGGATGCAAGCCTCCGAGGTTGGGGGGCAGTCACTCAGGGAAGGAACTTCCAAGGACAGTGGTCAAGTCAGGAGACTTCCCTTCACATAAATATTCTGGAACTAAGAGCCATTTACAACGCCCTGAGTCAAGCAGAACCCCTGCTTCAAAACCAACCGGTGCTGATTCAGTCAGACAACATCACGGCTGTCGCCCATGTAAACCGACAGGGCGGCACAAGAAGCAGGATGGCGATGGCAGAAGCCACAATGATTCTTCGATGGGCGGAGAATCACGTGCTAGCACTGTCAGCAGTGTTCATTCCGGGAGTGGACAACTGGGAAGCAGACTTCCTCAGCAGGCACGACCTCCACCCGGGAGAGTGGGGACTTCATCCAGAAGTCTTCACGCTGATTGTAAATCGTTGGGAACGGCCACAGGTAGACATGATGGCGTCCCGTCTCAACAAACAGCTAAAAAGATATTGCGCCAGGTCAAGAGACCCTCAGGCGATAGCTGTGGACGCACTAGTGACACCGTGGGTGTACCAGTCGGTTTATGTGTTCCCTCCTCTTCCTCTCATACCCAAGGTACTGAGGATTGTAAGAAAGAGAGGAGTAAGAACTATACTCATCGTTCCGGATTGGCCAAGAAGAACTTGGTACCCAGAACTACAAGAAATGATCTCAGAGGACCCATGGCCTCTGCCTCTCAGACCGGACCTGTTACAGCAGGGGCCCTGTCTGTTCCAAGACTTACCGCGGCTGCGTTTGACGGCATGGCGGTTGAACGCCGGATCGTAAGGGAAAAGGGCATTCCAGATGAAGTGATTCCTACGCTGATAAAGGCTAGGAAAGACGTGACAGCACAACATTATCACCGTATATGGCGAAAATATGTTGCTTGGTGTGAGGCCAGGAAGGCCCCTACCGAAGAATTCCAGCTGGGTCGATTCCTGCACTTCCTACAGTCAGGAGTGACTATGGGCCTAAAGTTAGGATCCATAAAGGTCCAGATTTCGGCCCTATCTATTTTCTTTCAAAAAGAACTGGCTTCACTGCCTTAAGTTCAGACGTTTGTTAAGGGAGTGCTGCATATTCAGCCCCCTTTTGTGCCTCCAGTGGCACCTTGGGATCTTAACGTTGTGTTGGATTTCCTGAAATCCCACTGGTTTGAGCCACTTAAGACCGTGGAGCTAAAATATCTCACGTGGAAAGTGGTCATGCTATTGGCCTTAGCTTCGGCTTGGCGTGTGTCAGAATTGGCGGCTTTGTCGTGCAAAAGCCCTTATGTGATCTTCCATATTGACAGGGCAGAATTGAGGACTCGTCCCCAATTTCTCCCTAAGGTGGTATGAGCGTTTCATTTGAACCAACCTATTGTGGTGCCTGCGGCTACTAGGGACTTGGAGGACTCCAAGTTACTAGATGTAGTCAGGGCTTTGAAAATATATGTAGCCAGGACGGCTGGAGTCAGGAAAACTGACTCGCTGTTTATCCTGCATGCGCCCAACAAGCTGGGTGCTCCTGCTTCAAAGCAAACTATTGCGCGCTGGATCTGTAGCACGATTCAGCAAGCTCATTCTGCGGCAGGATTGCCGCATCCTAAATCAGTAAAAGCCCATTCCACAAGGAAGGTGGGCTCTTCTTGGGCGGCTGCCCGAGGGGTCTCGGCTTTACAGCTTTGCCGAACTGCTACTTGGTCGGGTTCAAACACGTTTGCTAAGTTCTACAAGTTTGATACCCTGGCTGAGGAGGACCTTGCCTTTGCTCATTCGGTGCTGCAGAGTCATCCGCACTCTCCCGCCCGTTTGGGAGCTTTGGTATAATCCCCATGGTCCTTACGGAGTTCCCAGCATCCACTAGGACGTCAGAGAAAATAAGAATTTACTCACCGGTAATTCTATTTCTCGTTGTCCGTAGTGGATGCTGGGCGCCCGTCCCAAGTGCGGACTCTCTGCAATACATGTATATAGTTATTGCTTAACTAAAGGGTTATTGTTATGAGCCATCTATTACTGAGGCTCAGTTGTTGTTCATACTGTTAACAGGGTATGGTTATCACGAGTTGTACAGTGTGATTGGTGTGGCTGGCATGAGTCTTACCCTGGATTCCAAATCCTTTCCTAGTAATGTCAGCTCTTCCGGGCACAGTTTCCCTAACTGAGGTCTGGAGGAGGTGCATAGAGGGAGGAGCCAGTGCACACCAGATATAGTACCTAATCTTTCTTTTAAGAGTGCCCAGTCTCCTGCGGAGCCCGTCTATTCCCCATGGTCCTTACGGAGTTCCCAGCATCCACTACGGACTACGAGAAATAGAATTACCGGTGAGTAAATTCTTATTTTTACATATAGCGAAACAAAGGAAAAGTTCCACATTTTCGAGTGGAGATCGTAGCCGACAGTGTCAGCACCTATAAGGATTATACTGAGTTGCAACATATTTGTGTTTATATTGACAATTTCAGGTCACTTTGGAAATAAAAGCTTTTTTTCCTGCAAACAATATAAAGCCATTACTTAGTGGTTTATTTCCCGGTACAGCAGTATTTAAAGAACAGTAAAGCAAAGGTATGGAGAAAATGTGCTGTTACAGATTAGTTGTCAGGATGTTTTCCCCATAGTTCATGTTATTTCTGAGTACACACTGCTTCTTGTCTGTTCGAGTTTGGTATGCCTTTCAGTTGCCGGTTTTGTTTGTGTGGTGTTATTGGCCTTCACATTTTGTTTTGTATAATTTACTTAGTTTTTCATTAACAGCAAAATCATGGCCCTCATTCCGAGTTGTTCGCTCGCAAGGCGATTTTAGCAGAGTTACACACGCTAAGCCGCCGCCTACTGGGAGTGAATCTTAGCTTCTTAAAATTGCGAACGATGTATTCGCAATATTGCGATTACAAACTACTTAGCAGTTTCAGAGTAGCTTCAGACTTACTCGGCATCTGCGATCAGTTCAGTCAGTGTCTTTCCTGGTTTGACGTCACAAACACACCCAGCGTTCGCCCAGACACTCCTCCGTTTCTCCAGCCACTCCCGCGTTTTTTCCGGAAACGGTAGCGTTTTTATCAACATGCCCATAAAACGCCGTGTTTCCGCCCAGTAACACCCATTTCCTGTCAATCAAACTACGATCGCCGGAGCGAAGAAAAAGCCGTGAGTAAAAATACTATCTTCAGAGCAAAATTACTTGGCGCAGTCGCAGTGCGAACATTGCGCATGCGTACTAAGCAGAAAAACGCTGCGATGCGAAGAAAATTACAGAGCGAACGACTCGGAATGAGGGCCCATGTGTCCTCCTTTTTGCTCCACTGGAATGGTTCAGTAAAAATAACGTGATGGGGAATTGTCCCTTGGAACACTACTGCGTTCGACATACTTAGATGCATCATCTCCGGATGAAACTGTCCCTGGAAATTAATTTAAAATGTAGGTAGCTATGTTATTGATGACCATGTCTGTATATCATAGTAATAACAGAAAACAAACTTTGATACACTTTTTATGTTACAGTGAAATAATAATAATTGGCAGCAGTCCCTCTTTGCCAACCATGCCAACCACTCAGGCATACACACCGATATTAACAAAACCATACCTAAGAGCCATACTCTTTTTGTTGCCAAATATACTAGGACAGGCCTGGTCAACCTCTGACTCTCCAACTGTTGTGAAACTACAATTCCCAGCATGCCCTGCCACAGTTTGCTATTGCGGAATGCTAAAACTGTGGCAGGCCATGCTGGGATGTGTAGTTGAACAATAGCTAAAGAGCCACAGGTTGGCCAGGCCTGTATTAAGGTCTCCTTTCTATGCATGTAGCGGGGACCAAATGTATTGGGATACTTACATAGAAAAATAGAATTTTATGGCAAATAAGAACTTTTTACCCTGTCTAGTCTGCCCTGTGATAACAGATAAAAAGGTAGAAGCCAACTTCTGGGTCAAATGTAATAGGGTGCTGGATTCTGAAACTGCTGAAATTACGGCAGGTAAGCAGACAAATTTAAAGTGACAATATTTAGTAAAGCAAAACCTACTTAGTTTTAGCATACTAAACATTGCTGCTGTAAATTGTGCTGATTTTGCACCTAAGTCGTGCTTTTTCGTCACAGCCCCATGGAAGGCATGTCGTAAAAGCAACAATTTAGTGGCTAATGTGCTACATAGAAGCGCGCTGAATTACTAGCATCAACCCTGATTTTTATTTATTTTTTTACAAACTACAGTGCGTGTGTTAGGTGCAATGTGGATTTCAGATAACCTCAAAAGTTATAACGGAGTTCTTTTTTAAAGAAATAATAAAGCAGAACTGCTAGTTTACTTCAACTAAATGCAGCATCAACCTTAAACTAGGCTGCTGGGGTATATAGTCCTATGCTTGTTTTCATTTCAGCCCATGTCTGATGAAATAAACACTTCTCATGCTTGTCCAACTTTGTTAGCTAGACTATGGCCCAGAACACCCTCTAGTGGTTAATCAAAGACGGCATATAAAGAAATAAACAAAACTTTTGCAGTCGGACACACCACTCAAGCACTATGCAGAGGACAGGATCAACATCCATTTTGACCCAAAACAGTGTGTACTTGCAGCCCCATATATAGTGTTGCACTTTATTTTGATTGCAATCATGCAATGTATCTTGTCAATTACCCATTCACACAGCTGAAAATTGTGTGTGTTGCTACAGGTTATTTCATTCTGATATAGTTGTGCTACATGAGACAACTTAACTTCCATTATGAACAAAACATGAACACTGTGCTTGGACCTTTATACTAGGTTCAGTATGTGGAGTAAAACAGGACGGGATTTGTTCAAGGAAGAGTCACAGTTTTACCTCATAAATAAATCATCCCTCATTGCAGTCTGTGTTCCTATGCATTTCCAGGGATAATGTCCCCTGTGCTGCAACTTAATCATAGAGGCCATTATAATGATCTTTATTTGCCATGTAGGTGGCTGTTTTGTCATTATGTGTGCATACCTCCCAACATGACCCTCTCCAGGAGGGACACAATGCTCTGCTTCTGGACTTTTTTCTTCATTTGTGATCGCCATCACCTGTTTTGAACAGGTAAATGAATAAAGAAAGGTATTTCAGCACAGGTGATGGCAATCATAAATTAAGAGGGAAGTCCATGAGCAGAGCATTCTGTCCCTCCTGGAGAGGGTCATGTTGGGAGGTATGTGTGTGTAATAACTTCACTTTCACAGGATAGCATTGTTTTCCCCCAATACTTAACCAAAAGTTTCATGAAAAATGACTTGTATTGAAGAATGAGGAGATGTTAGGTACGTACGACACAAGTATGCGGCAATTGCGGCTATGTCCTTCCCACTACCAGTGTGTGCTTCACTAACACAAACCATATCCCCAAATATATTTTACATATACTGTATATTCAGACTAGTAATGTGCACCGGAATTTTTCTGGTTTTGGATTCGGTTCCACGGCCGTGTTTTGGATTCGGACGCGTTTTGGCAAAACCTCCCTGAAAATTTTTTGTCGGATTCGGGTGTGTTTTGGATTCGGGTGTTTTTTTACAAAAACCCCTCAAAAACAGCTTAAATCATAGAATTTGGGGGTCATTTTGATCCCATAGTATTATTAACTTCAATAACCATAATTTCCACTCATTTCCAGTCCATTCTGAACACCTCACACCTCGCAATATTATTTTTAGTCCTAAAATTTGCACCGAGGTCGCTGGATGGCTAAGCTAAGCGACCCAAGTGGCCGACACAAACACCTGGCCCATCTAGGAGTGGCACTGCAGTGTCAGGCAGGATGGCAGATTTAAAAAATAGTCCCCAAACAGCACATGATGCAAAGAAAAAAAGAGGTGCAATGAGGTAGCTGTGTGACTAAGCTAAGCGACCCAAGTGGCCGACACAAACACCTGGCCCATCTAGGAGTGGCACTGCAGTTTTCTAGCGAGAGGATGAGTGCTTCCATCCTCATGTGACTCTGAACCACTAGCCATGAACATAGACCAGAGCCTCAGCCGTTCCTTGCCACTCCGTGTCGTAAATGGCATATTGGCAAGTTTACGCTTCTCATCAGACGCTTTTAATTTTGATTTTTGGGTAATTTTACTGAACTTTTATAGTATACTTGACGACACAAAGGTAGAGCAATGGACTACTGTACTGTACTGCTATATATATTCTGGTGGTCACAGCAACATTCTGCACTGTCCCCTCCTACTATATACTGCGCACAACTAAAATGCAGCACAGGTATGGATGCATAGTATACTTGACGACACAGAGGTAGAGCAGTGGACTACTGTACCGTACTGCTATATATATACTGGTGGTCACAGCAACATTCTGCACTGGCCCCTCCTACTATATACTGCGCACAACTAAAGGGCAGCACAGGTATGGATGCATAGTATACTTGACGACACAGAGGTAGAGCAGTGGACTACTGTACCGTACTGCTATGTATATACTGGTGGTCACAGCAACATTCTGCACTGTCGTCCTACTGTATACTACAATGCAGCACAGATATGGAGCATTTTTCAGACAGAGAACGTAGATATTTTCAGCACACTGAGCACAGATATTTGCAAGCACACTGAGCAGATATTTGCAGCACACTGAACACAGAAACTGAGAGAACGCAGCCACGTCCTCTCGCTATCATCTCCAAAGCACGAGTGAAAATGGCGGCGACGCGTGGCTCCTTATATAGAATACGAATCTTGCGAGAATCCGACAGCGGGATGATGACGTTCGGGCGCGCTCGGGTTAACCGAGCAAGGCGGGAAGATCCGAGGCTGCCTCGGAACCGTGTAAAATGGGTGGAGTTCGGGGGGGTTCGGATCCCGAGGAACCGAACCCGCTCATCACTAATTCAGACAGATTAAAGATAGGGGGCAGGTGTTCCCACAACCTAATTCCTCCCACCCTCAACTTCACACGGCATGGTTCTGCTGTATGGCGTGCCTACTACCCAGTGCTGTGATAGTATTAACTGCAGGCAGCACACCCTATGCATGAGGGGCATTGACGCCATTTATGCGTAGATCATGCAAAAACAGTTTACAATGACATTTTATTGGCAGGGCCACCACTAGATACTTACGCTGGATAACTAACTCAATACACACCTGTTATATTACATATTATATTCAAGATCTCCTAAAAACCCACTCTAATTACTCATCAATATCCCTTTTATCTTGTTTAATAAATTTTATCAATCTTTCATAAGAATCCAATGTTACGTTAAAGGCCCATATAAATATGGCTATGTAATGTATGTAGTTGCAATATTTACATTACAAACACAGCATTTTTGAAAAATTGTACTGCCGACATCCGCACTGATGACATGCATCATGCCGACATGTCAGTATCAACATTGTGAATGTCTGCATTTAAATGTTTTCAGTGTGTACATGTTTTTGTTTTTGATTTTTAATACAAAGCTGATTTTACTGGTGCTCAGTGACTGTACACACAACTTAAGGGACCTACACACGGAGCAATATAAGCTAACGATATAGACTATATAGTCTATATCGTTAGCAAACTAGTGCATATCGTTCCGTGTGTATAGTACTAACGATGAACGATGCGCGCTCCCGCATATTGTCATCGCTGGAAAAAATCGACTGTGCATGTTCATATCGTTTGTGTGTTTGTAGTGAACGATATTAGGCTATATAGTTCATAGTCAAAATCGTTCAGCGTGTATAGTCAGTATAGTTGGTTCTGGACTCCGGGAGCTTCAATGGAAATAGTTACGCTAAAATCGTTCATAGCCAGAATCACACCGTGTGTAGGCCCCTTTAGCTATCAGGATGCTTTCACCACCTCGACAATCCAGTAAAGGGGCCTAGTAAATAGATAATGAGATCACTGTGGCTTCAGGCAAAAAAAAAACAGTAAAAGAGAAAGCGCTAGTAATCAGTACTGGTTGAGTATCCCTTATCCAAAATGCTTGGGACCAGAAGTATTTTGGATATTGGATTTTTCCGTATTTTGGAATAATTGCATACCATAATGAGATGTTATGGAGATGGGGCCCAAGTCTAAGCACAGAATGCATTTATGTTTCATATACACCTTATAAAAACAGCCTGAAGGTCATTTAATACAATACTTTTAATAACTTTGTGTATTAAACAAAGTTTGTGTACATTGAGCCATCAGAAAACAAAGGTTTCACTATTTCACTCTCACTCAAAAAATTCCGTATTTTGGAATATTTGGATATGGGATACTCAACCCCGTCACTGCCTCCCCGCCGCTTCGTCCGTCAGCCGTATCCGCCGTCGGGCAGCTTGGCGGGGGATCGCGCTGTGTGTTGGGCTCATTAGTTGCAATGCAGTGTCCCATCCTGGCCAGGAATTTCTAACATTATAAAACGTGACTTCAGGCAGTGAGTACTAGAATAACTGGCGTGCAGTGGTGCTGGGTGGCACATGTGCCCCTCCGCCTTCCCCGACCTCTTCTGAGAGTTCGCCCATTGCCATGACCGCCATCTTTGGCTTCAGCCCACCAAGAAGGTATGCATGTGTACAGAACAATACAGTCCTGTGTCAGTCAGTAAACACTGCACCAGTGTCCTCTTATCTGGACATTCACCACTTGGCCACTTGCCATGTCTGCCATCGTTTGCTTGGCAGTGTAGTCCTTTATGTATTTATATTGTATTGTTGTAGCTGAAATAGGAAAGGGAATAGAGTGATGTTTTATTAGATCCATGACTGGATTGGTTCCAGTGTTTAACCTTTCAATGATAAAGGTCCATTTTTATCTCCACAATAGCTGACTGGTTACTGAGGGGTCTATTTACTAAGCCTTGGATGGAGATAAAGTGGACGGAGATAAAGGTGTCTGCCTTGGACAGAGATAAAGTACCATCCAATCAGCTCCTCACTGCCATGCCACAGGCTGTGTTTGAAAAATGACAGAAGCTAATTGGTTGGTACTTTAACTCCAACCAAGGCTTAGTAAATAGACCCCTCTGTCCCATCTACTGCAGGAGTCCGACATCTTCAGCCAGCAGACAAACTGCTGCTGACACTGCTTACCTTGGTCGGTGGGCAGAGTCAGTGATTTCACTCTGGATTCTGGCTACAGTCGTTGGCTAGCTTGTTTTTGATGTCTGAATCTAAGTGCACAGATTGGCTAAGCTCAGAGTCTGTCAGGGGTGGCAATGAGGCTAGTAAGTTACAGGGATCGAGTCACATGGGTCCCAGATACCGACTCATTGTCATTCTCACGGATGTAGTGCACTGCGCATGTGACTTCTGCTGTAACACTTAGCAAAAACATTGGTGTTCTGAACCCCATGTTTTTAACCAACGTTTTGTGACCACTGTTAAAAACATTGGTACTACTGATGTTTTCATTTGATGACTCATACGTAATCTGAAGAGAATCCTAAAGCACACAGCACATAGCTTTCGCACAATGCCAGCAATCATTTCCATCCAGCTATAAAAACAATGTTGCATCTCTACCAAATGTTCCTTTGGTCAGATGTTTGTCTGTGGTTCTTTTGTGCTCATTATCTCAACAGGGTCTCTTTACCTGGCCAAAGACCTTAATTATTTATTCAAGGGTGTGCCCCATTCTGCTGTACTGTGTGACTTTCCTGTAAGAAATAAAGGATAATAATGATATTATTATTATTATTATTATTATTATTATTATTATTATTATGTGTAAAGGTATCATAGAAAGTCTAATAAAGCCAGTAATCTTTGGAGAGAGAAAGAGGGAGTATAAAGAAGGGGAGAGAGTGATGTAAATTGGTGTTAAAAACAGGTAGAAGAAAGAGGAAAGCAACAAGAGGAAGATAGGCCAGCAGAAAAAGATGTGGGAATGGTGAGACCAGCGGAAGAAGATGTGGGAATGGTGAGAGAGACGGACAAGCAAAAAGTTTGAGACCTAAAGGTGGGAAGAGAGGCAGATTGGGAAATAGGGGCAGACAGTTTATAAAGGTGGTGGGGGAGAAGGAAAAAAAAAAAAAAGCCCAGCAGCACTGGACAAACCAACGAATAACTGGTCCATATTACTATCATAGAATTATCTAAACTACCATTTGTGCAGTATTGAAATGTATATAATGCAGTTACTAAGTAGATGAAAATGAACGTAAATTAAAGGGGTCCGAAAGTGTGCAGTCTCTGAAGGTGTAGAACAGTGGTTCTCAACTGCAATCCTCAAGTACCCCCAACATTTCTGTCTGTGGAAGTAGGTGGGATAATTACTGACCCAGCAAAATACATGAACTCACCTGTGCATGATCAAAGCATTTCACAAAACATGACCTGTTAATGGTACTTGAGTAGTAGAGATGAGAACCCCTGGACTAGCTTGTTGACTTTCGGATATACCTCTCCTAAGCTCCTCTGGTTGATATAGTTATTGACTGGGACCTGTAGTTCCTCAAGCTGCCTTCTGTTTCTAACAATCATTCTCTGTGCTGACAACCCCTAGGAATAGGTTTGTTAAAAATATTAGAGGATAACCGGGGGGACCTACCATCTCAAATAAAAGCAGGTAAGGGAATGCTTTGGACTTTATTGCGGAGAGAGACAGGGGCCGCCACCGTAATATCCTGGAAACGATAGAGCCATTTGGATGGTATTCATTCTGACAGCTATGATCCTGCCCAGCCACAAAATGATAATCCACTTCCTAGAACCCAGATCAGCCTGTTTAGAACAAAGTTGTTGGAAATTTTGCTGAAATAACGTCATACTGTGATGTCAGAAAAATCCCAAAAATATCTACGTTTTTGTGTTACCACTTGAAGCTATAGTGGGCCTCAAGGGATTCAGGGACCTGATGGGAGACATGAACAAGGATGGTCTCCGATTTTGAGTAGTTGAATTTGTATCTGGACAACATGATAGCGGTCCAGGAGACTAAAGATCGGACAGATCCGTGGCTGCGAGAGAGTTAGCAAAATGTAATTGGCAAGGAGAGTCATTTTAGAGGTGGTGTCTCTGACACACACTTTCTGAATGTTGGGATTCATTCTGATAAGAGACTAGGGATTCAGTTACCAAGGTGAAGATCAGAGTGGATAAGGGACAACCCTGTCTGGTACCATTTTAAATAATAACCCCCCCCCAAAACCCTCCGCCCCCAAACAAAAACAAAAAACACAATGATCTGATGTGGTACCATTATAGAGACCTAGAGTGAAGAGTAAGAACACCAGTCAGAAGGTCCCTCATTATTCTGAAGGATTGTAAAGTATGTAGCATAAAGATCCAGAAGATCCTATCAAATGCCTTCTCTGTTTCAAGCTTAAGAACAATAGCTGGGGAACTTCTTGAGTTTATAATGTGAATTAAATCTATGGTCCTGTGCGTTTTGTCCTGCGATTGACGCCCTAGTATGAAACTCAGTTGATCGTAGTGAATCAAGGCGGGGAGGACCTGATTAAGCCAAATGCCAGGATTTTATCTTAAATTTTAACTTCCAGATTGAGAGGGGAGATATGTCTTTTCCTGGCACAATTGTGTGGATCCTTAGTGCTTGTTAGAAATTATTTTTATTCTTAGAGGCCATGTTTATCAGGGCCGTCTTTTGAGCCACCCGAGGTTGGAGGGAGAGGCATCCGAAAGGGAGTTTAAGATAAAATATTGTGTAAGAAGGGAGCTAAGGTGCGTGAAGGCTATAATTTAATCACCATGTCATCAGACAAGGGCAGTCAGAGGTGCCAGAAAGGTCAGTTGAGATCGGGGAATCGTTGGACTAAATTATGGGGTAGACCTGAACTTGTGTCAAAGGGAGGGCAAAGTCGTTACTGAGCAATATCATATCTATATGGTAATAGGAGTTGTATACTGGAGAGAAGTACGTATATATTAAGTTAGAGGTTCCCTAATCTGCCAGGAATCGTAGAGGAGCTCAGATTACATGAGAGCAAGAAGGGCTTTAAAATTATGGAGGTCAGCTTTGCCCGATTTAGTGATGACCGGGGTAGACCTATATAGCGTATGGCAGTGGTTCTTAAACTCTGTCCTCAGACCCACACACATTTCACGTTTTCAAGATCACCTATCAGGTGCACAGGTGTATTCGTAACTCACTGATACATTTTAACCACTTAACTGACATTCTCCGATCACATGCGACCACACCACATCACTGTGTCCCCCAGTTTTTGATGAGGAGATCCGTTCTGCAGATGTGCGGAAGTACACTCTGCCTGGGTAAGTGCTAGTACGGCAGGGAGTGAGTAATGATGGCTTGCTGCTGTAGAGTGGCAGGGGGGAGAGAGATGAACAGGAGGGCTGTGTAGCAGAGAAAATGTCTAAGGGTGTCAGGAGCAGAGGCCAGGAGGGATTAGTAGGAAGCAACAGATCCTGAGCCACTACCTGGTCCAAGTCTATGGGATGCCTCAGAGTGACACAGGGTCTGCGCAGCAGCTTCCTCAGCATTGAGGGTGAGCAGGTCAGCCTTAATGGCAGTGTCTCACAGTACATGTGGGATTTCCCCAATCTACACTTATTTATGGGATCTACAGTATATATTAGACTGTCAACAGAATCTTGTCCTTCATTTTGTACAGATGAGCTGATAATTGTACTAAGTAGCTACAGAAGGCTTCTAGACTGTTGCAGCTAAGCTTCATAGCATTGTAACCTGTATCTGTCACCATATTCCAGTATGGATAATCATTGGATGGATGTTTAAGAGTTAATTTATATACAGCGTAGTCTTTAGTTAGCAAGTACAGACGTGTCCTCTTATATCCTTGCTGCAGTCATGCTAAACAGCCCATCAAGTCACGCCATGACGTGGTGGGAATCTGTAGCTGGTGAGCGTCTTTTTTTGCGTTTATTCAACTGCAATGGGTATTAGACACAACATAATGCAATGGGACGCACAAGCAGTTGATTAAAATGATATGCAGCATGCCTATATTCTATGTGTAATTGCGGTTGTATCAGCATCCGAAATGCCACGTTACAGTGTTTTCCAGAAATAGCATAGTATTTGTATGCAAATACAGTTGCAGTCACACAAAGAATATAGGCATGTTGCATATAATTTTAATCAGCAGAAGCGACCTGTGCGTCATATTGCATTACATTCCATCTAAGACGCATTGTCGTGGAAAAAAATTACAAAAAAAGACGCTTGGTGCTACAGAGTCACATGGCACTAACGCGTTATGTGTAACTTATAGTGCACAGAGCAAAGATGTAAGAGGACACGTATGTATAGTAATGTGATTTCAGTGTCATATTTTTTTATCCAGTTGCCGTATACTCCCCCCACTTACCCCAAAAAAATGGCCAATTTCCATTTATTCCACAAAACAACGTGAAGCCAAGATGTTCTCGGCAGTATAATGGGGAAATAGCACTGTACCTGACCTTGAAATGTTAGCATGATTTGGCAAGGAGAAAACAGGCTTCATGTTTTGTCCTGTTGATTGCTAGTCAGCTGTCACCTATTTGCAGAATGAATGCCCTACACATACTGCATTTAGAGCTCTTGCCCTGCAGTGAAAAACATGTTTTCCTCATCCATACCAGACAGAAACACACCCAGCACTACTACGTACAATCTTCTCTATGACTTCTTTGTAAGAAATGAACGGCATTGATGTTTTATGGTGGTCTTATAAAAGCGGATTATTGATTTTCTTGTGGAAAGCTAGTGCTTTTCATGACTATGCTTTTCTAATCCAAGTTTCATGTTCTGAATACATGAAAAACAAATCAGGTTGAGCAATGTTTATAGAACCAGTGCAGAGAAAATACACAGTTTGTTTGTTTTTTTTTTTCCTTTTATTTTTATACTTATTTATCAATTTAAATCATATTTGCTCCCCCCACCCCATGCCCAAGGACAGCGTTCATGTGATCATTGCAGCGATTTCATTTACTTATTGTACAAATGTATTTTTATTATGGTCACTTTGTGTATATTATTGTAAATAACGGAAGTGTACATCAACTGCCTCCATTGTAAAGTTTTGCATATTTTTTTTTGTACAACGCGCACAAATTCCTCACTGTTTTTTATAGCTGTTGCTAGTGGCCTCCTACATACTTTCTAAAGAGCAAGTAGGAACCCTGCATGTGCTTCTGAAAAGGTGTTCGGCTTCACTGTGGCATGTCCTCATGGAACACCTCAGTTTTACATCACTCTCAGGGTGTGCCCTGCACTCCCAGTGATGCTGGGCTGTCCCCAGGCTCTCCCCGTACTATGGGCTTGACGAATGTTTGTAAGGTATTGCTTAGCCGCAAGGAAGCAGCTGTGCAATTCTGTGTCATTAAAATTCTAATGTAGCTGGAGACACCTGTAGTAGATAGATGCCTCCTGTTAGCATTAGGGAGGAGAGTAAATGAAGGCTGTATAGGCATGAAATTATATAAGGGGTCTTTGGTTTGTGATGTGTTAATGAGAGAGCTTGTGTAGGGGAGGTAACGTAGGAGGTGTATATATCTAGGGAGGCAGCAGCAGCACTTCATTTTGGGTACCTGGAAATCCCGCCCGCCCTCCCCTTTTTTGTTGTTTTGATGCTCTCTGATTGGCTACTATTTGGCTTTAAATTTCAATTTTACCTTTCGGCGGGAAGGCACTTTTGACCAGTGGCCACATGGGGCATAAATAGTCTTTGAGGGGCAACTACCCTTTCCAAGGACGGCTCGTGAGTTCTGCCCGTACGGGGGTACGATGGGCATTTTCGTAGGAAATGGTCATGCTATGCCATAGTGAAGGGTAGTGTTTGCCTTATCAGGGCAGGTTATGCTTTTGGCCGGATGAGGCGTTTAAGTCACCTCATATTATAAAAGATGGGGTGTTTAAGTCGCCGCCATTAATATATAACATCAATTGGCTAGAGCTGGTCATCAAGCGCTTTCCTTGCCATCCCTTACCAGAAGGGTCATTCCACTTAATAAATACATTAATGACCTTTTAAAACTTACGCAGTTGTTGTCCATGTCTTATTGTGTCTGTGTCATTTATTTTAGAAGATGAGCTAGCTTATTGGTTATGCAAAGGTAATCACAATAAATCAATAGACACCTTATCTGAGTGCTGCATCTGAGGACACAGCAGATGGTCGCGGTTCATGATGGTTACAGGCACCGGCCAGCCTGCTTAAACTGAAATTCACTCAGGGTGGCAGTAGGATCCAGACACCGGGGTCCAGAAAGTCTGTGCCTGACGACGCAGTCCCTGGACCCATCACACCTTAAAAACATGGGCGACGCCTCAGTTTTGAATATTTGTGCCATTTGCCACCCCCGCTTTGCCCCCCAAATGCTGCAACATGTCAGTCATGCTTCTGCTGACAAGGGCCTGCGAACGACATCACAAGAGCCATTCTGCACATGTGCGCAGACCTCCAAACACCTGATGGTTTGCATACAAATATGAATTAGGCCTTGTGAGTCCATTAGCATACGCTCGCCTTCTGTTTACCTGATGCACTGCTATGCAGAGCAGTGATGGGACTGAGTGCTCCTGCCCCCACAACTTTTCCCCAAAAAAGTGGACTGTGCTGATGAAAGCAGAACACTTGGGAGGCATGTCCTATATAACAGTCCATGCAGATCGACTGCTCTCTGTTTCCCAGAATGCAGCACGTATGAAATAGATCTTTCTGATTATAAAGGAAATAACTTATTTTAGTCTTGCCTAATAAATTGCAATCTGCGGCATGTCTGGACAAGAATTTTAAAAGTGCAGTAAATTAATGGTCATAATTGATATCTATGACTATTTAAGTTGCTTTACATAAGTACTACTGTATATATGAGTTGAAGTTGTACTACACAGACGCTACAAATATCTGCCATGGGAACTTTCCTAGTTGATTCCTTTATATCAAACAGTAAAAAATATTTATTTATTTTTTAACTGTGTAGACAGCGGGGACCTGACAGAGAGTAGTGCCATGTGGTGTCTACACCAAGGACAGGTTAGTAATCTAATGGAACGCTATATCAGTTCAGCTGCAGAACCCAGTGAATGCAGCTGTCAGGGTTGTTTTCACCTTTCTGTTCATCCTTTCATCTTTGCCCTTCTTCATTGAAACAGCTTCTGCTACAAATTCTGTACACATGTGGCTCTGTATACTGAGTGATCAAGATGCCAAATACAAGGCATGCAGCTACTCCAAGCTGACGACTACGCTAGGGTCAGAGTAAGCAAGGGGGGGCGAGGCACATAAGAGAGGAAGGCCTGGGGGAAGGGGTGGTGTCTGTTAGGTTGTGTGTATTAAATTTAAACCAATGGTGCATATTAGATTAAAACTAATAGTTTAACAATACCTGGGTAATGTTTATAGTGCCACCTAATTGATATTTTTTTTAATAAAGTTTTCTTGTTGTGGAACAAAGACAGCTTAACCTTAAAATACACACACAAAAATAAAATCTATAATTTTTCTTGTCACTTGCAAGAATAGTAGCGGTCTCTGTACTACATATACACTGGGACAGGACTCAGGAGGACTCAATGTGTGTCTCTCTCTTTACACCTGAACGCTCTCATTAGATAGCAGGTTACACAGGACTCAGACACCCAGGCGGGGATGAGGGGAAGCTGGGATCCCTGGGTCACTTACAGCTCTTTCCCCCCTACTATCTCTTCTTGGTTGGGAAGCTTCGTTGGTAGCTCATGAAACCTGTGTCTCTGTCTGTACTGCATATTGTCCTGCCCACCTTTGGGCTGCCTGGTTCTGCTGCTGCACAAAAAGGAGAGGTAGTGATGACAATGTGCGCAGACCGGGGCTGACAGAGGTGGGCCCGGGTACAGTACAGTATCCCCTGCGTCCTTGTCGTCCCTGACGCCCCCCCCCTTTAATCTGGCTATGGCGTACACATGCCACAAAGGTGTAAACATCATCTCTAGAAGAGGAAGGCAAAATGATTAATGTGAAATGGTGAAGGATTGTCAGTTGGTCATTCTAAAATTTGACTTCACCTTCTACTCAAATACACAGCAACACAACATTGTTCAACAGTTATTTCCAAGGTGATGTTTCAGAGGGTAGCAATCCTATCATAGCCAGGGATGCATCACAATGTGCAAAATAACAAAGTAAACTATAAGACTGCTTCTGGGTTGCGGATACATACCTCCCAACATGACCCTCTCCAGGAGGAACAGAATGCTCTGCTTCTGGCCTTCCCTCTTAACTTACGATTGCTATCACCTGTGCTGAAACACCTTTCTTATCCATTAACCTGTTCAAAATAGGGGCCGGCAATCATACATTAAGAGTAAAGTCCGGAAGGAGAGCATGGTGTTCCTCCTAGAGAAGGTCATGTTGGGAGGTATGCGGATATGAGTGAATGTCTTCTACTGTCAGGTGTTGAAATTGAAAATCAGGCTCAGTGTTGGTGAACAATACAGTGATTCCAACCACACTGCTTTTTTTCTTATTGTTTTCGTAGTTTCCTCTTGGGGAAAAAAAAACAAACAAAAAAACATAGCATGCATCATTCCTCTTTGATGCTTGGACAAAACACATTGTGATCCAATTGTCAACCAAGATTTGTGCCATTTTTATCACGTAAACATAGTTTAAGTACATAGCTTTATGTGTTTTCCATCTGTTAATTTATCAGGACTGCGTGGTCAAAAATGAGATAAATGCCCAACACATTTGTGGGTAGCGTAGGTGATTGAAGTAATTTATCACATTGCCTTTATTTAGGCTTACCATACTATCCCTTTAAACGGGGACACTCATGAATCACACAGGTTGTGTGGCTCGCTGACTTCAAGCCTGTATTTCGTCTGGTTTTAATCAGCCAGAACCTGCGTAATTCATGAGTATACCGGTTTAAAGGTATAGTATGGTAAGTCTACGTATTGGAGTCCAGAACAAACTTGCCAACACTACTGCAAAATTGGCAGTTGCTGTCTTAAGGGCCCCCGTACACTAATGCGACATGTCCATCTGACATGTCGCAGGCGATCACCCCGGCAGCCTCCGGAGGGGGGGGGATGCAGCATCGCTTAAGATACATCGTATGCTGTTCTTTTGCATACGATGTATCTTGGGCGATCCCAGCCATGTCTGCGGGGCCGGACGTGATTGAATGTGCAGCACATTCAATCTGGAGGATCCGATCCGATGCTCACGGGAACGCGGATCGGAAACACCTCCAAAATGCCTGATTTCGTCTGATATATCGGGCCGAATTGGACATTATCATCCTAGTGTATTGGGGCCCTTTACAGAGAGTTTGGCTTTGTCTTTCTGAACCAAAACAGTAATGATTTATGGCATCCAGTCCTAATGGACCTGGCTATGCAGCTAAAATTCGTAAATTTTAATCTACATCATAAGCAAACCTCCCAACACCTTAGCATATTGTTATCCAGTAATAAAATATTATGAGAAGCAATTTTACCCTTATATCATTTGTGTTCAAATGCAGAAATGTATTTTGTTAGTGCAAGAATGGGGCAATTTAATTGTTTGTATTGTAGCTCCCATCTAAAGAGCCCTGGAGCTGTTCAATTGTTAAGTATGACCAATTGAATCCCCACCCTCCGCTTTAATTCCCACAACAGACCCTTTTTAAAATAAAAATAAAAATTAGAAGTAATCACACAAATATTACTCCTCGGAACTATGGGAGATTTAATTATTATTATTATTATTATTATTATTATTATTATTATCATATGCTATGGAGAACAATTAAATATCTGTACAGGAAAATGAGGCTTTAAAAATGTATAAATGAGTAATTTTCCTCATATCTCCCATGCTCATCAGCAAAGTGGCTCTCAAACATTGTGATAATGATCTTTGACCCCTAACAATATTGAGGGTCCATTGAGATACATAGTAAGTAACACTTGATTGCTATAACTTACCTATACAGGTTGAATCCCATATCCGAATTGGTTGAGTCATTTGGATATCTGAGGTTTCCGTATTTTGGAATATTTGCAGCCCATAATGAAATGTATTGGAGGTGGGATCCAAGTCTAAATGTGAATATACACAAATATACTCATGTCCTGAAGGTAATTTTATATAATACTAGCTGTTCTTTCCGTTCTTCACACGGGAGTTTCTGATTTTCACGGTTGTAAATATAAATGAGTGTTAAAAATTTGGTAAATGTATAGAGTTGTAAATTTGAGACGTCTTAATGTAAGTAAATATTAATCCATGATTCTTGGCGTTACCCGAGGAGCAGCCATAGCAGATACGGTAAAAAGTGACAGGACCATTTTTGTAGTTTATGAAATTCTACACATTGGAGGTGCAATCCAAATTTTAATCCGATTGTCCGCTTGGGCATTATCGTTCACGCAACACAAGCCACGCATTGGTAATACGTCATTATGTCAATCCCCTTTTCATCCCCTTAGGGGAGGTCTATTAAAATTCTAATTACGTAGTTTTCTTATTTCCCACCTGAAGGATACCCATGTTAAATTTCTGCTTATTAACATATTGGGAAGTAAGAGAATTAGTGATGAGTCAGTCAGTGATATAGATTTAATAATTTTGTGCATGAAACAAAGTTTATGTACATTGAACTATCAGAAAGCAGTGGTGTCACTATGGCAGTCATGCTCAGAAGGATTTTGAAATAGAATTTTTGGATATGGCATACTCTGTTTTTAGCAACTTCTACATTGGTTTACCACCTCTGCTTCTGCTGATAGGTTATCAGTTTGCCTGATGATGTGAATATTTAACAATATATCTTGAATGGTATCCGGTCTCTAGGTTGACCACTATTGGTCGATATTAAGTATGTCAACATGATCTGTAGGTCGACATGTTCTAGGTCGACATGAGTTTTTCACATTTTTTTGTTTCATATTTTTTACCTTTTTCATTCTTTACGATCCACGTGGACTACGAGGGGACGTGGTGCACTAGTTGGGGTTCCCGGTCACTCTATGGAGAAAACGACAACAATTTTGTCCTGTCGACCTTGTACATGTCGACCTAGAGACCTAGAAACCATGTCGACCTTACTGTCGAACAGTAGTGTTTGACTTAGACACTGTCGACCTATGATCCAGAATAAAGTGCTAAGTGCATGTGTACCTGAAGCTTATTTAAAGTGCATTTATCTGCTAAATAATGTACTCAGCACTGGTTGTTTGAATCATGGAACTTGCAAGTGCCCCAGGGGCTGGTGCAGATGTAAATTATTGATCAATGGTTCTCAAACTGGGTACCGTGGCATCCCGGAGTGCCACTGGGCACCAGAAAGGGTGCCCTGGCTTGGTGGTCCACAACCAATTCAAATTATTTATGGTCAGTGTAGAAGACAAAACCAGTGCTTGTGGCTTGCAATCATAGAATATGTGGTGGACAAACTAAAGCGAATCCTGTCCCTCACCACATAACTCAACCTAAGAATGATATATATAAGAAACTTATTTAAAAAATAAATAAAAAAAAAATCTGAATTTCTCAATAACAAACCTTTGGCCTAGGGGTGTTGTGAAAAAAATTCTTATACTCCTAGGGCGCCATGATTCAAAAAAGTTTGTGAACCACTGGTATAGATCATTAGCACATGGAAGCAGTGTGAGACTGGGTCATGAAGGGACTGGGGAAATGCAGTGGTAAGGGCCCATGCTTAGGGGTGTAGCCACAGAGGTTTTTCAACCATTAGTGGTGCATGGCCTAGGCCCCTTGATAAATACAGTGTGTGTGTGTGTGTGTGTGTGTGTGTGTGTGTGTGTGTGTGTGTGTGTGTGTGTGTGTGTGTGTAGATAGATAGTAAATACTGCTAGTGCATACAAAAAACAGCACTGCACTGTACAAAGGTTTAATTCAGCTTCTAACGCTGAAGTGTGAAATCGCTATTTAGTGATTTCTGCATATGCCGCTGCATGCATGAGGACTGTCCCGCAGCACTCAGATCAGAGGCATCGGGGAGACGTGACAGCTTACCGTGCCTCCCCTGCCTATCTTTTCTACACATCTCTGATCAAAACTCACCAAATTGCTAGCAGTATATACTGCTGCACCTGTGTATAATGCCCACATGCCCCCTTGTTCTCATATATCGTGTGTAATTCTAGCTCTGGTACTAGCCAGCGTCTCCCTAGCCATTTACCTCACCGCACGTTTATGACACACACACACACACACCCATGACAGAGCCCCGCCTCCCAGCAGCAGGACTTCCAGAAACCCGTTAGTTCCTGTGTGAGTAGCGACCACCCTCCTAATATAATCCAGCCCTTGTGTCCGTCATTTTTACTGGCTTTTAACTAGTATTGAAATGATTGATTAAGATCCATAACTGGTTAAGCAAACTCTACTAGCAATGAGTTTTTATTCTAGTACAGCATGCAACAGGAGTTGGTAAAGTAGCCCATTAATCTCATTCTACTCACAGTGAGGTCATCCTGGGCTTCCTAGGTTTTACCAGTACTCAACAGATTAGTTTAAATATGTATATTGCTGGAAGGATTTTATGAAGCCATTGCTTCCATAGTAAAATTAAATATTTAGTCTGCTGAAAATAGGCAAGTCCTACTGGAGTTTATTCAAGCAACTATATTACTGTGTTCAGTCAAACAAAATAAAATACTTACATTAATAGCACTGTTATGTAATACTAGTTATATAATTCCAGTCTGTGCCAAAAATGACTGTTCTAAAATGTCAGAGTTACAACATACTGGATGGGATCTAATATCTCTAATGCTTGTAACCTAGGATTTTCCTAACACTTTTTTTTCTTTTTCATTTTGTTTGCTATGCTTACATTATGCTTAATCATATTTTAAAAATGATGCCTCTTCCTTCATTACCTAAAGGGGGTACACACGTAGAGATTCGGGCTTAGCGCAATGTGGGCTTAGCACACATAGCAGTTGGTGCCTGTACACACTGCAACGTGTGCTAGCCTGATCCTAACTAGACTGCAAAGCTCAATGAGAGCCATGCGATCTAGCCAGATTGTGCCTGCTTGCAGAGAACAATCTAGAGCCAGCGATAGCGACGTGCGGGCCACGCATCGCTATCGCTATGGGGTATACACACGGAGCGATGTGTGCTTAGTTTCTAAGCAATCTAGTCAGATTGCTTGGAAATTAAGCAAAAATCACTGTGTGTGTACCCCCCTTTAGCATACCTCTCCGCTAGAACACAGTGGATGTATGTAGTCACTATTACAATATCTGTCCTGATTTGAGGGAACTATACTACAGATCAGGAGTTGGTAGATAAGTCACTATTGGATGCCCTATGTAACAATGGCCTGCATGCGTGGCATTGAAATGGTGTATTCCCCATTTTGTGGGTGTGGCAGGCCACCTATGACTCCCTCTAATGCACCCTGCCACTTTGCAGCAGCAGGTATATATTGTCTGATTTCCTTACTGAATAAGATGTATTTCATATTTATCGTTATGATTGTTCTATATGTAATTTCATTTAAGAAAATTCCCCCAATTTACTGTTTGTTTTGTCTAAAAGAAAAAAAAAGAAAAAAATCTTCTCATTTATGGCCATCACTTCCCACTTGTCATTTGTGAGTAGCTATATGTATTACCTGATGGCTATATCAGCGTACCGTTCTCAATCACAGTCCACGTGGATGGTAAAGTATGAAAAAGATTAATTAGAAAAAAGCAAAACCTTAAAAAAAACTCAAGTCGACCATTGTCATGTCGACCAACTTAACCTATTGACCATATTGACCGTATGCATGTAGACATATTGACTGTCGACCTTTTGCATGTCGGCCTATCATCTGGATACCACCACCACCAAAAATGAGCAAGTCTCATGATAATGCATTCAACATATCGGTTAATTCTGGATCTGTATTATATATTTTACCATACTGTTCCCTTTCGCTACACTGACACCAAAATAACTTCAATCACATTCCCATTCTGGCGTTTAGTCAGTTGTCATTTGCTCCCATACAGTTCCAGATTTTCTTTCCAACCAGAAAGATTGGACAGATAATCTTACAATGTGTATCCATCTTAAGTCTCCACAGAAAAATGCCTAGAACGGCCCACTCAGGAGTAAAAGCCATAAAGTTGACCAGGTGGGTCTCACCTCCCCACCTTACCCTCCAGAAGCCCTGGACCACTGGACACTTCTAGTGATAAAGACCAGCCTCCTCCCTGGCACATGTATAGCAAGTATGAGAATCACACAGACCAGTGTTTCCCAAACTGGGTGCAGCACCTGCAGAAGTCAATGTAGAAGGCACAACCAGTGCTTGTGGCTTCCAATCATATAATATGTGGACAAATAGAAGCAAATCCTGTCCCTCACCACATAACGGAACATAAGGATTACATAATATGCACTGCTTATTTAATTTAATAACAAACTTTTGGCCTGGGGGTGCTGTGAAAAAAATTCTGACACTCAGAGTGCCATGATTCAAAAGAAGTTTGGAAACCAATGGGATAGACCCATTCTATACTGTCTGTTGGGTACAAATAAGTCCTATGATACACATTCAAGAAAAGCTCATAATATCTACTAGGAGTCTGCATTGTGCACGAGATCATCAAATACTCAAGCTAAATCAGTATTATGGTGTGTTAGTGATGTGCACCGGACATTTTTCGGGTTTTGTGTTTTGGTTTTGGGTTCGGTTCCGCGGCCGTGTTTTGAATTCGGACGCGTTTTGGCAAAACCTCACCGAAAATTTTTTGTCGGATTCGGGTGTGTTTTGGATTCGGGTGTTTTCTTTTAAAAAACCCTAAAAAACAGCTTAAATCAAAGAATTTGGGGGTCATTTTGATCCCAAAGTATTATTAACCTCAATAACCATAATTTCCACTCATTTTCAGTCTATTCTGAACACCTCACAATATTATTTTTAGTCCTAAAATTTGCACCGAGGTAGCTGTGTGACTAAGCTAAGCGACCCAAGTGGCCGACACAAACACCTGGCCCATCTAGGAGTGGCACTGCAGTGTCACGCAGGATGGCCCTTCAAAAAAATACTCCCCAAACAGCACATGACGCAAAGAAAAATGAAAGAAAAAAGAGGTGCAAGATGGAATTGTCCTTGGGCCTTCCCACCCACCCTTATGTTGTATAAACAGGACATGCACACTTTAACGAACCCATCATTTCAGCGACAGGGTCTGCCACACGACTGTGACTGAAATGACTGGTTGGTTTGGGCCCCCACCAAAAAAGAAGCAATCAATCTCTCCTTGCACAAACTGGCTCTACAGAGGCAAGATGTCCACCTCATCATCATCGTCCGATTCATCACCCCTTTCACTGTGTACATCCCCCTCCTCACAGATTATTAATTCGTCCCCACTGGAATCCACCATCTCAGGTCCCCGTGTACTTTCTGGAGGCAATTGCTGCTGGTGAATGTCTCCACGGAGGAATTGATTATAATTCATTTTAATGAACATCATCTTCTCCACATTTTCTGGAAGTAACCTCGTACGCCGATTGCTGACAAGGTGAGTGGCGGCACTAAACACTCTTTCTCTGACGTCCTAAGTGGATCCTGGGACTCCGTAAGGACCATGGGGAATAGCGGCTCCGCAGGAGACTGGGCACAACTAAAGAAAGCTTTAGGACTACCTGGTGTGCACTGGCTCCTCCCACTATGACCCTCCTCCAGACCTCAGTTAGAATCTTGTGCCCGGCTGAGCTGGATGCACACTAGGGGCTCTCCTGAGCTCCTAGAAAGAAAGTATATTTAGGTTTTTTATTTTACAGTGAGATCTGCTGGCAACAGACTCACTGCAGCGAGGGACTAAGGGGAGAAGAAGCGAACCTACCTAACAGGTGGTAGTTTGGGCTTCTTAGGCTACTGGACACCATTAGCTCCAGAGGGATCGACCGCAGGACCCGACCTTGGTGTTCATTCCCGGAGCCGCGCCGCCGGCCCCCTTACAGAGCCAGAAGCAAGAAGTGTTCCGGAAAATCGGCGGCAGAAGACTTCTGTCTTCAACAAGGTAGCGCACAGCACTGCAGCTGTGCGCCATTGCTCCTCATGCACACCTCACACTCCGGTCACTGATGGGTGCAGGGCGCTGGGGGGGGCGCCCTGAGGGCAATATAAGACACCTTGGCTGGCAAATCATCACAATATATAGTCCCAGGGCTATATATGTGATAAATTACCCCTGCCAGAATCCATAAAAAAGCGGGAGAAAAGTCAGCCGAAAAGGGTTATCTCCCCCAGCACACTGGCGCCATTTTTTCTTCACAGTGCAGCTGGAAGACAGCTCCCCAGGCTCTCCCCTGTAGTTTTCAGGCTCAAAGGGTTAAAAAGAGAGGGGGGGCACTAAAGTTAGGCGCAATATATGTATACAAGCAGCTATTGGGGGAAAAATCACTCAGTTATAGTGTTAATCCCTGCATTATATAGCGCTCTGGTGTGTGCTGGCATTCTCTCTCTCTGTCTCCCCAAAGGACTTTGTGGGGTCCTGTCCTCAGTCAGAGCATTCCCTGTGTGTGTGCGGTGTGTCGGTACGGCTGTGTCGACATGTTGGATGAGGAAGGTTACGTGGAGGCGGAGCAGAGGCCGATAAATGGGATGTCGCCCCCTGTGGGGCCGACACCAGAGTGGATGGATAGGTGGAAGGTATTAACCGACAATATCAACTCCTTACATAAAAGGCTGGATGACGTAACAGCTGTGGGACAGCCGGCTTCTCAGCCCGCGCCTGCCCAGGCGTCTCAAAGGCCATCAGGGGCTCAAAAAAACGCCCGTTACCTCAGATGGCAGACACAGATGTCAACACGGAGTCTGACTCCAGTGTCGACGAGGTTGAGATATATACACAATCCACTAGGAACATCCGTTACATGATCTCGGCAATGAAAAATGTGTTACACATATCTGACATGAACCCAAGTACTGTACCACATAAAAGGGGTTTTATTTTTGGGGAGAAAAAGCAGCCAGTGTTTTGTTCCCCCATCAGATGAATGAATGAAGTGTGTAAAGAAGCGTGGGTTCCCCCGATAAGAAACTGGTAATTTCTAAAAAGTTACTGATGGCGTACCCTTTCCCGCCAGAGGATAGGTCACGTTGGGAGATATCCCCTAGGGTGGATAAGGCGCTCACACGTTTGTCAAAAAAGTTGGCACTGCCGTCTTAGGATACGGCCACCTTGAAGGAGCCTGCTGATAAAAAGCAGGAGGCTATCCTGAAGTCTGTATATACACACTCAGGTTCTATACTGAGACCTGCAATTGCCTCAGCATAAATAGTGCTGCTGCAGCGTGGTCTGATACCCTGTCAGATAATATTAATACCCTAGACAGGGATAATATTCTGCTAACATAGAGCATATTAAAGACGTCGTCTTATATATGAAGGATGCACAGAGGGATATTTGCCGGCTGGCATCCAGAATTAATGCAATGTCCATTCTGCCAGGAGGGTATTAGAAACCCGGCAGTGGACAGGTGATGCTGCCTTTAAAAGGCACATGGAGATTCTGCCTTATAAGGGTGAGGAATTGTTTGGGGATGGTCTCTGGGACCTCGTATCCACAGCAACAGCTGGGAAGAAAAATTTTTACCTCAGGTTTCCTCACAGCCTAAGAAAGCACCGTATTTTCAGGTACAGTCCTTTCGGCTTCAGAAAAGCAAGCGGGTCAAAGGCGCTTCCTTTCTGCACAGAGGCAAGGGAAGAAGAAAAAAGCTGCACCAGACAGCCAGTTCCCAGAATCAAAAATCTTCCCCCGCTTCCTCTGAGTCCACTGCATGACGCTGGGGCTCCACAGGTGGAGACAGGAGCGGTGGGGGCGCGTCTCGGGAACTTCAGGGACCAGTGGGCTTGCCCACAGGTGGATCCCTAGGTTCTGCAAGTAGTATCACAGGGATACAGGCTGGAGTTCGAGGCGACTCCCCCTCGCCGTTACCTCACATCAGCCTTGCCTGCTGCCCTCGGAGAAAGGTAGTACTGGCGGCAATTCACAAGCTGTACTTCCAGCAGGTGAAATCAAGGTACCCCTCCTTCAACAAGGCCGGGGTTACTATTCCAAAATGTTGTGGTGCCGAAACCAGACGGTTCGGTGAGACCCATTATAAAATTCAAATCATTGAACACTTATATACGAAGGTTCAAGTTCAAAATGGAATCGCTCAGGGCGATTATTGCAAGCCTGGAGAATTTCATGGTATCACTGGACATCAAGGATGCTTACCTGCATGTCCCTATTTACCCTCTTCACCAGGAGTACCTCAAAATTGTGGTACAGGATTGTCATTACCAATTCCAGACGTTGCCGTTGGTCTGTCCCCGGCACCGAGGTATTTACCAAGGTAATGGCCGAAATAATTATCCCGTACTTGGACGATCTCCTTATAAAGGCGAGGTCCAGGGAGCAGTTGTTCGTCGGAGTAGCACTATCTCGGGAAGTGCTACAACAGCACGGCTGGTTTCTGAATATTCCAAAGTCGCAGCTGGTTCCTACGACGCGTCTACTGTTCCTGGGTATGGTTCTGGACACAGAACAGGATAAAAAGCGTTTCTCCCGGAGGAGAAGTCCAAGGAGTTGTCGTCTCTAGACAGAGACGACCTAATACAAATACAGGTGTCGGTGCATCAATGCACGCGAGCCCTGGGAAAGATGGTAGCTTCTTACGAAGAAATTCCATTCGCCAGGTCCCATGCAAGGATCTTCCAGTGGGATCTGTGGGACAAGTGGTCCGGGTCGCATCTTCAGATGCATCGGCGGATAACCCTGTCTCCAAGGACCAGGGTGTCGCTGTTGTGGTGGCTGCAGAGTGCTCATCTTCTAGGGGGCCGCAGATTCGGCATACAGGACTGGGTCCTGGTGACCACGGATGCCAGCCTTCGAGGCTGGGGGGCAGTCACACAGGGAAGAAACTTCCAAGGCTATGGAAAAGTCAGGAGACTTCCCTACACATAAATATTCTGGAACTAAGGGCCATTTACAATGCCCTAAGTCAGGCTAGAACCCTGCTTCAACACCGGCCGGTGCTGATCCAGTCAGACAACATCACGGCGGTCGCTCATGTAAACCGACAGGGCGGCACAAGAAGCAGGATGGCGATGGCAGAAGCCACAAGGATTCTCCGATGGACGGAAAATCATGTGTTAGCACTGTCAGCAGTGTTCATTCCCGGAGTGGACAACTGAGAAGCAGACTTTCTCAGAAGACACGACCTCCACTCGGGAGAGTGGGGACTTCATCGAGAAGTCTTCCAAATGATTGTACACCGTTGGGAGAGGCCACAGGTGGACATAATGGCGTCCCGCCTCAACAAACAGCTACAAAGATATTGCGCCAGGTCAAGGGACCCTCAGGCGATAGCTGTGGACGCTCTGGTAACACCGTGGGTGTACCAGTCGGTGTATGTGTTCCCTTCTCTGCCTCTCTTACCCAGGATAATGAGAATAATAAGAAGGAGAGGAGTAAGAACTATACTCATTGTTCCGGGTTGGTCAAGAAGAGCTTGGTACCCAGAACTTCAAGAAATGATCTCAGAGGACCCATGGCCTCTGCCGCTCAGACAGGACCTGCTGCAGCAGGGGGCCTGTCTGTTCCAAGACGTACCGCGGCTGCGTTTGACGGCCTGGCGGTTGAACGCCGGATCCTGAAGGAAAAGGGCATTCCGGAGGAAGTTATCCCTACGCTATTTAAAGCTAGGACAGAAGTGAACGCAAACCATTATCACCGCATATGGCGGAAATATGTTGCGTGCTGTGAGGCCAGGAAGGCCCCAAAGGAGAAATTTCAGCTAGGTCGATTTCTGCACTTCCTACAGTCAGAGGTGACTATGGGCCTAATATTGGGTTCCATTAAGGTCCAGATTTCGGCTCTATCGATTTTCTTCCAAAATAGAACTGGCTTTACTGCCTGAAGTTCAGACTTTTGTTAAGGGAGTGCTGCATAGTCAGCCCCCGTTTGTGCCTCAAGTGGCACCGTGGGATCTCAACGTGGTGTTGGATTTCCTGAAGTCGCATTGGGTTGAGCCACTTAAATCCGTGGAGGTACAATACCTCACGTGGAAAGTGGTCATGCTGTGGGCCTTGGCGTCGGCCAGGCGTGTATCAGAATTGGCGGCTTTGTCATACAAATGCCCTTATCTGTATTTTATATGGATAAGGCGGAATTGAGGACTCGTTCCCAATTCCTTCCTAAGGTGGTATCAGTTTTTCATGTGAACCAACCTATTGTGGTGCCTGCGGCTACTTGGGACTTGGAGGATTCCAAGTTACTGGACGTAGTCAGGGCCCTGAAAAGTATATGTTTCCAGGACGGCTGGAGTCAGGAAAACTGACTCGCTATTTATCCTGTATGCACCCAACAAGCTGGGTGCTCCTGCTTCTAAGCAGACTATTGCTCGCTGGATCTGTAGCACGATTCAACTTGCACATGCTGCTGCTGGACTGCCGCACCCTAAATCTGTAAAAGCCCATTCCACAAGGAAAGTGGGCTCTTCTTGGGCAGCTGCCCGAGGGGTCTCGGTTTTACAACTTTGCCGAGCTGTTACTTGGTCGGGTTCAAACATTTTTGCAAGAGTCTACAAGTTTGATACCCTGGCTGAGGAGGACCTAGAGTTTGCTCATTCGGTGCTGCAGAGTCATCCGCACTCTCCCGCCCGTTTGGGAGCTTTGGTATAATCCCCATGGTCCTTACGGAGTCCCAGCATCCACTTAGGACGTCAGAGAAAATAAGATTTTACTCACCGGTAAATCTATTTCTCGTAGTCCGTAGTGGATGCTGGGCGCCCATCCCAAGTGCGGATTGTCTGCAATACTTGTTTATAGTTATTGCTTAACTAAAGGGTTATTGTTGAGCCATCTGTTGAGAGGCTCAGTTATATTTCATACTGTTAACTGGGTATAGTATCACGAGTTATACGGTGTGATTGGTGTGGCTGGTATGAGTCTTACCCGGGATTCAAAATCCTTCCTTATTGTGTCAGCTCTTCCGGGCACAGTATCCTAACTGAGGTCTGGAGGAGGGTCATAGTGGGAGGAGCCAGTGCACACCAGGTAGTCCTAAAGCTTTCTTTAGTTGTGCCCAGTCTCCTGCGGAGCCGCTATTCCCCATCGTCCTTACGGAGTCCCAGCATCCACTACGGACTACGAGAAATAGATTTACCGGTGAGTAAAATCTTATTTTCGGAGTACACACTGGAGGGAGGGCAACTTAGGTAGAATAAAGCCAGTTTCTGCAAGGGCCTCCAAATCGCCTCTTTTTCCTGCCAGTATACGTATGGACTGTCTGACGTGCCTACTTGGATGCGGTCACTCATATAATCCTCCACCATTCTTTCAATGGTGAGAGAATCATATGCAGTGATAGTAGACGACATGTCAATAATCGTTGGCAGGTCCTTCAGTCCGGACCAGATGTCAGCACTCGCTCCAGACTGCCCTGCATCACCGCCAGCGGGTGGGCTCGGAATTCGTAGCCTTTTCCTCGCACCCCCAGTTGCGGGAGAATGTGAAGGAGGAGATGTTGACTGGTCACGTTCCGCTTGACTTGACAATTTTCTCACCAGCAGGTCTTTGAACCTCTGCAGACTTGTGTCTGCCGGAAAGAGAGATACAACGTAGGTTTTAAATCTAGGATCGAGCACGGTGGCCAAAATGTAGTGCTCTGATTTCAACAGATTGACCACCCGTGAATCCTGGTTAAGCGAATGAAGGGCTCCATCCACAAGTCCCACATGCCTAGCGGAATCGCTCTGTTTTAGCTCCTCCTTCAATGTCTCCAGCTTCTTCTGCAAAAGCCTGATGAGGGGAATGACCTGACTCAGGCTGGCAGTGTCTGAACTGACTTCACGTGTGGCAAGTTCAAAAGGTTGCAGAACCTTGCACAACGTTGAAATCATTCTCCACTGCGCTTGAGTCAGGTGCATTCCACCTCCTTTGCCTATATCGTGGCCAGATGTATAGGCTTGAATAGCCTTTTGCTGCTCCTCCTTCCTTTGAAGCATATAGAGGGTTGAATTCCACCTCGTTACCACCTCTTGCTTCAGATGATGGCAGGGCAGGTTCAGGTGTTTTTGGTGGTGCTCCAGTCTTCTGTACGCGGTGCCTGTACGCCGAAAGTGGCCCGCAATTCTTCTGGCCACCGACAGCATCTCTTGCACGCCCCTGTCGTTTTTTAAATAATTCTGCACCACCAAATTCAAGGTATGTGCAAAACATGGGACGTGCTGGAATTTGCCCAGATGTAATGCACGCACAATATTGCTGGCGTTGTCCGATGCCACAAATCCCCAGGAGAGTCCAATTGGGGTAAGCCATTCTGCGATGATCTTCCTCAGTTGCCGTAAGAGGTTTTCAGCTGTGTGCGTATTCTGGAAAGCGGTGATACAAAGCGTAGCCTGCCTAGGAACGAGTTGGCGTTTGCGAGATGCTGCTACTGGTGCCGCCGCTGCTGTTCTTGCAGCGGGAGGCAATACATCTACCCAGTGGGCTGTCACAGTCATGTAGTCCTGAGTCTGCCCTGCTCCACTTGTCCACATGTCCGTGGTTAAGTGGACATTGGGTACAACTGCATTTTTTAGGACACTGGTGACTCTTTTTCTGAGGTCTGTGTACATTTTCGGTATCGCCTGCCTAGAGAAATGGAACCTAGATGGTATTTGGTACCGGGGACACAGTACCTCAATCAAGTCTATAGTTGGCTCTGAAGTAACGATGGATACCGGAACCACGTTTCACACCGCCCAGGCTGCCAAGGCCTCAGTTATCCGCTTTGCAGCAGGATGACTGCTGTGATATTTCATCTTCCTCGCAAAGGACTGTTGGATAGTCAATTGCTTACTGGAAGTAGTACAAGTGGTCTTCCGACTTCCCCTCTGGGATGACGATCAACTCCCAGCAGCAACAACAGCAGCGCCAGCAGCAGTAGGCGTTACACTCAAGGATGCATCGGAGGAATCCCAGGCAGGAGAGGACTCGTCAGACTTGCCAGTGACATGGCCTGCAGGACTATTGGCATTCCTGGGTAAGGAGGAAATTGACACTGAGGGAGTTGGTGGTGTGGTTTGCGGGAGCTTGGTTACAAGAGGAAGGGATTTACTGGTCAGTGGACTGCTTCCGCTGTCGCCCAAAGTTTTTGAACTTGCCACTGACTTATGATGAATGCGCTGCAGGTGACGTATAAGGGAGGATGTTCCGAGGTGGTTAACGTCCTTAGCCCTACTTATTACAGCTTGACAAAGGCAACACACGGCTTGACACCTGTTGTCCGCATTTGTGTTGAAATAATTCCACACCGAAGAGCTGATTTTTTTTGTATTTTGACCAGGCATGTCAATGGCCATATTCCTCCCACGGACAACAGGTGTCTCCCCGGGTGCCTGACTTAAACAAACCACCTCACCATCAGAATCCTCCTTGTCAATTTCCTCCCCAGCGCCAGCAACACCCATATCCTCATCCTGGTGTACTTCAACACTGACATCTTCAATTTGACTATCAGGAACTGGACTGCGGGTGCTCCTTCCAGCACTTGCAGGGGGGCGTGCAAATGGTGGAAGGCGCATGCTCTTCACGTCCAGTGTTGGGAAGGTCAGGCATCGCAACCGACACAATTGGACTCTCCTTGGGGATTTGTGATTTCGAAGAACGCACAGTTCTTTGCTGTGCTTTTGCCAGCTTAATTCTTTTCTTTTTTTCTAGCGAGAGGATGAGTGCTTCCATCCTCATGTGAAGCTGAACCACTAGCCATGAACATAGCCCAGGGCCTCAGCCGTTCCTTGCCACTTCGTGTCGTAAATGGCATATTGGCAAGTTTACGCTTCTCCTCAGACGCTTTTAATTTAGATTTTTGGGTCATTTTACTGATCTTTTGTGTTTTGGATTTTACATGCTCTGTACTATGACAGTGGGCATCGGCCTTGGCAGACGACGTTGATGGCATTTCATCGTCTCGGCCATGACTAGTGGCAGCAGCTTCAGCACGAGGTGGAAGTGGATCTTGATCTTTCCTTATTTTTTTAACCTCCACATTTTTGTTCTCCATATTTTAATGCGCACAACTAAAAGGCACCACAGGTATACAATGTAGATGGATGGATACTATAGTATACTTATGGACGACGAGTGACGACACAGAGGTAGGTACAGCAGTGGCCTACCGTACTGCTATATACAGTGTAATGGACCTGGTGGACACTGTCAGCAGACTGCGTTTATAGTATAAAAAAAAAAGACACCACAGGTATACAATGTAGATGGATGGATACTATAGTATACTTATGGACGACGAGTGACGACACAGAGGTAGGTACAGCAGTGGCCTACCGTACTGCTATATACAGTATAATGGACCTGGTGGACACTGTCAGCAGACTGCGTTTATAGTATAAAAAAAAAAAGACACCACAGGTATACAATGTAGATGGATGGATACTATAGTATACTTATGGACGACGAGTGACGACACAGAGGTAGGTACAGCAGTGGCCTACCGTACTGCTATATACAGTATAATGGACCTGGTGGACACTGTCAGCAGACTGCTAAACTAGTATAAAAAAAAGCCACCACAGGAGTGTTTTTCAGGCAGACAAACGTATACTGGTGGTCACTGTCAGCAAAACTGTGCACTGTACTCCTGCTATAACTGCTCCCCAGTCCCCACAATTAGGCAGTGTGAGCACTCAGCACAGATATATATCATGCAGCACACTGAGCACAGATATGGTATGGAGCGTTTTTTTCAGGCAGAGAACGGATAAAAAACTAGCAAAACTCTGCACTGTACTCCTCCTAACAGCTGCTCCCCAGTCCCCAATCCTCCCCACAATAAGCTAAGCAATCAGATCAACTGTGTAGTATACTATTAATAATTAACTATATAAACGGAGAGGACGCCAGCCACGTCCTCTCCCTATCAATCTCAATGCTCGTGTGAAAATGGCGGCGACGCGCGGCTGCTTATATAGAATCCGAATCTCGCGAGAATCCGACAGCGGGATGATGACGTTCGGGCGCGCTCGGGTTAGCCGAGCAAGGCGGGAGGATCCGAGTCTGCTCGGACCCGTGTGAAAAAGGTAAAGCTCGGGTGGGTTCGGTTTCTCGGAAACCGAACCCGCTCATCACTATGGTGTGTACACACAGTGAGATTTTTTCTTACGATTTTGACTATATAGTCAAAATCGTAAGAAAAGTTAGTGCAGATCACAAGGTGAAAGTCACCTTGCGATCCCGATTCGATGCCGATGCGCGGCCCCGTGCGGTTGGCATCGCAAGAATAGATAGACTGTGCAGGCAAGTCAATTTTGACTATCTTTATAGAAGAGAGAGTCAAAATTGACACTTAGCCAAAATCGCACATACAGTAGTCGGTATCGCAAGCACATAATGAGTGTGCTTGCGATACTGACTATGTGCCGACCTAGCCCCTGTCACATAGTGAGAATCGGGCATAGCCCGAATCTCACCGTGTGTATGGGCCATTAAAAAGAGCGGGGAATTATGTGAACCATTTGCCCATCCCCTGACTGATCAAGTCATAAGCTAGGTCCTCACTTAGAAATTTATAATAGAAGTAAATGGCCTTATGTGAGGGTGTTGGTCCAAAGGATTATGCCAGTCGGCAGCTGAGGATGCTCACACTGCAGAAGCATTGTAATGTTGCGCCTGAAAGAGAGTTAGGAGATAAGCAATCCTGTCAGGGATTGCTGTGCTTTGAAATCAAGTAGGTGACTTAAACTATGAACCCCCACCCTCCACCCCACCTTCCTGAAAGTCTAGATTATGTAAACACAGTATGTGGATCAATTTATGAGCATTAAGGCAGGACTTACGATGCAGAATGTGCCAAAGGCGTCTAGACATCATTAGTAGGGAATTGTCATGAACCTCTGCCGAAACTTTCTGATCATGGATATGAAGAAAGTACTTTAAAGCCTTTGTTGGTAAAAACTGTACTCTAGGGATGTATAGGCGTAGACATCTTGGTCTTGTATATTACATACAGAATTCTTGGCGCAACATTTGAAGACAGAGACTAATGTCAGACTGAATATAACATTTAATAATCTCAAATTAAAAGATTGCTTAATAAGCATATGATTAAAAATGATTAGTTCATTCAATGGGTATAGCCAATATAGAATACTCTGTGTTGAACCAATTTTAATTAAAAGTCAATGCCTCAACGGCAAAAAATGTCCTGAGACCTGGTATCCTTAGCCAAATAGGCTTGTGATGTATCTCATTAAACCAGTCTATGTCAATATTTCAACGGTGTAGCCTCTTATCTTTCTACACTTTGCTGTGCAAATAACTTGATCCACACTGGGAACCTTTCCGCAACATGCAGTCATTAAAGTAACTTTATGGGGGTAAGTCCACTACTTCCTGGTGACACTTTAGCTGATTACAGCGCTCATGTACCTCTCACTGATAGTATGGTGGATCCCCGTCTCCGCCGTCCTCGTTCCCCTCTGCTAATGTGGTCCGTAGAAGATTTGGGCTCGTCCTTGCTGTAGAACAGTGGTGCAGCTTCCAACGCGTTTCCCCCCTACGGACCACACACGCCGGCTAACGTCACCGGAAACCGCAAAACCGGAAGCCAGAGCGGTGCGTTCCACAGACTGCAAGCTGTGTAGAGCGACGGATCACCACGGCTCTGGGAGGCGGCTGACATTAGCAGAGGGGAACGAGGACGGCGGAGACGGGGACCACCATACTATCAGTGAGAGGTACATGAGCGCTGTAATCAGCTAAAGTGTCACCAGGAAGTAGTGGACTTACCCCCATAAAGTTACTTTAATGACTGCATGTTGCGGAAAGGTTCCCAGTGTGGATCAAGTTATTTGCACAGCAAAGTGTAGAAAGATAAGAGGCTACACCTTTGAAATATTGACATAGACTGGTTTAATGAGATACATCACAAGCCTATTTGGCTAAGGATACCAGGTCTCAGGACATTTTTTGCCGTTGAGGCATTGACTTTTAATTAAAATTGGTTCAACACAGAGTATTCTATATTGGCTATACCCATTGAATGAACTAATCATTTTTAATCATATGCTTATTAAGCAATCTTTTAATTTGAGATTATTAAATGTTATATTCAGTCTGACATTAGTCTCTGTCTTCAAATGTTGCGCCAAGAATTCTGTATGTAATTAACCCTAACCAGTGAGGGTACTGGTTTAATCTACGGCTGCACCATTTTGTTTGTCACTTTTGTAGAAATTTCTCCCTCCTTTTCCCCTTTTTTTTCTCTTTTATCTGTCTTTCTTTTTTCCATAAAGGAGTTAGCGCAGATAATATCATACTTTAAGTTCCATCTTGGTCTTGTAGCCAATCTGTTAGAAATCTCAACTGGGAGTCATGGTTATAGACGAAATATATCCCTCCATCAGATTTGGGTTGATACAGCTTTCTAAGGCTAATACAAGCCTTGCTGTCCTACCAGAGAAATTACCAAAACAGCTTGTTAATAAGCTGAATGCCGTTTGTAGTGAGGAGAATTGGTAGTGACTGCAGCATGTAATAGAGACGGGGGAAAGTAATCATCTTGATAAGGGCAGTCCTACCAAGATAGAAGAGGGACAAGTGTTTCCAACCCATGAGATCCTCAGTAATAATTTGGATAAGCTGAGATACATTCATTTCATATTATAAAGCAGAATTCTTAATCAAAATAATACCCAAATATTCTAGGTAAGAGAAGGCTCAGATGAACCGGAAGGAGTGGTGATGGAGAAACATTGCCTTTGATTTGTGCGCATTAACTTTTAGGCTAAAGATGTAGCCAAACTGCCCATTGTTTGGCATAATCAAAGGAAGTGACTGTTGGAGGCCCACAATATATATAAAAGGATGTCGTCTACATATTATGAATACGGAGTAGAGAATCAATAGCAAATTTGAAGAGGAGAGGGGATAGAGGGCATCCTTGACAGGTGCCCTGTCCTAACTCCATGGGCTTGCACGCAGTTCATTAATCAACAGTGACGTAGAGGGAGAATGATGGGGGGAAAACGAAGCAGCTAAATAGAGTCTGGGGCAAATTCCCTACGATTTAAAACCTCAAACAAATGGGGCCAGCAGTGATTTTTATAAAAAAAAAAACCTGTAGTGTTTCAAGTGGACTGACTCTCTAGAAAAGTAGGTCAGTGATGTTAAAAATAAAATCTTTTACAGATAGGAGCGTATATCAAATAGCAATTTCATAATACTATATGTAAGAAGTTTCTGTTCAGCTTTGATCAGATATACTTCCTTCCCCCTCCAGCCCTAATGCTGGTGGAATTGGTACTTGAGGCATGCCACAGTGTCTCCCGAGCCACTTTGAGTTATCAAAGAGTCCCATGCCCTCCAGGGCTGGAGTTCAGGGCCCTTGGGCTCTGTGTCTGACTGACTCAGAGGAATGCAGCGAGCACATTACATCGGACACTAAAGTGCACTGAGCAGTTTCTCTCAACGTACTCTACCCGAATGTTAGGCGTGAAGACGTCAGGCAGTGTTTATCAGTGAGCCATATTTACACACCCACGCATATATGAACCTGATAGTTCATGTGGGCATTATACAAAGGTGCAGCAGTATATACTTTGTTATCCTAAGTATAATACTAACCCTATTTATAAGTTATAAATATCTTCTTTGTATTCTAATAATTTTTATAATCATAACTCTGGATATACAGGAGTATGACAGCTGAGACTCTGCCTCCCCTTATGTCACGTCACAGATGTTTATATCCCGGCGGGAGTGACGTTAGCAGGTAGTGATTGATTGCACTGGTGAGTGCGGCTACACCACCAGCCACCACACTACACGGAGCTTTCAGGATGACTACGGAGGTGACTACATAGCTGCAGACATTTAAGCTGGAAGCTACTGTGCGTTAGTCTTTTAAATAACTGGATAGCACCGGTCACTAAACCCCGGAGCTAAAATCCTGCTGTAAGTCCCGCAGATAATTTAATTCCGCCTATAGTCTCTGTAGAGGAAATTAATGAATAAGTTGGTTTTGTCTATATGTGCCGGTTGTTTGTCATACTTGTTATGTTTGAACCTGACAATGGGGGTCATTCAGACCCGATCGCACGCAAGCTTTTTTTTGCAGCGGTGCGATCGGGTCTAAACTGCACATGCGTATGCACCGCAATACGTAGGCGCATCAGCCACCAGCGACGGGGATCGCCGGACAGCGACTGGTTTTACGAAGAAAGCAATCGCACGGGCGATCGAAAGAAGGTTGACAGGAAGAGGCCGTTTGTGGGTGTCAACTGACCATTTCTAGGGAGCGTCCGGAAAAACGCAGGTGTGCCCAGCCGTTTGGAGGGAGGATTCCTGACGTCCGCTCCTGACCAGATCATCGCAGCGGCTGAGTAAGTCCTGAGCTGTGCAGAGCCTGCACAAACTTTTGTTTGTGCAGCTCTCTGCACATGCATTCGCACCCCTGCACATTAACTAACCCCTCCCCCTGTAGGCGGCAACTACCTGATTACAGCACTGCAAAAAAACGCCTGCGTGCGATCAGGTCTAAATCACCCCCAATTTCACCAAATAGTGTTATGCTGAAACTCAAAGCTATATCCCCAAGCTGTTTTGTTGTGAGAGTATTATACACGTGAATAAAATTGGCAAGAGTGCTTTGGGTAAGGCTGGCAAAAGAGCATTGGATGAAGACTAGAATTTTGCAACAGAAATAAAACAAAAACAAAGAACAGTTCTATAGTTCATGGATGTTTTGTAAGCAGAGACTTCATTTAAGAAGGTAGCTTACTGTAAGTCGTGTAACAGGAATATTATTAAAATGTTATCTTGTAATATTTATATTAAACAAGTATAAAGTTAAATCTTGAACAAAGCATGAATGAGCCTTTAAGTAAGAAAACAGAGAACTCATGTAACCTTATTGACTTCTGATAGACAATTCTAAAAGATTGTTGGGTGCCTTTGGGATTGACATTAAATAAAAATGTGTGACATTGCTAGACTTTTGTTAATGATCATACAGTCATTATAGACTTCTTTAGCCAGAATTTGTGTGATACCATGCACTTCTCTCTAGATCAGTGGTTTCCAAACTTTTTTAAATCACGGCGCCCTAGAATATCATAATTTTTTTCACGGCACCCCTAGGCCAAAAATTTCTTATTGAGAAATTTAGAAAGAAATATTACATTAAGTAGATCGCGTTTATATGTCATCCTTAGGGTCAGTTGTGTGGTGAGGGACAAGATTTGCTTCTGTTTGGCCACATATTTTATGACTGGCAGCCACCAGCACTGGTTTTGCCTATTATATTGACCATGAATAATTTGAATTGGTCCTGGACCACCAACCTAGGGAACCCCTGCAAGTGTCCCGAGGCAACCATGGAGCCACGGCGCATATATATATATATATATATATATATATATATAAGCTAGGTGACCCATAGCGCCCTACGGGCGCTCTTCACATCGTCGCAAAGGGCTACGCCCCCTTAACCCTTGCATGCCTTTGGGCCGTGCAATATTTAGATTATATGGAGTATTTCCTCCAATCATAATTCTGTGAGTGGTTAAATATTGCATGGACAAAGGGCGTGCGATGGTTAATGGGCCGTGGTCCCTTGTGACGGCGTGAACAGCGCACGCAGGGGACGATTAATCACCTAGTAGGTGCTGTGGTTGGGGGAGTGGCGGGTGTGGGGCAGACGCGGATGGGGGAGGGAGTCCGGGGGTGCTCGCGGTCTCCGTGTGGCTGGCTCCGGCCTGGGCGCAGTGATATCAGACAGCCTCTCTCTGCCTCGGTCTGGAAATCCCCGCCGGCCGGGGAGGGGGGAGATGGAGCTGGGGAGAGAGGGCGGGGGGGAGAGAGGAGAAGGCAGGGGTGGGAGACATAGTGGCCATACATACAGCGGTGGCGCTGACTGACTGAGGAGCGCCGTCCTCCTCCTCCTCCTATTGGCCTAGCTCTGTGACTCTGATTGTGACTCCACCCAGTGTTAGCCACACAGTCACAGAGTGACAGATCTGGGCAATTATATAGGAGATAAAACACCTCTTGTAGGCTTAATAGCCTAAACACATGAAGCACTTCTTGTAGGCTTGATAGCCTAAACACATAAAGCATTTCTTATAGGTTTAATATCCTAAACACATAAAGCACTTCTATTACTATTCTAAACACATAAAGCACTGCTTATAGGAGTAATATCCTAAACACATAAAGCACTGCGTATAGGGATGAATATCCTAAACACATAAAGCAATGCTTATAGGATGACTATCCTAAACACACAAAGCACTGCGTATAGGGATGAATATCCTAAATACATAAAGCAATGCTTATAGGATGAATATCCTAAACACATAAAGCACTGCGTATAGGGATGAATATCCTAAACACATAAAGCACTGTTTATAGGAGTAATATCCTAAACACATAAAGCACTGTTTATAGGAGTAATATCCTAAACACATAAAGCACTTCTATTACTATTCTAAACACATAAAGCACTGCTTATAGGAGTAATATCCTAAACACATAAAGCACTGCGTATAGGGATGAATATCCTAAACACATAAAGCAATGCTTATAGGATGACTATCCTAAACACACAATGCACTGCGTATAGGGATGAATATCCTAAACACATAAAGCACTGCGTATAGGGATGAATATCCTAAATACATAAAGCAATGCTTATAGGATGAATATCCTAAACACATAAAGCACTGTTTATAGGAGTAATATCCTAAACACATAAAGCACTGTTTATAGGAGTAATATCCTAAACACATAAAGCACTGCATATAGGATGAATATCCTAAACACATAGGGGGTCATTCCAACCCGTTCGCACGCTGCTGGTTGTCGCAGCGGTGCGAACGGGTCGGGACTGCGACTGCAATGTGCACGCGCGTCGTTGCCCAGCGACAGCCGTCACCGGGCAAAGACCATAAGAAAGTGATTGCTAGTGCGATTGCAAGAAGATTGACAGCAGGGAGGCGTTCTGGGGCGGATACTCACCATTTTCTGGGAGTGGTAAGTCCAACGCAGGTCTGTCCAGGCGTTTGAAGGGTGGATGTCGGACGTCAATTTTCGAGACCTGCATCGCTGGATTGATCGCATAGGGTAAGTAACTCTTACCCTGGTCGTGTTTTAGAGGACTCTCTTTTTTGCATAGCAGGGCGGCACAAGCGATCGCAGCCCTGCTATGCAGAAATACACTCCCCCATAGGCGGTGTCTAGTTGATCGCACGGCCAGCAAATAGTTGCTACGTGCGATCAACTTGGAATGAATAACACAATTATCATTGTTTTCAGACCACTAATCAGGCAAATGTTTTTTTTCCAAACATCGTTGAAGAACGTTTATTTAAACTTATCCAAAATAATGTAATTAAAAAAATATTGGGGGGAAAAAATGTGAAAAATTAGTAAAATATCAATTTCTCCAACATCGGAACATAGGATCATCAACGACAAAATATCAAAAACCATATTAACTTGCGCAAAGCAACCACCAGGTACAAACTGGGGTGGATGAGGGGGGAAGGGGGGGGGGGTTAAGTTACATCTCGCGGGTGGCTGCTCCTCTGTGCAGCTGCTGGGTGGGGGCACAGCACACACTGGGGAGAGGGGAGCAGAGGGGCTAGGAAGCGGATCTAGGCACGGGCAAGCAGGGCAGACATCCCGCAGGCGCCCGCCGCCCACCTGCACCCCGCATTCCGGCTGCAGCAAGCATCATGGGCAGTGGGGCGCCCGCTGCAGCCGAAGCTTAATAATTGACCTCTAGTGTCTGTGCGGTACTATGGGAGAGACGTCATGAAGTTTCTCCCACAGAGAGGAGCCGGCGGCAGCCAGAGACGGAGCAGCGGCAGCAGCGGTCGGGAAGCAGGAGTGAGATTGGTGAGTGTTTTTTTTTTTCTTTACTTTTTTTGTAAGCGGCATAACTACTGGGGCATCTCTACTGGCGGCATATCTGGTGGGGGCATCTCTACTGGGGGCACATCTAATGGGGGCATCTCTACTGGGGGCACATCTAATGGGGGCATCTCTACTGGGGGCATAACTACAGGGTGATCTCTACTGGTGGCACATCTAATGGGGCAAATCTTCCGGTGGCATCTCTACTGGGGGCATAACTACAGGGGCATCTCTACTAGGGGCACATCTAATGAGGGCAAATCTACAGGGGGCACATCTAAGAGGGCATAATTACAGAAGCATCTCTATGGGGGCATATCTACTGGGGGCATAACTATAGCGGCACATCTACAGGGGGCATAACTACAGGGGCACATCTACAGAGGCTATGCCCCTTCCCTATGAAGCCATGCCCTTATTTTTTTACGTGCGCCTTAGGCGCGCACTGACCCTGTTTTGCCTGTCATGAGGGGGGCGCCAAAGGAAACTTTTGCCCTGGGCGCCACAAGGTCTAGACCCGGCCCTGGCTAGAATATCATCTTTCAGCAGCCAGACACTCTGTGTATTTGACCGGTCACATCATTTGCGACCAGATCAGGTAACACAAATAATATGCTGTCTGGTGTGGTTGCAAGCGACGCAACCATGCCAGGCAAGTGGTTAAATATTCAGCATGTTATTTGGTCTAGACTTGGCGGTCCTCCGAATGTTTGGTGTGCTCATATATTGTAAGTAGTATTCCAGCTGGAGATGTTCTTGGACCTGTCCGACATGCAAAGTATAACTGGCAGGATACCACCGCAGCTGTCACTACAAAGCTTCTGAACAGAACAGCATTTTGGTATATTTTGTGTTTCTGGCTTTGAAGATGTTTGTTAGTTTTGTTTGTATCATCCCACACTAGTCCCACAGCAGATGTTGTCCTCTAATGACTTAATCTTGTCACATCCACCCAGGTAGTCAATTTGTACTTTTTTATGTGTCATTTTATGTAAGTGCATCAAAATAATCTACAAGCTTCTTAGCTATATACTGTCAGTTGGGAAGATGTTTGGAACTATTTTACATTCAGGACACACTTCACTATAAAGAAGTAATTCTAATAGCTTGTGAATTGTATGCATTGGCGACTTCCTATAACAAGAAAAAAGGCATTTTGTTTCCCCCAGCACTCTGAATGATAACAGTAACCAGATTTAAATCCCACACAATATTGGAATTCAGAGATCTCGGTTACATATATTTGCGCAAATGTATGAATAAGCCCCAAAGCCGCGTCAAGGCCTCTCTGTATATTATATATAATCAGCATAAACCAGAAAGCCCAGTGCAGCATACCAGTGAAAAAACTATAGTGTTAATAAATTAGTGTTAGGAAGCCGAAGCTATCGGGGAAGTGATACTTATCACTTCCTTTATAGCTTCGGCTTCCTGACACTAATTTATTAACACTATAGTTTTTTCACTGGTATGCTGCACTGAGCTTTCTGGCTTATGCTGATTTTTTGGGGTGCCACACCCTGCACCTAGATATAGTGCTAGGGACCCCAAATATACAGAGAGGCCTTGATGCAGCTTTGGGGCTTATTCATACATTTGCGCAAATATATGTAACTGAGATATCTAAATTCCAATATTTGTGTGGGATTTATATGTGGTTACTGTTATCATTCAGGGTGCTGGGGGAAACAAAATGACTTTTTTTCTTGCTTGGAAATACCCCTCCCTTTCAAGCACCTGCATGATATCACTAAGCTAATTGAGCATCTGCCACTATATACAACTTCCTATAACGCCTGGCAGATGTTTTAAAGGGGAATTCATTTAAAATGCAAAACATGGTTTGTTTTGCCTTTTTAATTATTGCCCCTTTAAAACATTGGCCAGACTCTCCGGTAGATTGCCGATGCCTGCAATTCGCAGGCTATTACATTTACCCCTAAGCATTTGATTAAATGGAGTATCTGACCTCTACTCAGAAACACATTTTGCCAAAAGTAGTACAAGCTGCAAAATCATTGCCACTATGCAGTTGTTGAACAATGTCTCAGTTGCTATAAATTTACCTAATTTCAGTGTAAGTAGCATGTCATGAGATGCTGAATTTCAACATGAGGCTATGACTTACAGTGTACTGTACATAAATGATAAGTCTATTAAGCTCCACTGCCACCTACTGTTGAAAAGAAAACTGGAAAACAACTTCAAGTTACAGCCCTAAGGCTCTTGGTTTGGGGAAAAGCACGTTAGCAAAATGTTACAGTAGGTGGTGGTAGTGCGATTTTAAAGACATTAAAGCTTTCCTATATGATTTATTTAGTTATAAAGAAATGTGATAGCCAATAATAATAATAATAATAATAAAATAATAAGTTCTGGCTACAAAAAGGCATCCAATAGACTATTTGAAGCATCACCATTCTCGTTCTTCCAAATGACATTGGGAATTGCTGCTTCTGGGTGAGTACACACTATACAATGTATTATTCAATCTTTGTAGTTTCAACTACTATCGTAAAGTGTGTTCACTCAATCCATCATTAACAAACGTTCATCGCATCGTCCGTCAGATCGGATTATGCGATGTACACTGTGGGACACATCTTGTGGTGTGTACGCAGGACCACATTATATGTTAAACTCTGAAGCTTGCCTCTGTTCTATTTGATGATTACATATTGTGTACAGGACGGAGCAACGTTCCGAAGATTGCATATTGTGTATGCTAGAAATCTTGTGTTCTGGGATTAGAAACAGAATTTGAAAGCAGATATGAACCTTTTGGGCCACTAATGCTGCCCTAAACACATGTACAAGCACACGCTTACACACTAGGGTGGATTTTTGTTATTAGCCAATTAACCTACCGGTATATTCAGGAAACTGGAGTACATGGAGGAACCACACGCAAGTATGAGGAGAATATACAAACCCCACACAGGGCCATTGTGGTAATCGAAGCAATGATCTCAGTGCTGTGCTGTGAGGCAGTAATGCTAACCATTACACCATCCGTACTGCCCATTGAATGACTGTTGCATCATTTTTTACGTTGTTCAAGTGTGTACCTAACTCAAGTTGGCAGATCAGTTCAAAATTCATATATGGTGGCAAGTGTTCAAGACGTTTGTCATTTTAAAGGATTATCTAGACACTTTTGATTGCATAGTCGCATGAAAAGTTCTAAAAGCTGGTGACTAAAGTGGTAGTTGTCTTCCTGTCATATTTACTGGCTACTATGTGATTTGGCTCATTAAAAGCACCCAGTGAACGAACACTTATTTGAATGTAGCTAATGGTTCTATTGGTTGATTTACCAATATCTGAGGTTTCAGATGGGTCTCCTTAATTGACATATGTATAGATGTTTGGGATTACATATCCTAGAGTAGAAATTATGCATTATTACTTATTTTGATCAGTTATATTCAGTATCTGCTGAAGCAGTTCTAATGACTTCCAATATTTCATCTCTCATAAGAAGAATAACACTTTGTAAGCCTATTGTGGGTTTTCTCACTGAATAATTAATTGGAATAGAACAATGTAATGCTGTTTACCCACCCACTGAGAAAAAGTATTTGGAATGTTCTAGATGAAAAGCTTTTTTTATCAGCACTGTGCTTTGTTTGCCCAAATAATTCATTGGATATCTTATCGGATCAGCTTGATTTCAGTGTTAAAGCTTCATTGTTTCAAAAGAATGCTGTACTCGAAACTTTTTTGCTTCAAAGTAACGTGGTCTGATGAGGGCACGTGTTTGTTTTTATACTAAACCTTCATCAAACACTAGAATCTCAAGAGTTTTTTATTGTATATTTTTGACTTGTTTTTTTTTTTTTTATTTGTTTTCACCTTCAAAAATGACAGATCCTGGAGATTATGGAGATTACAGATTTGCTGTAAACAGGATTAAAAAAAAAGCACAAAACACATTTTCATCCTGAATCTCACTGTTAAAAGCCACAAAATAGCAGCTTCTAAAGCTGGCACAGTTACTACACACAATTGGCCATATTTAGAGAAGAACATACATACATGCTTCCATAAACTGTATTTGGAGTTTCACATATTGTAAGGTACATTCAATTTAAAAAAAATAAATAATAATCAGCGCTAAATGGTCATAAACTAAATGAGTAGGTCAGTAATTATACACATTTAATTCATAATAAAATTCAATAAAACATCCTTATGGAATCAATAAAATAAGTGCAGAAAAACCCCTTAAAAAAGGGGAAGTATGGAATGTTACTCCCGATCACATTTATCTCAAAATGGAGGAAATAATAGGACCTGTTCCCATAATGTAGTCCCCTTCTAGGTTTATGCGGACCAAATGGATAGTCTGAACTACGCAATAGTTACCACAAGTATGTCCAAGGGTTATTAAGCGGCTCAGCACTCCGCAAGATTGCAGTTCCTTGGTGAGGTGGAAGCAAAGCAATGTCCTCAGTTCAGATGGTATACCTCCAGCACAAGTCCATGAAAATCAGTAGTGGGGTCTTGGTTCAGGTCCTCAGGTCTCCAGATGGTACAAGTCCAAAAAGTGATCCAAGGGAGCAGCTTACTTTCACAACTGGATGGATAGGGGTGGTCTTCAAGCATAGATGCAACCAAAACTAAATACAGGTTAATATTTATATTTACTTACAAGAACCCACATTAGCGGCCCCATTGTGTTCTGGATGCAATGTGATACACTATCTGGTACATATCGCTAGTAAGAAATGTATTGTGTAATAGAGATAAATGTAAGAAAGTAATACAGACACCACTTTGCTTATATGTTGTAACATACAGGCAATAATTCTCGGCTCAATGTGTTTACCTGGAAGTATACATACTTTCCATTCAGAATGCATGGGCACATAAAACAGATGTGTCCTCAAACATCTAGCCTCAATATGCCACACAGCGTGAGATTCCTGGCGTGAGTGAGCTGCGAGGTCCATTGCCACTCTTCTAATGTCAGACATCCTTTTTTTGGCCAAAAATTATAGATTTGATACAGTATGTGACACTTATATATTGTGTGTGACTGAGTCTGCATAAGAAGCACAACAGAACTTGTACTGGAAAAAAGCTACATCTGCTACATTGTTCATATACAGATTCAGAGACTCAGTTGCACACAGATATACAAATGTCACATATCAAACTAATCAGCTCACTCTCCTGGTATATCCTAGCTGCATCATGTTGTGACTAAGATGCATTTTTGTAAAAAAAAAGATGCAAAATTCGCCCGATGCTAACAGTCTCTCACAGGACCGGGTGCCCCTAGAGGGTCTATTTGGAGCAATTGCAGCAGCGACGTACAGGACACAATCTGTAAAGCCCCGTACACACGGGGAGATTCCCCAGAGATGTGTGCTGAGTGATCTAGCACAGACCGCTCAGCACACAGCGCGATGTGTGCTGAGCGCTCTTTTCACTCATCTGTGAAATGAGCAATGTGCTAGATTGCAAGCAGGCCAGTCTAGCACCGGCGCTATCTCTGTGGGGCATACGCACAGAGAGATCCGTGCTTAATTTCTAAGCAATCTGGTCAGATTGCTTAGAATTTAAGCACGGAACTCCCCGTGTGTACCTCCCTTAAAGGCCAGTACTCATGGCCCGATGCGGGAGAGAAGTGTGCTGAGCGAACTGCTCAGCACACATCTCTCTCGGCGCTCAGCACAGCGCTATCTGTGCTGAGCGTGCGGGGGGAGATGGGGGGGCGCTCATTTCACCCAGCGGCCAATCTAGCACCAGCGATAGCGATGCACGGGGCTGCGCATCGCTATCGCTGTTAGGGCTCCACACAGAGCGTTCTTGCTGAAAATCTAAGCAATCTAGTCAGATTATCGCTCCGTGTGTACCCCCCTTAAGAGTATATCTGGAAAGACAACAAGAAAACTGGTGATGCTTCAGATGTAGAAGGCTCTTTCACAGAATTTACTGGGCACTTATTGTACACAGTTTTTGCATAAATATTCTTTGTAACTCCATTAGATAAATCATGGAAAAATAAATAATAAATGGTTGCTAATCTCCTTACTCATTCTCCCACTTCCCTAAGATTTCATGTCTTGTCTCACCGACAAAGTGTGGGTTTATAGAAGTGGAGATGTTGCTCCTAACAACAAATTAGATTCTAGCAATTATTTATTAGAACAGGCATTCCCGACCTCTGTCCTCAAGGCACACTAACAGTCTAGGTTTTAGTGATATCCATGCTTGAGCACAGGTGACTTAATTAGTACCTTGTCCTCAGTTATTTTAATTTAACCATCTGTGCTGAAGCACACGGTGAGATATTTTCTTACAATTTTGACTATATAGTAAAAATTGTAAGAAAAGTTAGTGCAGCTCACAAGGTGAAAGTCACCTTGCGATCCCAATTCGATGCCGATGCGCAGTCCCACGCGGTCGTCATCGCAAGCCTAGATAGACTGTGCAGGCAAGTCAATTTTGACTAACTCATAGAAAAGATAGTCAAAATTGACACTTAGCCAAAACCACACATAGTCAGTATCGCAAGCACACTCATTATGTGCTTGCGATACTGACCTAGCCCGTCAGATAGTGAGAACTGGGCATAGCTCGAATCTCACCGTGTGTATGCACCTTAACTAAAACCTACACTGTTAGTGTGCCTTGAGGACTGAGGTTGGGCATGCCTGTTCTAGAAGGTGCTATGTAAATGAGAAGTAGAATCTGGTTGCTATGGGCAACATCTCCACTTCTGTAAACTTTCACTTTAATAAATAGGGCCCTTAGGGGGGTATATTTACTAAACCTAAAACTCCTCTTTCTCCTGCAAATCATCTGGAGAAAACACTACCCCCCCCCCCCCCCCCCCCCAACTTCTCCCTATTTATAGAAGAGAGAACTGCAGTCAAGTAAACATTTTCACTGAGGTTTTTCTCAGTGGTGCAGCCCCATAGGCTACAATAGGGAGTGATCAGTTACCTTTCTCACATGCTCCGCAGCCTTAGATATGGGACTATTTAGGACTGGGTATGGGAGAAGTAAGAATGGCTGGAGGTGGGGACTGAAGGGGGTGGGGTGAAAAGCTGACTTGACCTGGGTCAGGGTTGCCGACATTCCAGCTCCCCCGCTGGGAGCGGAGGCGAGGTCGGTGCATGCGAGCGTTACGTGGCATAGGAGGAGTGGTGTGGCTCAGGATACGAGGCCGCGCAGGTGGTGTGGTGGTCGCGTCATTGGGGCCACGCCCCTATTATACAATGACGATATTACAGGCATTTTATAGCAGGGGGCGGGACTACGATGAAGCGATTCAGCATGAAACGTGTCATCGGGCTCCCTCGGACCGCCCACTTCTGCTTTGTAAGTGGGTGGCTGAGGGGGGGCTGCGCTGCTGCAAGAGACTTTCCCATCTTTTCCAGCCGATCGGGAGTAGCACACGATTTTAGGGAGCCTCTCGGACGTTCTGGGAGGGTAGGCAAGTATGACCTGGGTCCATTATTTACATATGAATACCACCACAATCTTTGTTCCTATAGCTACAGCGGGTGGCAGTTTTCAATGGACGGGGTTTTTCTGGTTATTAGATTGGTCCAATATATAATTAATATTTAGGGTCCTATTTAATAAGCCCATTTTTCATAAAAAACTGTGAAGACTGAACTGGCCACATGAGTAGTGGTAATAATCGATTGACATTTGCACTTTTACAAACATCTACTTGAATGCTTTTATTTGTTGCCATGAGGATATTTTCTCCTTGGTATTTAATTGATTTTGCTTCTGTGCATTGCACGCATATCTACAAAGTTTCTAATGACTATTTTTCTTTAACTGAAACACTGCTGGATTTTGCAATGAAAGAATCCATCTCTGTTTGAATTAACTGGTGAGAATCCTCCTAGGGGCAATGATCGGTTCTGGATTCCTCTAATCCGCTCATACAGAAATAACCTAATATGTTTTAGCAGAAGTTGCAAATTACTTTAATTAGTGGAGCCAGTTTCCTCAGAGGAAAAGCTTGTTTTTATGTACCAATACATTTTGCATATGATTAGAGGTTTTCATTTCAATATGATTGCCATGCAGTGTAATGCTTGATGAGAGCTCTTACTCCTCCCAAAATAATGGCACCTTTAATTCATCTGATCAATCTAATAATTGTGTAGGTTTTTCTATCCTGTTTTATATCTGGTGGGAAAACGGCTTCCTTGCCTAAACTGAATAGGGAGACATGTTTAGTAATGATATAAATGTGCAGGGTAAAATAAGAGGTATCAAATGTCTAATTATGATTCTACTTGGGAGCCCAACAGATAGTGCGGTAGGAGACAGTCCTACAGTTCTGATGCCTGAAGGTTATCTTCTATAGGAGACACATGATAACAAAAGACAAATAAATAAAAGACACTGAGACATAATTTGGCATTAAAAAACTTTAGCAGTATGTCAAATGACATTAGATGATAAACTGTATGGTGGCATAGAAAAGAATAGCCAGGAATCTGCACGGACCATCAATAAACGCAATAATATTCCTTTCAAATACTTACAAAAACTAACCATAAACAACACCTCTGAAAGCTAATAGGCTATTTAAACACCATGTGACCACCCCACAATCCTATCCCCTGCCGTATAAGTTAACCAACGACAAGCTTATTCAGCCTTCTTTTACAGATGGACATCGGAAGCCAACCATCATATGATGGCTAGGCTTCCGCCATTGATACTTTCGATGCGATGGTTACTAACCATCACGTCAAAAGTATTGGATGGTGAAGACTAATTATATGACTTGTGCATGCATTAAAACCATGCAGCGCGGTTGGCAGGAGGCGGGATTGGGGGCAGGATCGGGGGGCGGGGCCAGTACTCCTCTACACTCATCAATGGGTATGACCTGCTCAGTGATACTAGCCTACAATGCAGGCTGCATGTGGTCTGTATATACTGTTCCAGCACTGGGAGTACCCTCTGTATATACTACTTCATCACTGGGCATTGTGAGTGTATAATATATAGATAATATACGCACACAATCCCCAGTGATGAAGTAGTATATACAGAGGGTACTCCCAGTGCTGATGGAGCAGTGTGTATACATATATAGAGTTGCAGCAACACTAGGAGTGCACACATTGGGGCGGATGTATTAACCTGGAGAAGGCATAAGGAAGTGATAAACCAGTGATAAGTGCAAGGTGATAAACGCACCAGCCAATCAGCTGCAGTATGTTAATTAACAGTTAGGAGCTGATTGGCTGTACATTTATCACCTTGCACTTATCACTGGTTTATCACTTCCTTATGCCATCTCCAGGTTAATACATCTGCCTTATTGTGTGTTATCAGTCACACTGTATGTGCTGAGCTCCGTGTATCAGACTGTGGCAATTTCTGTGTGTGAGTGGCTGGCTGCTGCAGCAGGGAGAGAGCGGGCTGTACTGAGAGCCAATCAGAGCTAACAATGTGCATTGTTGCCTAGCAGCAACCTAGAGAGAGGAGGGAGTAATGGGCCCTACACACTGGCCGACATCACTGCACGATATGAACGTTATCTCGTTCATTAATGAACGAGATAACGTTCATATCGTGCAGTGTGGAGGCACCAGCGATGAACGATGCGTGGCCCCGCGCTCGTTCAACGCTTGTGCCCCTTCGGCTGTGCATGCAGGCCAATATGGACGATCTCGTCCAAATTTGCCTGCAGTTCTATGGAGCCGTGTGACTCCCCCCGTCACTGCACGCCGTCGGGCAGCTCGGCGGCGGATCGGCCAATGTGTAGGGCCCATAACAGGACTGAGCTGGCTCATGTGTGAGCCAGAGAGTCAGCCTCCAACGAGCCCAGGAAGAATCTTTTCTTCAAGAGATTCTGAAGAGGCTGGATAGGTTGCAAGTGATTATTAAGGCGAATGGAGTGATGGGTGTTGCAGTAGAAGAAATGTGAATGAATATGGAGAGGTGGTGGCCTTTCCTGTAATGCCGCTTTCAGACAGGTGACCTGGGAATTTGCAGAGTCTAGCAAGCTGGCAAATTTTTAGCTCCATGACCCTGGTCGACTTAGTCCTGGGTTGGTTCCTTTCACACATGCAGTAATCCCGGGGTTGATGTACGTTAACGTGCAAAAACCCAGGATATAGCTGCATGTGTGAAAGGAGATAAGCAGATCATTGATCATTTTGTTAAGGAAGTTTTACGCTGGAGCCCGATTGCAGACTGTTTAGCAGAGCTTGAGAGGATGAAAACAAGGTTGTCAATTTTATAGAAGTCGGTTAAATGAGTTATTGGAGAGCAGGGACGGATTGGGGCCTTAATTCGGCCCTGGCAATCGTGAATGCGCGCGCATCACTGGGGGCGCACACGCGTCACGGGGGGTGTGTGTTGCGCGACATATGGGATCATGCCGCGAGTCATGGGGGCGTGGACTTGTTGCACCCCCCCATTACCATGGTGACGGTTGCTTGGGGCGGGTGAGCGTCGCGAGTCCGGGGGCGTGGACTCACGGCACGCCCCCATTTCCATGGAGACGATGGAACCAGAGAGCCGGAGGCTGCGCTGTGCACGGCCTTCCCGGCTCCCTGAGTGACCGATTCGGCCCACCTGCCCATCGGCTCTTCTGGCTTGTGCCAGAAGTGCCAGATGGCCAGTCCGGCCATGTTGGAGAGACTTTAGGATTTTTGGTCAGGTAATATTTCAAGTATTTCAGGTCCCGGTGAGCAGAGCAAGGGCGATAGGGGAGGTCTTCCCAGGCCCCCACACTGGTGTTTGAATTGGAGGAACCTCAGTCCGGCGGCTCCGCTGTTCATAAAAAGCAGCCACCGGGGAGCTCCTTCGTGTATAGTGAGTGTCGCTGGATTGTGCAGTGACTTCCTGCAACACACTGAGGCGGCCATGTCTGCTGCTGCTGATTGCTGCACACAACTGGCAGAGTGTGGAACGATGTGTGCAGCATGTCTTTCTCCACTCTGTGGACTGGCCCATTGGGAGAGGTTAGTGTGTCAGAGGTGCACTCAGGGGTGTAGTGGGGGCCCCCACAACTTTGTTGCCCCTGCGACCCCACCACCCTTAATCTGGCGCTGCCAGTGGAGGAGGTGCTTTAATACTCCTTCCTCGGTATGATGGGATGTTTACATATGAAGCTATTGCCTGCTTTGTAAGATATCTTGTATATGTATTGATCCACAAAAGCCCAGGGGTTCCCTAAATTAAATCAATATGACAGTACTTGAACAGTGTGAGAGAGCCATAGATTATGAAATAGAAGCATTGTCAATACATAAATACATTCATTTGTTCTAGCTATTTTTAAGTTGTTACAGCACTGACGTGACATACATTATTAATTGCATGTGGAATATTGCTTAATTTTATTGCAGTATTTGCCGCATAGATTAACATGTAGCTTTGTTGTGCTCAATTACAGTCAAGCTGTGTATTATTTATACTATAAGGATACATGTATTCATTTATACTGTAGCATACTAGTTTTTCTAATACAGAAGTGCTCTCTAACCACTGATTAGTAGTGACTAGTGATGACAACATCTCTAAGTACCGCATTTAAAGCCAGTAAAAGAAATATTCATTTTCTTTGTGTTTTATACAGGTATAACTGATCATGAAGCAGTGTAAGCAGGGTTGGCAACAGAAATCTTGGGGCCCCGCTACAGTGACATCTCTGAGGCACCCTCAGATTAGATAGATTATATATATATATATATATATATATATATATTTAATACAGTGTGTGTGTGTGTGTGTGTGTGTGTATATATATATATATATATATATATATATATATATATATATAGCTATATACTGTGTGTGTATGTGTGTGTGTGTATATATATATAGTTTTTTAATTTTGATTTCCCTACATGATGGCTGAGGCCCATCCTTGACTGTTTAGGGGTACTCTCCTCATGATACTCCCCTTGTACTTGCATTTGCAGAGGCTCTATTGACTGAGGTGCCACTATTTGGATAAGTTATCCAGGAGTTTTTTTTCTGTGAAGTAAGTGGAAATCAGTATTTGGTATAGGTGTCATTTGGTATTACTTTTAACCCTTACTACATTGGGAACCTGCTATATATTATTTGTTGTTTTATCTATAGGCCAATATGCTGGAGTGACCGGTAGTCCGTCCACAGTGTTGTACTGCCGATTTATACTTGTTTTAGTAAGTACGCCATTAATATAACCTCTGGCGACACACTACAGTTGGGTGACATGATACTTAACTCTCACTCTCTATTTTTCATCTCAGTGGGTATACTTGTAAGTGAGATATCCACATCTGGTTGTATCACTACCTCCTGGCACTTCTTTCTTGTAATTATGCGAATTGCACTTTAATGGTGATTTTCTGATTGGGCCCGTGAGACTGATTGTATATATTCATTCTATGTATTTGTTATTTGTATAGGTTACGATCATTTGACAATATGATTATATGTATGGCTTGTCTTGATAAAGGCTCCATTTATTGAGCCGAAACGTCGACCTAATAAAGCCGATTGTGAGACCCAATAAAGCCTATTGTGAATTAAGAAATTTCGTTGGATGATGTGCAAAGGAGAGTGCCCCCCAGGAAACTGGAACTACTACTATATATATATATATATATATATATATATATATATATATATATATATAGATATATATAGATATAGATATATATAGATATATATAGAAAAGAGTCCAACAATGTGGAGGTGCACTCTTCCAATTACACGATTTCCAGCAGCTTCAGTTTTTCACAATAACTTTATTGTAGTCGATATCAGGCTTATTTCGGTCGACATTTCGATCCTCAGTTTAGGATCTTTATCAAGACAAGCTTCCATTTATACACAATAGTTTGAAAGCATCACATATAGATTACTACAAAAAAACAGACAAAAAACATAAAGATACATACAATAACAAAAAACAAAAACATTGATGGATTACCAGACCCCAGCAACCTTAGTTCACAATTAACACCCACTCTGGGTCATATGTGCAGTACCACGTCTCTGTCAGCAATCACCGTGCGCAAACCACAACACCGTGGGCGTGTGCCACCGGGAACTAATGTATAATACTCACACCACAGCAAATCATGCAGCTACACCACACCACCCCTGTGTTACTAACATCGTACACTTACTCGAAAAAATCAATAAGTCGTATTCAGACAGTATCGGGGCTGTACAGCTTACAAGTCAACAGTCAGATGAAGATTCTGCTGTAATGGATCAAAACATGTGGAGATGGAAACGCATCTAGATACACACATATACACTTGCGTATACATCTAAACATATACACATGTGTAAATAGGGGGCCACCAATCGATAGGAATAAATAATACTTACTCAGAAAATTACCTAATTCTCAATCATGGAACAACTCAGACAACCGTGATAGTAACTCTGGAACAAATACCAGAAAGCTGTAACAACCATCCAATGGAGGCCCAAAGGTGTGTAAATCCTTAAAAGTTTCAGTACTCACCCAAAAGGATCAAAACTCTCCCTCACAGCATCTACAGCCACACAGTAAAAAAAGCTCATGTGCTGACCTTATATACCCCTACACAGGAAGTGGGCAGTGTGCACGTGAAAAGAGACCTACCTCGCGCAATTCTACATAACAGGCAAGATTCAATAAGAACCTGCATGCCTATCATCTCCTACATGCTCATATATGCCAAAACACACGGGTAATATAATTTCTCTGACGTCCTAAGTGGATGCTGGGACTCCGTAAGGACCATGGGGAATAGCGGCTCCGCAGGAGACTGGGCACAACTATAAAGAAAGCTTTAGGTCTAACTGGTGTGCACTGGCTCCTCCCACTATGACCCTCCTCCAGACTTCAGTTAGAATCTTGTGCCCGGCTGAGCTGGATGCACACTAGGGGCTCTCCTGAGCTCCTAGAAAGAAAGTATATTTTAGGTTTTTTATTTTACAGTGAGATCTGCTGGCAACAGATTTACTGCAGCGAGGGACTAAGGGGAGAACAAGCGAACCTACCTAACTGGTGGTAGCTTGGGCTTCTTAGGCTACTGGACACCATTAGCTCCAGAGGGATCGACCGCAGGACCCGACCTGGATGTTCGGTCCCGGAGCCGCGCCGCCGGCCCCCTTACAGAGCCAGAAGCAAGAAGTGTTCCGGAAAATCGGTGGCAGAAGACTTCTGTCTTCAACAAGGTAGCGCACAGCACTGCAGCTGTGCGCCATTGCTCCTCATGCACACCTCACACTCCTGTCACTGGGGGGGGGGGGGGGGGGCGCCCTGAGGGCAATATAATACACCTTGGCTGGCAAATCTACACCATATATAGTCAGGTAGGCTATATAGGTGTAAAAATACCCCTGCCAGAATTCCAGAAAAAGCGGGAGAAGTCCGCCGGAAAAGGGGCGGGGCTATCTCCCTCAGCACACTGGCGCCATTTTTCCCTCACAGCTCCGCTGGAAGGACGCTCCCTGGCTCTCCCCTGCAGTGTCAAGCTACATAAGGGTAAAAAAGAGATGGGGGGCACTAACTTTAGGCGCAGTATATATAATATAAGCAGCTATAAGGGAAAAAACACTCATTTATACTGGGATCCCTGTGTTATATAGCGCTCTGGTGTGTGCTGGCATACTCTCTCTCTGTCTCCCCAAAGGGCTTTGTGGGGTCCTGTCCTCTGTCAGAGCATTCCCTGTGTGTATGCGGTGTGTCGGTACGGCTATGTCAACATGTTTGATGAGGAGGCTTATGTGGAGGCGGAGCAAATGCCGATAAATGTGATGTCACCCCCTGCGTGGTCGACACCTGAGTGGATGGTTCTGTGGAAGGAATTACGCGACAGTGTCGACTCCTTGCATAAAAGGTTTGACGACATACCAAATATGTGCCTGCCCAGGCGTCTCAAAAGCCATCAGGGGCTTTAAAACGCCCGCTACCTCAGATGGCAGACACAGATGTCGACACGGATACTGACTCCAGTGTCGACAACTATGAGACTAATGTATCTTCCAATAGGGCCACACGTTATATGATTGAGGCAATGAAAAATGTGTTACATATTTCTGATGTTACCCCGGGTACCACAAAAAAGGGTATTATGTTTGGAGAGAAAAAACTACCAGTTGTTTTTCCTCCATCTGAGGAATCAAATGAAGTGTGTGAAGAAGCGTGGGCTTCCCCCGATAAGAAACTGGTAATTTCTAAGAGGTTACTAATGGCGTACCCTTTCCCGCCAGAGGATAGGTCGCGTTGGGAAACATCCCCTAGGGTGGATAAAGCGCTCACACGCTTGTCAAAGAAGGTGGCACTACCGTCTCCGGATACGGCCGCCCTGAAGGAATCTGCTGATAGAAAGCAGGAGGCTATCCTGAAGTCTATATATACACACACAGGTGTTATACTGAGACCAGCTATTGCTTCAGCATGGATGTGCAGTGCTGCAGCTGCATGGTCAGATTCCCTGTCGGAAAATATTGATACCCTAGACAGGGACACTATATTGCTAACCGTAGAGCATATTAAAGACGCACTCTTATACATGAGGGATGCACAGAGGGATATTTGCCGGCTGGCATCTAAAATAAGTGCAATGTCCATTTCTGCCAGGAGAGGGTTATGGACTCGGCAGTGGACAGGAGATGCAGATTCTAAAAGGCACATGGAAGTTTTGCCTTATAAGGGTGAGGAGTTGTTCGGGGATGGTCTCTCGGACCTCGTTTCCACAGCAACAGCTGGGAAGTCTACATTTTTACCCCATGTTCCCTCACAGCCAAAGAAAGCACCGTATTATCAGGTACAGTCCTTTCGGCCCAATAAGGGCAAGCGGGTTAAAGGCGCGTCCTTTCTGCCCAGAGGCAGAGGTAGAGTGAAAAAGCTGCAGCATACAGCCAGTTCCCAGGAGCAAAAGTCCTCCCCTGCTTCCTCTAAGTCCACAGCATGACGCCGGGGCTCCACAGGCGGAGCCAGGTACGGTGGGGGCCCGTCTCAAAAATTTCAGCGATCAGTGGGCTTGCTCACGGGTGGATCCCTGGATCCTTCAAGTAGTATCTCAGGGGTACAAGCTGGAATTCGAGACGTCTCCCCCCCGCCGTTTCCTCAAGTCTGCCTTGCCAACAAATCCCTCAGGCAGGGAGGCAGTGTTAGAGGCAATTCACAAGCTGTATTCCCAGCAGGTGATAGTAAAGGTGCCCCTACTTCAACAAGGACGGGGTTACTATTCCACAATGTTTGTGGTACCAAAACCGGACGGTTCGGTGAGACCCATTTTAAATTTGAAATCCTTGAACACATATATAAAAAAATTCAAGTTCAAGATGGAATCGCTCAGGGCGGTTATTGCAAGCCTGGACGAGGGGGATTACATGGTATCACTGAACATCAAGGATGCTTACCTGCATGTCCCCATTTACCATCCTCACCAGGAATACCTCAGATTTGTGGTACAGGATTGTCATTACCAATTCCAGACGTTGCCGTTTGGTCTATCCACGGCTCCGAGGGTATTTACCAAGGTAATGGCCGACATGATGATACTCCTTCGAAAAAAGGGAGTTATAATTATCCCGTACTTGGACGATCTCCTGATAAAGGCGAGGTCCAGGGAGCAGTTGTTGGTCGGGGTAGCACTATCTCGGGAGGTGCTACAACAGCACGGCTGGATTCTAAATATTCCAAAGTCACAGCTGGTCCCTACGACACGTCTACTGTTCCTGGGGATGGTTCTGGACACAGAACAGAAAAAAGTGTTTCTCCCGGAGGAGAAGGCCAAGGAGCTGTCATCTCAGGTCAGAGGCCTCCTAAAACCAAAACAGGTGTCGGTGCATCACTGCACGCGGATCCTGGGAAAGATGGTAGCTTCCTACGAAGCAATTCCATTCGGCAGGTTCCATGCAAGAACCTTTCAGTGGGACCTGTTGGACAAGTGGTCCGGATCGCATCTTCAGATGCATCGGCTGATAACCCTGTCTCCGAGGACCAGGGTATCTCTGCTGTGGTGGCTGCAAAGTGCTCATCTTCAAGAGGGCCGCAGATTCGGCATACAGGACTGGGTCCTGGTGACCACGGATGCCAGCCTTCGGGGCTGGGGGGCAGTCACACAGGGAAGAAACTTCCAAGGACTATGGTCAAGTCAGGAGACTTCCCTACACATAAATGTTCTGGAACTGAGGGCCATTTACAATGCCCTAAGTCAGGCAAAACCCCTGCCTCAAAACCAGCCGGTACTGATCCAGTCAGACAACATCACGGCAGTCGCCCATGTAAACCGGCAGGGCGGCACAAGAAGCAGGACGGCGATGGCAGAAGCCACAAGGATTCTCCGATGGGCGGAAAATCACGTGTTAGCACTGTCAGCAGTGTTCATTCCGGGAGTGGACAACTGGGAAGCAGACTTCCTCAGCAGACACGACCTCCACCCGGGAGAGTGGGGACTTCATCCGGAAGTCTTCCAACTGATTGTAAACCGTTGGGAAAGGCCACAGGTGGACATGATGGCGTCCCGCCTAAACAAAAAGCTAGAAAGATATTGCGTCAGGTCGAGAGACCCTCAGGCGATAGCTGTGGACGCTCTAGTGACACCGTGGGTGTACCGGTCGGTTTATGTGTTCCCTCCTCTTCCTCTCATACCAAAGGTACTAAGGATAATAAGGAGAAGAGGAGTAAGAACTATACTCATTGTTCCGGATTGGCCAAGAAGAGCTTGGTACCCGGAACTTCAAGAAATGATCTCAGAGGGCCCATGGCCTCTGCCGCTCAGACAGGACCTGCTGCAGCAGGGGCCCTGTCTGTTCCAAGACTTACCGCGGCTGCGTTTGACGGCATGGCGGTTGAACACCGGATCCTGAAGGAAAAGGGCATTCCGGAGGAAGTCATTCCTACGCTGATTAAAGCTAGGAAAGAAGTTACCGCAAACCATTATCACCGCATTTGGCGAAAATATGTTGCGTGGTGTTAGGCCAGGAAGGCCCCAACGGAGGAATTTCAGCTGGGCCGTTTTCTGCACTTCCTACAGTCAGGGGTGACTATGGGCCTAAAATTGGGTTCCATTAAGGTCCAGATTTCGGCTCTATCGATTTTCTTCCAGAGAGAACTGGCTTCACTACCTGAAGTTCAGACTTTTGTTAAGGGAGTGCTGCATATTCAGCCCCCTTTTGTGCCTCCAGTGGCACCTTGGGATCTCAACGTGGTGTTGGATTTCCTAAAGTCACATTGGTTTGAGCCACTAAAAACCGGGGAATTGAAATATCTCACGTGGAAAGTGGTCATGTTGTTGGCCTTGGCTTCGGCCAGGCGTGTATCAGAATTGGCGGCTTTGTCATGTAAAAGCCCTTATCTGATTTTCCATATGGATAGGGCAGAATTGAGGACTCGTCCCCAGTTTCTCCCTAAAGTGGTATCAGCTTTTCATCTGAACCAACCTATCGTGGTGCCTGCGGCTACTAAAGATTTGGAGGCTTCCAAGTTGTTGGACGTAGTCAGGGCCCTGAAAATCTATGTTTCCAGGACAGCTGGAGTCAGAAAGACTGACTCGCTATTTATCCTGTATGCGCCCAACAAGTTGGGTGCACCTGCTTCAAAGCAGACTATTGCTCGCTGGATCTGTAGTACGATTCAGCTTGCACATTCTGCGGCTGGACTGCCGCGTCCTAAATCAGTGAAAGCCCATTCCACAAGGAAGGTGGGCTCTTCTTGGGCGGCTGCCCGAGGGGTCTCGGCTTTACAACTTTGCCGAGCAGCTACTTGGTCGGGGTCGAACACATTTGCTAAATTCTACAAGTTTGACACCCTGGCTGAGGAGGACCTAGAGTTTGCCCATTCGGTGCTGCAGAGTCATCCGCACTCTCCCGCCCGTTTGGGAGCTTTGGTATAATCCCCATGGTCCTTACGGAGTCCCAACATCCACTTAGGACGTCAGAGAAAATAAGATTTTACTCACCGGTAAATCTATTTCTCGTAGTCCGTAGTGGATGCTGGGCGCCCATCCCAAGTGCGGATTGTCTGCAATACTTGTATATAGTTATTGTTTAACTAAAGGGTTATTGTTGAGCCATCTGTTGAGAGGCTCAGTTGTTATCATACTGTTAACTGGGTATTGTATCACGAGTTATACGGTGTGATTGGTGTGGCTGGTATGAGTCTTACCTGGGATTCAAAATCCTTCCTTATTGTGTCAGCTCTTCCGGGCACAGTATCCTAACTGAAGTCTGGAGGAGCGTCTTAGTGGGAGGAGCCAGTGCACACCAGTAGTCTAAAGCTTTCTTTATAGTTGTGCCCAGTCTCCTGCGGAGCCGCTAATCCCCATGGTCCTTACGGAGTCCCCAGCATCCACTACGGACTACGAGAAATAGATTTACCGGTGAGTAAAATCTTATTATAAACAATGGTGAGTGCTGAATTTTCTGTTTGTACATATTTAAGTAGGTGGCCATGGACTACATGCACCCCACCCTATGAGCGGTGAGTGCAGACATTGCACCCCGCTTCTGGGGTGGCGAGTGCTGTGGTTTTATATTTGTTTGTATATTGCAGGGTTAATCTTTGGTTAACTCATATTAACTGTGGCCACAAGCTTTTTCATGCACTCCTATGTAAACTCAATTGTTCTAAACCTGTGTCAGCTGCTCCTTAGTAATTTATCAGCCAGTGTCAGGTGACTAGTGTATCTTTAAAAGCCATAAGGTATGTGGCAGGTACACATTAAACCTAGTGGGCATATTTGCAGTTATATTATGTGTGATACAGTTGCCATGTTTTAATTTTTAAGAATCTGTGATAGTGTAGGGCCTGCAAGAAAATGGGGTACCTTGGCGAGCGGTCTGCAGGCTTCCGTGCATTGGCCAATTCACTAACTAAACCCCCATCATTTATTTATTGATGTTGTTATGAGGATAAGTGAGCTTGCTATGGTGAGTGCTGAATTTTCAGTTTGTGTGTGTATGTATGTATATGTATATATATATATATGCAGATAGATAGATAGATAGATAGATAGATAGATAGATAGATGATATAGCTTTTGACCTGGAAACTTGTTTAGCTGATATCTAGGTTTCACCCTTATAATGACATCAGTTTAGTGCCTAAGCAGTAATACTCGTCACACAATTGGTCACACAATTGACTGCCAGCGGGATGCATCACAGTGCAAATGTTATTAGTGATTGTCCTCTCTGACATTGAGCCCCTCCAGAGTACAATATAGAGCTGTACTAGAGTTCAAGCTGACTCATAAAGGCAGCTGAAGGTCTATAAGGGATTTCTGCTTTTTACTAAATCTTAATTTACACAACACGTTTGATTACTCGTAAAGCAACAACCATAAAGCTAAATTGGTTTTGCTGTCCTATTTCACAAGAGACCAAAACAGGACTCGAAACAAAACGTTTCCTTTTCCAAATGTTTGTCTTCTACCAGCTTACCTGTCTAACGTATTGATTTGTACATGCCCTTCTACATACATTGCTTGAGCTTTCAAATTTCCTTTTATGTTTTTTTACAAAGGCCTTTATATCACATCAAGGGCAGAGTAACTTATTTTTGTTTGCATGCTTATGACACGGGTCAGCTCAGCTAAATTGGAATTAGGCCGTTTCTTGCGATAATTTGAAAGCTAGAAAACACCTTTAAATCTCTGAACCAGTGAAAATGTAATTATTATTATGACAGACAATGCCACAACAGGGTACAGAGGCACATGTGACGATATTAAAAAATAATGCTGGGAGCAGATGAGGGCCTAAGGCACACTGCATGCTGGAAAATGGAAGCAGACATTCAACATTACCAGCCCAAAAAATATCTGATGTGTCACCACCATTACAACATATACAGTCATTTACAAAAGTAATACATGTGTAAGAAAATGGTTAGTTTATTCCCATATTAGGAAGCTAGATTACTCTGTTTAGGGTGGTAATTTGCAACATGGACACACACAGTATACATGCTTAAGACTTTTGTACCGTTATTTGAATATAAGTAGCACTAACTGGATTTTTTGGGTAGTCTGCCTCACTCCCAGAAGATTGGGCACTCCTCCTGCATTCTGCCTGCGTTTTAGTGAAGCAGGCAGAATGAGGAGGCAATAACTGCAGTTATGGCTCCGAGTAGAGGGGCAGGGTTAAATTATGTGAAAATGCATCATTTAGCCCTACCCTTTCACCACAAACCTGCATATTACAGCAGTTTACCCCAAAAGTGGCTACCAGCGTGTCCTCTCCAGGCTTCTCCCAGAGAGCAGACATACATACTGTAGTAGGCAAGTATGACTAACTGTGGCAGTCTTCACTCACCAGACTTCGGTAGGTATGCAGGCCATATTTTGGAACACTGCCATAACTAGACATTTTAGCACTCACCCCCCCTCCCCCATATGTAAAGCAGGTCCAGTGCGTGCCTACGGCACACAACAAAATATAGGGGCGTGGCTTCATGGGAAAGGGCGTGGCCAGAAAAATAATACCAATTGACTTCTACTTTTTTCAATTCCGACGCACAGTAGCGCCACTTACACACATTACACAAGGTAGAGCCCCTTTTACACATTACGCCAGGTAGAGCCCGTCACACATTATGCCAGGTAGAGCCCCTGTCACACATTACGCCAGGTAGAGCCTCTTTTTACACATTACTCCAGGTAGAGCCCCTATCACACATTACGCCAGGTAGAGCCCCTTTCACACATTACAGTGGGTAGCGACACCTTTTACACCATACGGCAAGCAGAGCCCTCGTTTACACATTACGGCAGGTAGAGTCCCCTTTTACACATTATGGCAGGCAGAGCTCCTTTTTACACATTATGGCAGGTAGAGTTCCCTTTTACACATTATGGCAGGCAGAGCCCTCTTTTACACATTACGGTAGGTAGAGCTCCTTTTTACACAAAATGGCAGGTAGAGCTCCTTTTTACACATTACGGCAGGCAGAGCTCCTTTTTACACATTACGGCAGGCAGAGCTCCTTTTTACACATTACGGCAGGCAGAGCTCCTTTTTACACATTACGGCAGGCAGAGCTCCTTTTTACACATTACGGCAAGAAGAGCTCCCTTTAACACATTACGGCAGGCAGAGCTCCTTTTTATACATTACGGCAGGTAGAGCCCCTTTTTACACATTATGGCAGGTAGAGTTCCCTTTTACACATTACGGCAGGTAGTGCCCCTTTTTACACATTACGACAGGCAGAGCCCCTGAGACACATTATGCCAGGTACAGACGCAGATACACTATATGCCAGGTACAGGCCACATTATGCCAGGTAAAGCCCCTAGCACAGACACACAATGCAGCGCTGAAATGGGTGTTGCCATTGGTTCTGCGCCCACAGTGCATATGCGCTGTGTGCCAGGCATCACTGGTACACACCTAGTTACAGCCGTGCTTTGGAAGGAGTAGCACAACAAGTGAGGGGACTGACATCGCAATTGCCATTCAAAACATCCACAAGTGCTTCTCCACTGGTCCATTTCACTGTTTTCACTATTTGATACATCAATCCCTATGTTACAAACAAATAGAAATGATATGTAAAGCTTTTTGTTATAGTTTTACTGTAATTACAGAAAAAAGCACCTTCTTAGATACTGTTAGTTGTAGATTCAGTCCTCTCAGCTGTCATCCCACTGTGCCCAGATGTCAGTACTGACTCCCACAGTGGACATATCTGCCTAGCAACTAAATAATTTGCTCTAGAAAGAGAACAACATGTGGGATGTGGTGTACACCAGCAATTTACTGAGCAGTTTTATCTAAAATAGATATACTGAAAAGGCTTTGTATTTAAAGGTCAAGATGTATATTTAAGTACATGTTTTTGGAGAACATTCAACTATTTATTAGAAATGATGACGTTGTGTACGGAGCTGCTTATCAACTAATTTTTTTATGGACTAAAAAAATACAACTTCTCACCAATTAGCCAAATTCTTTTTAATGTACGCTAACTGCTAACTAGGAGTGAAATATTCACTTTGTTGAAATTCAAAATTAAATATTTAAAAATATTCTCAGTTTCAGAAAATAATATCAGTTATGACCAGGCCCAGCGCTACCCACTCAGCAAAGGGATGCAGTGCAGGTAGGCGCCAGGCTTGAGAGGCACTCTCCCTGCCCTGCATCCCCGCTGCTGCGCCGCCTGTCCCCCCTGCTGCTGCCGGCTGCTGTGCCTGTCACACTGTGACAAGCAGCGGTGCCGGCAGCTTTAAGCATCCTCTCCCCTCCCAAACTGTGTGACAGTGTGCAGTGTTTACTCATTGTGCAGGAAGACCCAAAAGTGGGCGGAGCTACATGGAACCAAGGGGCGGAGAAACAAGGGACCAGGCTGATAATGAGGAGGAACAGGAAGATGGATAGCTCCGGCCAGCCAGACTTCCTTTTAGTAAGAAGTAAAGAGTGAGTGAGCTTGAGAAAGTGTAAGTGTGTGTGTGTGTGTGTGTGTGTGTGTGTGTGTGTATATATATATACATATATATATATATATATATATGTGTGTGTGTGTATCTGTTTGTGTATCAGTGTGTGTGTGTGACTGGGTGGTCAAAATGTTTGTAAGCAGCACTACTACAGGGGGGATTTTGTGTCAGCGCCACTACTAGGGGCATTTTGTGTAAGCGGCACTACTACGGGGGGATTTTGTGTAAACGGTACTACTACGGGGGGATTTTGTGTAAACGGTACTACTACGGGGGGATTTTGTGTAAACGGTACTACTACGGGGGGATTTTGTGTAAGCGCCACTACTACAGGGGGGGGATTTTGTGTAAGCGACACTACTGCAAGGGGCATTTTAAGTGGCACTACTACAGGGTGGGATTTTGTGTAAGTGGCACTACTACAGGGGGAATTTTGTGTATAAGAAGCACTACCAGGTGCTGTGTTATGTGAATAAGATTGTGCTACTGTGGCATAATTTAAAATGGGGGTAGTATTGTGTGGCCATGCCCCTTCTGTGTAAGACCACACCCCTTTTTCAGTGTGCACCAAAGACGTGTGCTGTCCCTGTGTAAAGTATGGGAGGGCGGAAATTTTATATTTTTTAGGGGGCGCCAAACACCCAAGCACCGGTCCTGGTTCTGACTTAAACTTTTAAATGTAATTGTATTGTTATATTATACATTTATTTTATTACTCAAAATAGACCTTGTTTACAAAAAAGTTTCTGTGAGGGAATGCATGCACATTAGATAATGGCACAAAGTTCTCTGTTGTTCTGCCCTTTAGACCATAGCCAATCAGGACTGCAACTGGGCTCCAGTACTAAAAGACCCCATTGAGACTACAGATGTATGTTTGGGGAGTATTAATTAATCTGAGATGATAACAGAGATTTGCCATCACTGTTTATTGCAGAAATAGAATTAAGCTCAGTTCCCTGGTAATACTGGTTGCTGAGTACCCTAAAACCCCTTTCACACCGCAGCTTGTACCCGGTAATTTGCCGTTTTTACTGGCTTCCTAAACGGTTCGAGCTGCGATGTGAAAGGGTCACCTTCAATTTACCATTTACAAAATACTGGTATTTTGAAACGGTAAAAAAGCAGGGTCCTACCCGTTTCAGACCCGTTTAATTGTGCAGTGTGAAAGGGTCTGAAACGGTATTTGCAAGCCCCAGAAGGTGATAGGCTGTCTCCATGTGTGATGTCACCAGGCAGAAGCAGGAAATAAACATTTAAAATGACAACCACTGTTTTGTATGGGTGAAACGGGTTCAGTGTGAAAGGTACCAAAACGGTAATGAAATGGTAATATACTGGTTACAACATGCAATGTGAAGTAGGTTTAACTGCTCAGACCCGTTTTAAGAACCGTTTCAAAAGCAGGTCTTGCGATGTGAAAGCAGCATAACTGTACTGCTTGCCAGACCATGTAGGAGCTCAGACATATGCATAGACACTGGAAAGCCCAGTTCCACCTTTCTAATAAATAAAAAAAAGTGAATATAAATGTAAAATTAAAAGAATGGTTTACTTCACTAAAGCATTTTCTCTAGATGTAATAGTGATAGGACAACAGCAATACTGTTTTCTTTCTTAAATAGGCTTTAGTATAAAAGCTGCAGCGATGGACACTGCCAGCGGTATACATTAATACATATAAAAACAGAGTAAGGTCTTTTCACCACTTAATAAATATGCCCAGTTTTTTATTTAACAAAACTGTAATGTTGGAAAGGCATTTGTAATACGGAACAATGTATTTTATCTTCCTGCTCCTTGTATGAATATTTTAATATGTTAGTAGAAGTGTACATAAAATACCATGCGTGTTTGAGAAAAAACTAAATTTCTTTCTTTGTTTTTATGTTCTTTACAGAACTCCCATCCTCCGAACATCTAAGTGTAGCAGATGCAACATGGCTCGCCCTTAATGTGGTCTCAGGGGGTGGAATTTCATCCAGCTCTCAACCTATTGGAGTAACCAAAATAGCTAAATCAGTCATTGCACCACTGGCGGATCAGAACATCTCTGTGTTTATGTTATCCACCTATCAAACAGACTTTATATTGGTAAGGCATTTTGCTACTTTATTTTTTTATTTTTATTATAAGCTTGTTATTTTAAGTCATTTATTGTGCACTAACAGTCCATTTACAAAAATAAAAAGCTAGAACTTTTCTCTGTGGGAACTTATTGTAAGAAGAACACTCCTGCGTTAGACCAAGTTAGAAGATGACACTTGTTAGCGGTATAATTATATCTTTTTAAACTCTCAGAGCATAAACTAAAATCACAAAAATACAATCTTCTAGGATTTTTTTTTTTTTCAGCCTAAATGTGTAAAGTATGAGCAAGTTTTGTGCTACAGGTAATTTGGTAGTCAGGCAATTCTATTCATACTAGATCAAAGATCAATTTTATATAAATGCTTCCGTTCTCTTGCCCTCCTGCATTGGCTTAATTCATACTCCCTACTTCATTACATGTGATTTGAAAGAAACAGCTTAGAATGCATTGGTGTTGAGATGTTCTACTCTTACAATGCTTCAATCTTAGTCACCTTACATGGTGGTGATCTCAGTTACTAAAATGTCTCTGGTCGGCTAGTCCCTAAGGGAGAAATGTAATTAGCCGTGGTAATTTGCTGCCGGCTAATTGAAGCAGCAGGGCTATTCAATTAGTTCTGAGGGCAGCCCGCAGACTGCAGTTAACAGGGATTTTTTTCAAGCCTTGGCAGGCTTGAAAAGAAATCCCCAATAAATTGCCTGTTTTCGGGTGCCGCAACCATGTTAACACATAGGTCCAGGAACTTATCTCAAATTCTATGGGTTAACGCTCATTAACAGTTAATTTACCAGGCGAGAAAAAGGGGCTTTAATTCAATAGCCCTGGGAGTAAAAGCCGAAGGCTACCACCCTTTTTCACACCCACTAAAGTATCAGGGCTAATTGAAGTTTTCCCTTAGGGGGATTTCAATTGGGTGCAAGGTTTTCACTGCAAAAAAAACACACATATACTCACACACATACACACAGCTCTGCTTCAGGAGTCCGGATACCAATGCTGGATGAAGTAGACACCGCTTTGGAACGTGAGTAATTACGGACTAGCTTAGCTAATTGGAAACTTACAATTTCTTAATTAGTCCTTAAGGATGTTCCACAGGGGTACTAAACATTGCTGTTTCTAAACAATATGCCTCCCAGTGTGAACAGTAAAACTGTGCCCCTATCCCCCGGATATTTTAAAGATGTAGTATATCGAGAAACATTTGCATGCACCAAAGGGGGTTGTGGCATAACTGCAAGGGACATGGCCTCTCAGGAAAAGACTATCTTACACTCCAATTTTGCACCCTGCACCTCCAGATGATTAGCCACCACAGGAAAAAAAAACTCCAGATTCATGCCCCTTACATTATTTGTAATTTCTCCTTTATAGTAATGCCCCTTACACATGATGCAGCACACCGTAATGCCCCTTACACATGATGCAGCATACCATAATGCCCCTTACACATTATGCCACACATTGTATTGCCCCTTTCACATTGTGCCACACACTGTAATGCCCCTTACACATTATGCCATATACCGTAATGCCCCTTACACAATATGCCACACACCGTTATGCTCCTTATAACATTAAGTACCCCTTACACTTTATGATGTCCCACACAGTAGTTCACCACCACCATATTATGCCACACACACATTATGCCATACAGTAAGGCAACACAAACTTTTGAACTAATTGCTAGTTGTCAGGGGTTTCATGCTGCCTCCCATTTGGTGCCTGCGATCACGTGGGTGCAGTCACTTGGTCAGGGGGATATTTAATAAAACATAATTATATCATAAAAGCTGGAAAATGTGATATTTATGTTTTATGGAGATAAATATCTCTTCTCCAGTGGCAGTTGCAGCGCAGTCCACAATTCAAATAGGGGAGCCACACAAACTGCCACCCCAAACGTTGCCAAACATTGCTGTTCGGGACTCACTGGCAGTTGGTGTGGCTCCCCTATTTGAATTTTGGACTGCGCTGCAACTGTCACTGGATCTCCGTAAAACACAAATATCACATTTTCCAGCTTTTATGAGATATTTATGTTTTATTAAATATCCCCTTAGTCACTGTAGCTGCCAGCATTTTCCGCGGTCCCGGCACTTCTGGGTACTGCTGTTCACATCTTCGCCTTTCCCTCTTATTAGAGGTACTAATGGTCCTCTAACATCCACCACAACGGACTCCTCTGCAGTGGTGGCCATTTTGTGAGGGAAATTTTAAATCATATTCCATGTGGACGGCCAGACTGCATGGAATACTGCTGCTGAAACACTGGCCACCCGTCTTGCCTGGCATTAGAAATGTCCCTAGTGCCAGAGGAAGTTCTGCTGATTTTTCCTAAACAATAAAGATTTTAGGAAAAATCAGTCTTGCTCTAGAAGTGCGAAAAAATAGACGCAGTGATTTGTATAGAAATCACTGCCTCTCATTTGCTCTCTTTTAATTGAATAGCAAACGTTTTAAAGTTCCCACTCTCAATAGTGTTCTATGCTATGTTGTCGGAATTCTATAAACTTTCTATAAATTCTGTAACATAATATATAATTATTTAAAATAAATAAGCTTATAAATAAATAAATAAATAAATAAATAAACTTTCCTTTCCAATTGCATCCCCACTGTACAGTCCACACATATCCTCACATGTTTTCTCTTTCTTCACTCTCCCATCTTCCTGACCCCAGGCCAACATTGCTGTGTGATCATATCATACAGCCCACCAACAACCCTTGCAATCTGGTGGACCATTATATAATGAATAAATCCTATCAATGCCTATTTCTTTATAGACTGTAAGCTTGAAAGCAGGCCCTTCCTACCTCTGTGACTGTTTTGTTTCAGTGTTGTTTCCAGTTGTAAAAATAGGATTTCTCCGGCTGGGTCCACAGGTTATCCACAGGATAACATTGGGATATGCCGGAGCGACAGCGGAAATGGCACCAAATAGTCACAAGCTTTCTGGCCTCCCAGGATGCATCGGGCTACTCCATATAATCCCGCCCACCGACTCAGTCAAATCAGTTTTTTGTTTGGTGCGGCAGGAGCCGGACCATGGTCACAGGGATGCTGCTAAGGCAGCCCTAAGCTTTTGTTATTTTATTTTTATAGTCTTACTAAGTTTTGAGTGATCTTTCCTAACAGCGTCTTAAACGCATGCTGGAAAGAGTCGCTCCAACAACTCCCCGCCGGGTGTTGCAACAACGCTTACCCGCGGGTATTAGTGCTGTCTTGACGGGCGTCTGTGTTGGATGTTCTAGCAGGTCCAGCAGACGTTACCAGGCTGTGGCCGGAGCATGGGGAGAAGGTAAGGCACCGATTCCACTTACTAGAGGAATTCGGACACAGCCGCACTGTATGGGAGGAGACTACCAAACAGTGGCTAATGCGCCGCCACTCTTAAGTGCAACAACGCTATGCTGCAGGGATCATAGGTGCCAGGACTAGGCTGAGGCCGCGATCCTTGTGGTTTATGTCAGCAGGGGGAGTCAGACGCTCTCCTGGTCGCCCCTCCCCCCAGTTCATGACCAGTTTCCGTGCGTTTCCTGTCCATGAACTGATGACCTCACTTCCGTCTCAGACGCTACCACGAGGGTACTCGGTCGTAGCTTAGACGTTGCGATTGTGTACACTAGAGTTGCCGCCGAGACCGGTTCGCAGACAGGAGCGTCTGCATACACTCATCGTTCACGGAGCGTCTGGGTCTGTTATTGAGCGTCTGTGTCTCTCATCAGTTACCGGTGTGGCAGTGTACACCAGTAGCGTCTGAATCCACTCAGCGTCTGTCAGGCGTATTGATTGATTTTGGAAGTGGGGTGAGTCTCCCTGTATCCCACTCTAACTGAGTAAGGGTTATACAGTACTAAAATTCTTTCTACTTGTAAGTATGAGTAGTTAATTTTGGTACACAATGCATATGAGACCTGTACAGTACTATTGTTTTCTGCATAACATGTCTGAGAAAACTTGTGATAATAGCTGTTTAAAAACAGAAGTGCAGTAATTGTAATCCTACATACTAGAAAAGTATTCTTTGGTTGATTATATTCTCATATGACAATGTCTAATAATTAACATGTGACTGACTGCTAGTGTGATTGCTGACTTTTATATGTTTGTCAAGCATTGTTTCTGATACTCAATTAAGGTGCTCGGATTGTAGTCAAATTGATATCACTTCTATATCAATATAGGTGATTTTCAGTCACAGAGAGTGTAGTTTTTGTAAGATGGATTATTTACCATGTCTAGGAGCGGCAAAAGTGACGAAGACACTTTATCAGGGGCTCCTACACCCTTAACATGCTTATCTTGTAAGATAGGGATTTTGGATGAAATAACCCAGTATGTTGCTTATGAGGAGTTATGTGCTAACTGTTTTGCGTATAAGCAAACTAAAAAGCAGGCCCTAGCGCAGTAACCAGTAGAGCCACCATGGGGTATGTTCACACAGACTTTGTCTACAATAGCGGACAGATTAACACTTGCAGTTCCACCCCCGGGAATAGCTTACACTATTAACCCATACATGCAGCTCCCTCCTTATGGTTTGATGCCAACAGCTTCTACAAGTTGCCAGGCTATTAATACCAGGGTAGATACATCCATGTTACAGACTACACAAGATGTTACAATAGATGAGTATACAGTGTATTCAAATACCCCATATGATGACCAGTCGGAGGTCTTCAGCACAGAGGATACAGCTGAGCTCATTGATGCCATGAAAGCTATTATGTGTCTGGAGGAACCAGCCAAAGCAGTGTCAAAATCTAAGGCACCTAAGTTTAAACGTCCAAAATTGGTTAAGACTGAGTTTCCGGAGTCAGAGGATCTGACAGAAATTATGGAAGGACCGTGGGCTACTCCTAATAAAAAGTATAAGATTCCGAAGAAATGGGATTCTTATTATCCTTTTTCAGCTGGGGACTGTTCAAAAAGGGAGGTTCCTCCTAAGGTAGATGCACATGTTGTACGACTTGTGCGTAAGTCTTCTTTACCATTACCGTCTACCTCACTGGATGATGTCACAGATAGAAGAGTAGATGGTTTCTTGAAAAATATTTTTTTCTCTCTCAGGGGCTGTGGTAAGGCCAGCTATGGCTTCAGCCTGGATGGCGAAAGCAGTGGTAGAATGGGCGGAGGAATTAGAGAGTGGCCTCGCCATACCTACCAGGGAGCAGGAGTCTCAGCTAGGCTATATAAAACAGGCTGGGCAATATTTGGAAGAAGCAGCAATTGATATGGGTACGATTGCTTCTAAAGCATCAGTCTTAACGTTAGCCGCTCGTACAGCAGTCTGGCTACGTTCTTTTGAAAGCGGATGCAGAATCCAAGAAAGCTCTTGAAGTGTTGCCTTTCACTGGGAATATTCTTTTCGGAAAGCAATTGACAGATATCCTGGAGTCGGAAGCTGAATCCAAGAAAGTTACATTTCCGGCAAGCTATGCCCCTAAATCGAGGGGAGAAAAATTTCGGCCGTTTCGATGGAAAGGTAGATCTAAAGGAAAGGTTGAGACTAACCAACCCCAGTACAATAAATCAGCTAGGGGCAAGAAGCAGTGGGCCAGTAGACGGCCAGCTTCCAAACCAGAGCAGAAGCCATCAGTTTGAGGGTACGGGCCTCTGCCTGGAGGATTCCAGGGTTGGGGGCCGACTCCTTCACTTTGCACACATTTGGCGCCAGTCGACGACAGATGCTTGGGTGCAGAAGGTGGTATCTCTTGGTTATGGTTTCCCTTTCAGGAAGCAGCCTCCTCAAAGGTTCTTTTGCACCAGCCCGTCTCATATAGAGTCAAAGGCCAGGGCTCTGCAAGAAGCAGTTCAGAAATTGCTTCAGTCTGGGGTAATTATCCCGGTACCCCTGACACAAAGGGGACGGGGGTTTTGCTCAAACCTGTTTTTGATCCAGAAACCAAATGGATCATTCCGACCAATTCTCAACCTCAAAGGGTTAAACGAATACATTTGGGTTCCAAAGTTTCATATGGAGACATTACGCTTCATAGTATTGGCCATGGAACCAGGAGATTACATGGTATCTCTGGATGTACAGGATGCTTACTTGCATGTGCCCATAGCATGGTCACATAAGTGTTACCTCAGGTTTGCCATCCTCCAGCAGCATTATCAGTTCCAGGCTTTGCCCTTTGGGCTAGCAACAGCCCCCAGGGTATTTACCAAGATTATGGTGGTTATGGCAACTTATCTCCGCAAGCAGGGAATAAGAATTTTTCCATACCTAGACGATCTGTTAATCCTGGCTTAATCTCAGGAGTTACTCTTGGGCCATCTCCAACAGACAATAGTTAGTCTACAAGGACACGGATGGCTTATAAATTGGGAGAAGTCGTCCCTGAATCCATCACAACGGATGGTTCACTTGGGGGCCATATTGGATTCAAGTCTACAAAGGATTATTTTACCGGAGAAGATCATCTCCAAATTACAGGTAATGACCCAGGAATTGTTGCACAGTCAGACAGTTTCAGTCCATGCAGCAATGCGACTGATGGGTCTGATGGTGTCAACATTCGACATGGTGGAATATGCGCAATTCCACTCCAGACCCTTGCAGCACCTCATTCTAACCAGATGGGATGGAAGACATCAGACAATAAAGAGACAGATGATAAAGCTTCCAGTAAGTGTAAAAAGGTCACTAGCTTGGTGGCTACAGACGGACCATCTAGACAAGGGGGGGACCCTTTTGGATAGCAGATTGGCAAGTACTGACAACGGATGCCAGTCTTCAAGGCTGGGGAGCAGTGTTCAAAAATGTTTGGTTCCATGGAAAATGGATCACGAAGGAAAGTTGCCTGCCAATAAATTTGTTGGAAATAAGGGACACATATATGGCTCTAGTTCAGGCAAAGGACATTCTGTGGGGAAGACCAGTCCAGATCCGTTCAGACAATGCAACAGCAGTAGCATACCTCAACCATCAGGGAGGTACTCACAGCAAAGGACTGATGGAAGAAGTAACTCACATACTAAGGTGGGCATTGCTTCATCTTGCGGCACTATCCGCAGTGTTTGTACCGGGAGTTCTAAACTGGGAAGCAGATTTTCTCAGTCGACACACCATTCAGGAGACCGAATGGGCATTACACCCGGAGGTATTTCAAACTCTAGTAGACAGATGGGGTCTGCCAAAGATAGATCTCATGGCGTCCCGTTGGAACAACAAAGTTCCAGCATACGGGTCGAGAACAAAAGATCCCGGGGGCGATCCTTGTAGACGCACTGTCAGTGAAATGGGAATTTCATCTGGCATATCTATTTCCTCCTATCTCCCTGTTGCCCAGCGTAGTGAGGAAAGTAAAGCAGGCAAAGGGAGCCATAATTCTAATAGCTCCAGCCTGGCCCAGAAGACATTGGTAGATAGATCTGCTAAGGATGTCCCTGGAAGCTCCAATTCTGCTTCCTCAACGTCCAGATCTACTGATGCAGGGGCCTTGTTGTCACAGCCATCTGGAACGGCTGTCTTTGACGGTGTGGCTGTTGAAACCTCTATCCTGAAATCAAGATGTTTTTCACAACAGGTAATTCAAACCATGCTTAGAGCAAGAAAGCCTTCTTCAGCTCGGATTTATCATCGAATATGGTAGGCCTGTATTCTTTGGTGTAACAAGGGAGGTATGAATCCAAGATCTTTTAAAGTATCCAGGATTTTCTCAAAGCAGGAATGGATAAGAGTTTAAAAATGGCTTCTTTGAGAGTTCAAGTATCAGCATTAACTGTATGGTTTCAGAGAAAGATTGCGAACCTGCAGGATGTGCGTACTTTCTTTCAGGGAATGTTGCACATTCAACCACCGTTTGTTCCTCCTGCAGTACCCTGGGATTTAAATCTGGTTCTTAAATTCCTTCAGGGGGCTCCGTTTGAACCACTTAAGAGAGCAGATCTTAAATGGTTAACGGTTCTTTTTCTACTGGCAATGGCGTCAGCTAGAAGAGTGTCAGATTTAGGGGCACTATCGTGTAAGTCTCCTTTTCTGATCTTTTATCCAGATAAAGCAGTTCTCAGAACTAGATCTGGTTATCTACCGAAGGTGATCTCAAAGTTTCACCTGAACAAAGAAATTGTAGTCCCAACTTTTCAGGTATCAGGACTGTCTGCGGGAGAAGCGTCGCTGGATGTAGTTCGTGCATTAAGAATTTACGTGGATCGTACTAGCGCCATCAGAAAGACAGATTCTCTCTTCATTCTTTACAGATTTCACAAAAGAGGATGGCCTGCTACTAAACGGACGCTAGCAAGATGGCTTCGAATGACAATTTCAGAAGCATATTCTCGTGCTGATCTCCCTGTTCCGGCTAATGTCTCTGCATACTCTACACGTAGGGTAGGTCCTTCATCGGCAGCACAGCATGGTGTTTCAGCAGAACAGATTTGTAAGGCAGCCACATGGTCTTCCATTAACACATTCATTAGACATTATGCCTTGGATACTTTTGCCTCTCATGACGCAGAATTCGGGCGAAAGGTTCTCCTGGCTAATCAGGAGCGTCCCCACCACTAATAATGGCTTTGGGAATCCCAATGTTATCCTTTTTGATAACCTGTGGACCCAGCCGGAGAAATATACCGTTATGGTAAAAACTTACCGTTGATAACGGGATTTCTCCTATGTCCACAGGTATCCACAGGGATCCCACCCTGACGCACCTGATTTGAGGATCTTGACAATCACTAAACCTCTTCCCTCTTGTATGGAAGGGTGTGCATGTGTGTTCTTATCGCCTGAATAGGGTTCTACATGATACTTCTGCCTAATTGCTGTGAAAACAACTGATTTGACTTAGTCGGTGGCCGGGATTATATGGAGGAGCCCGATGCATCCTGGGAGGCCAGAAAGCTCGTGACTATTTGGTGCCATTTCCGCTGTCGCTCCGGCATATCCCAATGTTATCCTGTGGATACCTGTGGACATAAGAGAAATCCCGTTATCAACAGTAAGTTTTTACCATAACGGTATATTTTGGTTACCTACTGGTAAATCCTTTTCTCATAGTCCGAAGAGGATGCTGGGGTCCACATTAGTACCATGGGGTACAGACGGGTCCAGCAGAAGCCATTGACACTTTAATAGTTTGAGAGTATGGGCTGGCTCCTTCCTCTATGCCCCTACTACCAGACTCAGTCTAGAAACTGTGCCCGAGGAGACGGACATCTTCGAGAGAAGGATTTAACACAGATAGTAGCGAGATTCATACCAGCTCACACATACAAGGCACATCAAGCTAACTAGCTTGAAAAACTCAGCAACTGCTGAAACATTACTTACCAAGTAACAATGCAGTACATAACTAAACAAAGTTGTACTGAACCAGATAACGGTTGCAGGAAAACGAAGCTCTGGGCGGGTGCCCATCATCCTCTACGGACTACGAGAAAAGGATTTACCGGTAGGTAACCAAAATCCTATTTTCTCTTACGTCCTAGAGGATGCTGGGGTCCACATTAGTACCATGGGGATGTACCAAAGCTCCCAGACCGGGAGGGAGAGCACGGATGCTCCTGCAGAACTGATTGACTGAACTTCATATCATCAGAGGCCAAAGTATCGAACTTATAGAACTTAGCGAACGTGTTCGACCCAGACCAAGTAGCCGCTCGGCAAAGATGTAACGCCGAGACACCCCGGTCATCTGCCCAGGAAGAACCCACCTTACGAGTAGAGTGGGCCTTAACAGATTTTGGACACGGCAAGCCTGCCATAGAATAAGCATGCTGGATAGTGAACCTAGTCCAGCGAGATATAGTCTGCTTTGAAGCAGGACACCCAATTTTCTTGGGATCATACAGGACAAACAAAGAGTCCAATTTTCTGTGATGAGCAGTCCTCTTCACATAAATTCTCAAAGCCCTCACCACATCCAAGGACATTGACGAAATTGAGGAGTTAGTAGCCACTGGCACCACAATAGGTTGGTTGATATGAAATGCCGACACAACCTTTGGAAGAAACTGCTGACGTGACCGGAGCTCAGCTCTATCTTCTTGGAATATCAAGTAAGGGCTTTTACAGGACAAAGTCCCCGATTCTGACACACGTCTAGCAGAAGCTAAAGCCAACAACGTGACAGCCTTCCATGTAAGAAATTTGACCCCAACCTCCTGTAGAGGCTCATACCAGTCTGACTGGAGAAACCGCAACACCACGTTAAGGTCCTATGTCGCCGTAGGCAGTACAAATGGAAGTTGGATGTGCAGAACTCCCTTCAAAAAGGTCTGAACCTCAGGGAGGGAAGCCAATTGTTTCTGGAAGAAAATGGACAGTGCCGAAATTTGGACCTTCACAGATCCCAACCTCAGGCCAATATCCACACCTGCTTGCAGGAAGAGGAGAAAACATCCCAGTTTAAACTCCACCGCAGGAAACTTCTTGGACTCACACCAAGAGACCTAATTCTTCCAAATACGATGGTAATGTTTAGACGTTACCACTTTCCTAGCATGTATCAGGGTAGGAATGACCTTCTTCGGAATGCCCTTCCGAGCTAGTATCAGACGTTCAACCTCCATGCAGTCAAACGTAGCCGCGGTAAGTCTTGATAGGCGAACGTCCCCTGCTGCAGCAGGGCCTCCCGAAGAGGCCTCGGCTCTTCCTGCAAGAGTATCAGAAGGTCCGCGTACCAAGCCCGCCTTGGCCAGTCTGGAGCAATGAGGACCGCTTGAACCCTTGTTCTCCTTACGAGCTTTAGAACTCTTGGAATGAGTGGGAGTGGTGGAAACACGTACACCGACTGGAACACCCACGGAGACACCAGGGCGTCCGCCGCCACTGCTTGTGGGTCCCTCGACCTTGAACAATAGCGTTGAAGCTTCTTGTTGAGATGAGAGGCCATCATGTCTATTTGGGGTAACCCCCAAAGGTCTGTTATTTCCTTGAACACCTCCGGATGGAGATCGTGTCTGCTGAGGAAGTCTGCTTCCCAGTTGTCCACTCCCAGAATGAAGAATGCAGAGAGCGCCAACACGTGTAGGATTCTTGTCACCTCTGACATTGCAGCTCTGCTTTTCGTTCCGCCCTGTCGGTTTATGTAAGCCACCATCTTTACATTGTCCGACTGTACTTGAATGGCCCGATTTCTTAGAAGATGGGCCGCCTGAAGAAGACTGGTGTAGACGGCTCTTAGTTCCAGGATGTTGATGGGCAAGCCGGCTTCCAGACTTAAACACCTTCCTTGGAAGGTTTCCCCTTGAGTGACTGCGCCCCAGCCCCGGAGGCTCGCATCCGTGGTTAGAAGGACCCAGTCCTGAATCCCGAACCTGCGGCCCTCCAGAAGGTGAAGCAATTGGAGCCACCAGATGAGTGAAATCCTGGCCTTTGGCGACAGACAAATTCTCTGGTGCATGTGTAGATGAGATCCCGACCACTTGTCCAGGAGATCCAGTTGGAATGCCCGGGCATGGAACCTCCCGTACTGGAGAGCCTCATAAGAGGCCACCATCTTCCCCAAAAGGTGAATGCATTGATGAACCGACACCCGGGCTGGCTTCAGGGCATCCCGGACCATTGTTTGTATCACCAATGCCTTGTCCTGCAGAAGAAACACCTCTGCACTTCCGTGTCGAGGATTATCCCCAGAAAAGACAACTTCCGGGTTGGTTCCAAATGAGATTTTGGAAGGTTCAGAATCCAACCGTGGACTCTGAGTAGGCGGGTCGTGAGTACAATGGACTGCAACAGCTGCTCCTTGGATGATGCTTTTATCAGTAGATCGTCTAAATAGGGAATGATGTTCATCCCCTGTTTTCGGAGTAGAACCATCATCTCCGCAATCACCTTGGTGAACACCCTTGGGGCTGTAGAGAGGCCGAATGGCAGGGCCTGGAACTGGAAATGACAGTCCAGTAATGCAAAATGGAGATAAGCCTGATGCGGTAGCCAAATCGGAATGTGGAGGTACGCATCCTTGATATCCAGGGATACTAGGAATTCCCCCTCTTCCAGACCTGATATCACCGCCCTGAGAGACTCCATTTTGAACTTGAACTCTTTAAGAAAAGGGTTCAGTGATTTTAGGTTCAGAATGGGCCCGACCGAACCAACCGGTTTTGGTACCACGAAAAGGTTGGAATAGTAACCCATGGCTTGCGAATGAGGAGGCACTGGCACAATGACCTGTGCCTCCACCAACTTCTGAACCGCTGCTTGTAGGACAGTCCTGTCCGCCAGCAGAGCTGGCAAGCCTGATTTGAAAATCGGTGAGGAGGGAGATTTTGAAATTCCAACCTTTATCCCTGGGACACACTATCACCCAGGGACCCAGGCCGAACGATACCCAGACGTGACTGAACTGTCTGAGCCTTGCTCCCACCGGCCCCACCTCCAGGCCGCGCGGTCCACCGTCATGCGGAGGACTTTGGCGTACTGGAAGCAGGCTTAGTTTCCTGGGAACCTGCCCCAGCAGGTTTCTTGGATTTAGCTTGACCTCCCCTAAAGAAGGTATTGGACGGTTTGGCCTTTCTAGGCTCTTTCGGCCGAAAGGACTGCAATGCTGATGAAGAGTAGGATTTCTTCGGAGCAGGTGCAGCTGAGGGAAGGAACGGAGACTTACCCGCCGTAGCCGTGGATATCCACGCATCCAAAGCTTCCCCAAAGAGAGCCTGACCTGTGTAGGGTAGGGACTCCACACTTTTCCTAGATTCCGCGTCGGCCGACCACTGGCGCAGCCACAGTCCCCGACGAGCTGATACAGACATGGAAGAGATCCCCGCAGCCATGGAACCCAGGTCTTTCATGGATTCTACCATAAAACCTGCTGAATCATTAATGTTACGCAAAAACAATTCAACATCACCCTTATTTATTGTATCCAAATCCTCGGGCAAGATGCCTGAACTTTTCACTATAGCTTTTGCAATCTATGCACTAGCAATAGTGGGACGTAATAGGGCCCCCGAAGCGGTGTACATTGATTTAAGTGTATTATCAATATTTTGATCAGCCGGCTCCTTTAAGGCGGTAGATCCCGAAACAGGCAAAACCACCTTTTTTGAGAGTCTGGACACAGATGCGTCAACAATTGGTGGGCTTTCCATTTTTTTCCTATCCTCCTCAGGGAAAGGAAACACCACCTGGACCCTTTTAGGGATCTGGAATTTTTTCTCAGGGTTTTCCCATGCTTTCTCAAATATAGCATTCAATTCCTTTGATGCAGGCAAGGTTAGCGAGGCTTTCTTATTTTCAGTGAAAAAAGCCTCCTCAACCTGCTCAGGTGTTGTATCATTAATATTCAACACATCCCTGATAGCCTCTATCATCAATTGCACCCCCTTTGCAGACCCCCGCAACACATCCCCATTACCGTCTGTGGTATCAGAATCGGTATTCGTGTCATTTTGCATGACATGAACAAGCGCACGTTTGTGGGGGTATATAGTGGAGCATCCTGAGGTACCAGAATTTGGCCATACTGCCATAGAGTTCTGTAATACCTGGGTTGCGGATTCAAGACTTGCAACCCTATCTGAAATCTGAGAAATCCAAGATTTGATAGAGGAAAACCACTCGGGTTCCCTTGCTGGAATCTGTTTTAAACCAGTACAATCCTGATTACATGAAATGGGATCATCCTGGGAGGACATATCCTCCGCAGCATATGACACAGTGTCCCTGGACATAGCTAAAGGAGACCACAAAACACCACACACACACACACAGTTTCCCACCCAAGAACGGCAAGAGAGACAGAGATTGGAGCCAACCCACACACAGCGCTTTTAACCAAAGGGAGACCCCTTGTCTGCGCTGACTGTGCACCTTAATAGGATATGCAGTCGTATTGCAGCCTCCCCTCCCCCCCCCCCCCCCCCCCTTCTACAACTCCCTGGTACCGTGAGAGATAGCTGGAGTTGCTGTGGAGGTACCTTCTTTCTCCTGATCAGCGCTGTGCAGGTAGGAAAATGGCTCTGAACGCTGCTGGGTCTGCGCTGAGGAGAAGCTCCGCCCCCAAAATGGGGCTGTCTTCCCGCTCTTCATCTGATTATACTGGCCTGAGGATTGATGCTGGCTGAGATCCTGGGACCCCGACAGGCTTTGTGACCAGTGTAGGGTGTAAGCACTGACACAGGGCGCCCCTCACTATGTACTGCTGAGCCATCCCGGAGCGCTCCTACCCTGCTACCGCCATCTTCACACCAGCCCCCTCGCCACAATCTTCAGCTCTGTAAGGGGTTGGCGGCATGCTGCTGGGGTGAGCGATCCCCTGTGGCGGGGAACAATCTATCCCCTCAGGAGCTCAGTGTCCTGTCAGCGGAGTAAGTGGCTCAGACCCCGCAGGGCGGACACTACTCCCCCCCTTCGTCCCACGCTGCAGGGAGGCTGTTGCCAGCAGCCTCCCTGTAAAATAAAAAAAGGCTAAAATAACATTTTACTAGAAAAGCTCTGGAGAGCTCCCCTAGCTGTGACCGGCTACTCCGGGCACATTTTCTAAACTGAGTCTGGTAGGAGGGGCATAGAGAGAGGAGCCAGCCCACACTCTCAAACTCTTAAAGTGCCAATGGCTCCTGGTGGACCCGTCTATACCCCATGGTACTAATGTGGACCCCAGCATCCTCTAATACGTAAGAGAAATGCAATGTAATTTGTTGCGCTATATAAGAAACTGTTAATAATAATAAATAATAATAATGAATTCTTAGGAGGTACCATGCTCTCTTTATTATATTTATTTGTTAGCAGTGCAGGTCTGTATTAATAGAAGCACCTTATAATGAAGCACCACTGGTCTTTCTATTGAGATAGACTAAACTCTTTCAGTTCCTCCACCCTTCTCTCTTATAGGACATAAACCTAACCCCATGAGCTTTAAAAATGGTCACACCCACAAAAACTGTTGCAGCTGTTAATTACATTGGTTAATTACAGCAAGTGAAATATGCTCTAGGTCAGAAGTTGCCGCTATGACTGTTACATTCCCTTCTCAAGAAAATAGGTTATAGTGTTACAGTTTATGAATCAACACATTAATGATATGTTCTAGGGCTATGTTTCTATTTTGAATTTATTTTGGAATGCAAACTATAAGGTACAAATAGCAATCTGTTGCATAACAGAAGTACCTAAGTGAGTTTAGCAAAGAATAGTCAAGTACAAATAAGTAAAGCGACATGATTGCATCCTTACGTTATTGCTCAGCTGTGGATTTTTTAAACACTCTTTCAGGTACGCGAGAGGGATCTGCCTTTTGTGATGCACACGCTGGCAGCAGAATTTACTATATTGCAAGTAGTGAACGGAGAGACTGTAGCTGCTGATAATCGTGGAGTGACGAATGGATTTGTGAAACCCAAGCTTGGTATGAATCATGTACCAAACATAAAAGGAAAAGGGATATTGGAAATCTGACATTCACATGTTATTGTAGATGGCATCAAAGACTTCATTACCAGTCCATACAGTCAAACGTGATTTTCAGAATAGTTTATCTAAAATATCTATTTGAGCTTACAATTGATTGTGCTATTTAATCATTAGGTATTACTACTACTACAGATAAATTTACTTTCTGTAGCTGGTAATTGACTGTAACTGTAAAACAATGTAGTACAAAATATTTCCATGTTGCTTATGAGATAATTGAATCTCTTGATTGGCTTCCTTGAAAAACAAGTAAAATTAATTATACTAATCACTATTTGTACAGTTCACTTGATTTGGCAATTTTTTTTTTTAAATAAAGTATTTTTATTTCGAAGGAGAGTAGTTTGCATACAGACATTGCATAACAGGAACACATTAAACACGTAATGACCTGTCCTCATCGGGGAACAGCATTCACTTTCGACTTATTTTCAAACTATGTAATTTGCTCATAGGCGCATAGGAATGTACAGTTATATATACCATTATTTTGCATTATCCGTATACTCTAGTATTCATGAAATCACATTATACTTTGTTTTGTTTCCCCCCCCCCCCCCCATCAAATATAACTCTTACGGACAATCCGTCTGAGTAAAACCCTTTAAAAGAGAAGAAAACAATCAGAAACCAAACACAGAGAACCCCAGAAATAAAAAAATTAAAAAAACAAAGAGACAAAAAACATTATGGGGAAGAGGACGCATTGGGGGATACTAGCACTCTAAATCCTACCCTGTCCAGATGGGCACAGAGCCACTCTCTCATTCACAACCCATTGGGTGAGAGGGAAGCCTATGGCCCTAGAAGATCATAACTTGGCAAATCCAGGACCTGTTAGTAACCCTATCACCATTAAGTTGTAGGGTCTGGGACGGAGTATATGGATTCCAGCCATGGAGACCAAATTCTTTCAAATTTAGCGGAGGCATTGTGTTTCATATAAATGTATCGTTCCTTAAAAACAGTGTCGTTTATTAGTGCCCTAAGAGCGGGGAGTGTAGGGCCCTTAGGGGCCATCCATAGCCTCGCAATGCTCACCTTCGCCATTGCACATATGTTGCGAGCATATAGGCCCTCTGGACCAGACACAAAGTCAGAGCTACCCATTCCCAGGATGCAAAATTGCGGAGTAAGCATGGCCTCGTCCACCCCTGTGTTCCCCAGAATCGATCCGACCCCCGCCCAGAAAGCCCGCAACACCGGACAATCCCAAATGAGGTGCCAAAAAGTACCTGCAGTCATCCCACACTTAGGGCAGTCACCCACACGACCCGTCCCGAATTTGGCCAGTCTGGCCGGGGTCATATATATTCTATGCAAGAGGAAGTATTGTATCTGTTGATACCTGATGGATTTGGTAACCGTGCACGGAGTTTCCAAAGCAAGGGCCCAGTTCTCTTCATCTATGGGGCCCAGATCCTGCTCCCATTTGACACGGAGACGTGTCAAAGGATCTATATGGAGTTTGGCGAGTAGATAACCATAAGCATGGGAAATCATCTTAACTCGACCCAGCATACTTACAAAGGTCTTAATGGGAAATGGTATAATTTTAGGGGGGGAATTGGCGAATTGGGACTGCAAGGCATGTCTGAGCTGGAGGTATCTAAAAAAATAGGAGTTAGGCAAATTAAACTCATCTTTTAGTTGTTGGAAGGATTTGAGCGTATTATCCGTATAAAGGTGATTTATGGAAATCACTGATTTAGGGGCCCAAACTTCCCTCCCCTCGAGCGCATACAGTTCAGGGAGCCATTTAGAATACCAGAGGGGGGTGTCTGGGTCCAATCCATCACATTTCAAAAGAATTTTTAGTGCCTGCCACACCTTCATGGCTTGGTATATAAGAGGAGGGAGGAACCGGGCCAGGCTCCCACTCAGCAACACCTGCAGGGGGGATAAGTCGGGGAAGTAGCATTGGACAAATACCCAGTGTAGAGAAGTGACGCCAGTATCCTGCACCCATGCACTAATATGAGACAGCTGAGCGGCATAGTAGTACATCTGAAAGTTTGGCAAGGCCAGACCTCCGTCGCTGCGCAGCCTGGTGAGAGTGTTCAGTTGTATTCTAGGACGTTTGCTAGCCCATATTAAAGAAGACAGGACACTATTCAATTTTCTAAAGAAGGATGGATGAATATATACAGGGGATTGCAGAACCACATATAGAATCTTAGGTAGTATTATCATTTTTACGAGGCTGACCCTGCCAGATACAGTCAATGGAAGCTTACACCAAGTCTTGGATTTACGAGTAATTTGTTGCATGATCGGATCAAGGTTCAAAGGTGTAAAGTCAGAGGGGTCATTGGTTACCTGAATCCCAAGATATTTAAATTTCGCCGTCCAACATAGCGGTAGGGAGATTTTAGGAGCAGCAGGGGGGGGGGGGCAATCACAGGCATAATAGAGGACTTAGACCAGTTAATATGAAGGCCTGAATATACGCCGAACTCCTCAATCAATTGCAACACTGTAGGCATAGACCTGGTGTAATCCTGCAAAAACAACAGCATGTCGTCAGCGTAAAGGGCAATCCTATCCTCACGAGGGCCGGTATGAATGCCTACCACGCCTGGGTGGGACCTTATTAGACAGGCCAAGGGTTCGATGGCCAGGGCAAACAAGGTTGGGGACAGAGGACATCCCTGCCTGGTCCCGCGAAACAGGCGGAACGAGGGAGAGATATAGCCATTCACTGAGATCCTGGCAGTCGGGTGCTGATAAAGCAATTTAATCCATTTTATAAAATTAGGCCCGAAACCCATAGCTGTCATGACCTCCCATAGATAGGACCACTCGATACTGTCAAATGCCTTGGCGGCATCCAGTGAGACCACTACCGAGTCAGAGGGGAAGTCATATGGGATTTGTAAGATGGTATATAATCTACGTAGGTTAATAGAAGTGGACATCCCTGGCATAAAGCCGGTCTGGTCGGAGTGGATAATGGAAGTAATTACGGTGTTGAGTCGAACTGCTAAAATCTTTGCCAGGATCTTAGCGTCAGTGGGAATCAATGATATCGGTCTATAGGATTCTGGGGATCTAGGGTCTTTTCCGGGCTTCGGGATCACTATAATAATCGCCTCCGTCATAGAGGGGGGAAGTTGATCATTAACAAAAATATCAGAATACAGGGCATGAAGCCTAGGACCGAAGAAATCAATGTGGGTCTTGTATACCTCTGAGGGGATGCCGTCATAGCCCGGTGCCTTGCCGCTGGGAGACAAGCCAATAGCCGCCGTTACCTCTTCCAGAGTTAAGGGTGCCTCCAGCATCTCAGAGGCCTCCGGGGGGAGTGTGGGTAGGGGAATATTACTTAAATAAGCGGAGAGGTCTGATGTCGAGTCTACCAGTTGTGAACTGTAGACCTCAGCATAGTAGGAGCGGAATAGCTGCGCAATTTCCGGCGTGGTGTTCACAAGGGCGCCATCGCTACCGGTCATCTGAGCAATTGTAGAACCTGGGCGGTCACTGTGCACCAATCGAGCCAACAGGCCACCTGGCCTATCGCCCTGCATGTAAATATTAGTAGCCTGAAATAGAAGCGAGCGCGAGTTTTTATCAGACAGATGAGCCACCCATGCCGACTGGGCCGCCAGCCAGCGTACCTTCAGCGCAGGGGTGCCATCCACCAAGTATCTAGATTCCAAATCCCTGGCGTCACTCTCAAGGGCTCGCTCTCTCTCCCTGCAGGACATTTTGAGGGCAGAAATACGTCTAATATACGTTCCCCTTAGGAATGCCTTAAATGAATCCCAAACCACTGTTCCGGGGGCCGAGCCTACATTGTCAGTAAAGTATCCCTCCCACTGAGTCACCTGGTCAGAGCAGTCACCTATTTGCAGCAGCCAGGAAGGATGCAGTTTCCAATAAGATTGACCCCTCTGGCTCACCATAGCGAGAGTCAACACCATAGGGGAGTGATCAGATATACCCCGGGCCTCGTATTGGACGTCAACCACCCTAGGGAGAAGAACGGGGGAGAGTAGGGTCAGATCGATCCTGGAGAACGAACCATGCGTGCCAGAGAAGCATGAAAACTGTCTAGTCGTAGGGTGCCGAGCTCTCCACACATCCACCCACTGCAAATTATTCAGAAAATCAGCAAATTTAGTAGGACTAGAGCGGACCCCAGCAGCCTGCGGAGAGCGCCATCTGTCTAAAGCTAAATTCATGACATTGTTAAAGTCACCCAAGCAGATTACCGGGGTGTCCGGAGAGGAGGCTATGAATGAAGCGGCTTGCTGTAGTACATCGTACGAGAATGGGGGGGGGATATAAACCGCCAGTATGTAGTAGGGTTGGGAACTTAGTCTACATTCAAGGAACACAAATCGACCGTATTTGTCAGTCTTGACCGATACCAGCTCAAATTGGACCGATTTCTTTATCAGGATTGACACACCCCTGGAGGAAGAGGAGTGAGAAGCGTGATAGGCCCAGCCCACCCAGGGTCTTCTAAGTGACAGTAACCTATTCCCCTCCAAGTGAGTCTCGCAGAGACATGCAACATCCGGGCCATATTTCCGAAGTGTAGTTAATACTAAGGAACGCTTTATCTTATTATTTAAACCTCGAACATTCCATGTCAGAAATTTCAAATTAGCCATAGATCTGGTAATATTTTATGTAGTAACCTAAAGATACAGTCCAGCGAATATTCCTGGAAATTGTTAGTGAGGGTAATAACAGTGCTATACTACTCAATCCCTGATTCTTAATCGACAGTATCCAATGCATCAGACATACTTCCCACATCAAAATGAATGTACTCCAAAACAAATTTAAGCATGAGAAAAATAACAAACTATAGAAAGAAAAAAACTTGTGTAAGGCACAGCAACAAGCTGTTCGCTGAACTCTCCCCCCCTCCCCGTATACCACCCCTAACTTCGGCATACTTAAATCCCAAACTATCGTTTCTATCTCTCAAGGGCTAAATACTAAACAAAACCCTTAACCAAAGTCAAGCGATCAAGAGAAAGAAAAGAAAAGTCCTGAGCCACCAACGCCAAGGGGGTGCTCCCTGGACAATGGGTAGATGCCTCTGGTGGTCCCAACCGATCATTAGACAGTGCAGGGCCTCAATCCGGGGCCATCTGGCGCGCTCCCGGAGCATATCTGTCCAGCCATTGGGCCGCCTCTCTAGGGGAATTGAAGAATTTGGTTTCCCCGTCCGCTACCACCCGGAGTCGGGAGGGGAATAGCATAGAGTAGGAGACGTTCAGGTCTCTGAGGCGCCTCTTGATAGGCATAAACTGGGCTCGATCCTTCTGGACTTCCGCGGCAAAATCAGGAAAAGCAGACACGGTAACCCCGTTTCTGGTAAGGGGGCCTTTTGTGCGTCCCAACCGGAGGACCGAGTCACGGTCCTTATAATGCAGAAATTTGGCGATGAAGGTGCGCGGAGGGGCGCCAGGAGGTAGAGGAGGAGATGGTATCCGGTGTGCACGCTCCACCGTAAACTGCCGTGAAGGATTCAGCGCCGTACAGTTCCTTAAGCCATGACTCCAGGAAGACCTCAGGCTGGGAGCCCTCCTCCTTCTCCGGCAGGCCCACAAATCGCACATTATTTCTACGCAGCCGACCCTCCATGTCTAGTAATTTGGATTGAAGGGATGTTACTTGCTGGGTTACCGTGGAAATAGATTGTTTCATAGGACCGCACATATCCTCCAGATTCGAGACACGGGTTTCTGCCTCCCCCACTCTCTCTCGTATGCGCTGGACGTCCTGCCGAAGCAGTGAGAGATCACACTGCACTTTCTCCATCTTATCTGAAAGACGCTGTTCCGATCCAGCTATTGCCTCCAGCACTTGTTGAAGAGATGGAGCTGCGGGTGTGTTAGGGGATTCAGCAGCTGTTGCAGATGGGGAGTAGGAGTGGGACGGAGAGGCCCCCTGCGAAGCGGCCTGCGAGGCCCGTTGGTTTAGTGGGTTAGGTTGTCTGGCAAATTTCTCAAGCTTCGCCGCAGCCGTGCGCTGGCCGTCCCGAACCATGACGGACAATAGGTAGTAACAGACACTCCGGTATAATCTCAGGTCAAAAGCGTAGAAGGAGACTTCAGCAATGAGTGAATTTTAGGGTTGTAATAAGCAGAAACACATCCGCAGCTGGTCTCCAAAGTAGTAGGCAAATGTAAAAGAAAGTACTGGCAGCGTCCCAGAATATAGGTGAGAGCAGGAGCGATGCAGTTATTTAGTATGTAAAATAAGACAGCAACTGAAGTCAAAGTGTAATTTGATCCCAGGAGGTAGAAGTCACTCACCAGTTACATATCAGTCAGCCTTTAAGTGAGAGTGTTCCCTCTATGACTGGAAGCAGCAGTCCAGAGCAGTGGGGCCGGGAATCTCCAAAATTGAGGCCGGGGATCCGGAGGAGGTATAGGCCGCAAATCCGGAAGTATGTCTCCTCGGCCGTACAGACCCCGGGGAGAGCGGGGAAATCGCCTGCCGGTGCCCTGCAGCGTAGGGAAGAAAAGCAGGGTATTCAGGCACACCAAAGGGGCCAGGATATTACAGGAGGATGTTTAATCCAGGGAGCTCCCGGGATCTGCTTCCTACTCCTGTGCTGCCGTGGCCACGCCCCGATTTTGCAATTTTTAAATCTATCTCGCTTTTATAAAATCAGTGTTCTCATCTTAATTAATGGGTACAGTTTACCTACACTACATAGGCAATCATAATCTTACAGACTACTTATATTTTAATAAAACTATATACTTTTAAATGGCCACATTACCTAATGAGAATTCTTGTAACACAATATGTAATAGACCGATACAAATAATTTGAACCCCTATCAGATGTGGCTCCAGAGGTGTGGCTGCAGCCCAGTCCAAAATTCAAATAGTTAGACACACCAACTGCCACCCCAAACACTGCCAAACAGTGCAGCTTGGACTCACTGGCAATTGGTGTGGCTCCCTATTTGAATTTTGGACTGGGCTGCAGCCTCACTTCTGGAGCAGTCACTGATCCCAATGTAAAATTATAGATGTTTCACATTATGGTGGGATGCATGGTGGATCGCATTGTGAATGTGATGCATCCCACCAGTGGCGGATTGTACTTATGGGCTGCAGGACTGCAGCCCCAGCAGGTAAAATCCGCCACCCAGTTCAGTGTGGGCGAAGCCAGATGCAGTCCATGACTGCACTGGCTTCACTGTGACTGGCAGTGACTTCCTATTGGAAGTCCAACCTGTCAGCCGCAGACACACAAGGCAGTCCCATTGGTAGGTGTTTCCTCCTCCGGGACTGCCAGACCAGGCTGCAATTAGCAGAGAGACGGCTTCCTGTAGGAAGCCCCTCCCTGCCTGGTCATCAGCCCAATCCTGCTTCTATGGGCTGCAGCCAATGCAGTCCATAGAAGCCATGTGTTTGCACATGCGCACTCAAGCCGCCGCTTGTGCGCATACACCGGGACCCTGCACCTGTCAGCTCCATTGCGTAGGTGCCGGGACTCTCTGGCATGGGTAGCAGCAACCCCCGTACCTAAAAAAAAGGTAGGCGCTGCCAGGCAACCCACCACTCATCACATGCATGTCGGTTTTTACTAACACTGTTTGCATGAATATTTAAGCAAAGGACAACTCTCAAGATGAGAGCTATCCTTTGCGGTGTGGGTACTTATGGGTTGGGAGTCCGTCTGCACATGTATTTAGTGACTCATGCACTGTGGGAGGTGCTGGATCCCTCTCAGGGTGTGATAGAAGCCTAAAGATAGTGTTATCCACTGCATTCTAAGCTTGATGCATATGCGGTATTTAGCCAAACCTATTAACACTTATTAACACTGCATTTTCTGAGGTTTGGACGCATTTTTAGCAATGCTGCATCCCGCCCTGTATGTGGAATTTCTCTGGCCCTACACAAAGCAGTTCTACTGTTCAAGGCATGAATAGAGCGATGGGATCACATTCTTATTGGTAAACATGGGTGGCCTAATAATGTGAGGTCCTGCACAAACATTCTAGTAACCTTTACCAGCATGCCTGGATATTATTCGGTCAGTTTTAATAGTATCATTATCTGGCATCACAGTGATTTAGGGTGACATGTACTAAGCAGTGATAAAAGTGAAGAAGTGAGCCAGTGGAGAAGTTGCCCAAGGCAACCAATCAGCATTGACGTAACATTTATAATTTGCATACTATAACCATATACAGAGTAGCTGATTGGTTGCCATTGGCAACTTCTTCACTGGCTCACTTTTCCACTTTTATCACTAGTGCCCATGCACATGGATATATTACATACAGTAGCAGCATGACTGCAAGCTATTGTCATCTGTTAGCCACTTTGAATAGATCTCTGCAGTGTTGCTCAGTAGGCTTAAGGCCCGTATTCACGGGCAGATCTAGGGAAAGATGTGTGCTGAGCGAAGCGCTCAGCACACATCTCTCCCCCCGCTCAGCACAGCGCGATGTGTGCTGAGCGTGCGGGGGGGAGCCGCTCATTTCACCCAGCGGGTGAAGTGAGCGACCTGCTAGCACCAGTGATAGCTATGCGCGGGGCTGCGCATCGCTATCGCTGTAGGGGGTACACACGGAGTGATCGCTGCTTAAAATCGAAGTAATCTAGTCAGATTCCTTAGATTTAAGCAGCGATCGCTCCGTGAGTACCCCCCGTTTTACAAACAGGAATCTAAACTCATTGATATGGTAATTACATGTTAAATGGTCCTTTGTCCTAATAAAGAACATGCACTAATTACATTATTTCTGTATTTTTATGTATATTGCAACTAGGCATTCTATATTGTCTTTTAATAAACACTGACAGTAAAATGTTATTATGATAAAAATAGGATTAATTTCTCTGCTCCTTTTCATTTAGTTCAAAGACCAGTTATTCATCCACTTTCCAGTCCCAGCAATATGTTCTGTGTTACCAGTCTGGATCCTTATACACTCCCAAGTGTGACTACACTCCTAATGGATGTTATGTTTTACTCCAATGGGTAGGTATCTAGTATACGGCAAGCATTAGGCCTTTCAGCATCTAATACATGTATAGTACTGCACTTTTTTTTGTAGGACATGTTAAGGGTCTAGACCCCCAGTGTCTTCAGTAGACCTAATGGGAAGAATGCAGAAGATCTGTCCTATTATACCTACGTCAGTGAGGTGCTTGTAGTTTAGTATGTAATGGCAACTAAACCAGTTTATTACTGTTTGGTTTTGTAAGTTATGTCTTTCAAAGTACAATAGTTGAATCCTTCCATTACACCTTGGGTTAACATTTGAGACTTCAGAGTCCTCCAAGAAGTTATCTACTGAAAGTATAAATCATATTCCCAAACTAAATTTGCAACATGTGTCATCTTTTATTCTGGCGCTTGTGGTTAAACACATTAAACTAACGAACTTTTCTGCTGCGCACATGATTAACAGTTCCTGTAAGGCCGGGTACACACCTAGACTAGAGCGATATCTGCACAATTTGCCATCCCGGACAGACAAATCATGTGTGTATGCCCCATGGCATGCTTCCGCAAGTCGCATGCGAGATCTTCTGGTTGGCTGAGCTGCACGGCCAACCAGAAGATATTGTATGTGGCGCTGTGCACGTTAATGAAGGATCTGGAACTAGTTAATTACATCGGGCAGTGTGTACCAGCAATCTTGCATAGTCCGGGACGAATTTCCTTCGGTTGGCCTGATGTGTACCCGGCCTAGGAGCTGAGACTACTCTCTTCTAACCGATTTGATGCATGTATGGTGTAATTTCTAGGTAGCAGGTAAGTATATTAGAAACCTTAAATTTAAGCTTTGATTTCTACTGGAAACAAGTAAGAGATAACAGATGAGTCACTTAGACTAGGATCCATAGCATAATAAATACAACTACAGGAGGGATTTATATACCGTGACAGTGAGAGAGAAAACCTCTACATAATCTGTACCCTTGACTTGACAATGGTCTTTTAAATAGGAAATAAAAATTATGCAACATGGCTTCAAAATAATCCCTGATTGTGCATGTGAAGTAATGTACCAACGGAGTTGTTTCCAGGCTTTACAATTCTCAACGCTAAGATTGCATATGAATATTCGTTGCATATATTTACATGCCTAATAATAAGTTTACAGCAGTGGCGTGCGGTCTGGTGAGGCAGAGCCTTTCCTGTCATACTAACGTATACGCCAGAGTTTTTACTATATAATGTATATGAAAAAATACAAAGAATACATTAGAAATATCTTCTTTGCTATTTTATTCTAATAATTTTTATAGTCCAAACTATGGAGTAAAAAGTCTATGGCAGGTGAGGCACTTTACCGCACATCTCTGATCAATACTAAAGGGAGGTACTCACGGAGTGATATTCTAAGCAATCTGACTAGATTGCTTAGAATATAAACCTGATCGCTCCGTGTGTAGCCCTTACAGCGATAGCGATGCGCTGCCCCTCGCATCGGTATCGCTGCTGCTAGATTGGCCTGCCGTGCAGGCCAATCTAGCGGGTCGCTCACTTCACCCGCTGGGTGAAGTGAGCGCCCCCCCCCGTCTCCCCCCGCACGCTCAGCACAGATCGCGCTGTGCTGAGCGGCAAGAGAGATGTGTGCTGAGCATCTCTCCCCGCATCGGCCTGTCTATATGGGCCTTAACCAAATTTCCATTAGTATATACTGCTGCACCTGTGTATAATGCCCACATGAACCCTTTGGCCTATATATTGTGTGTAAATCTGGCTCTGGTACTAGCCAGTGCCTCCATTTACCTCACCTCACATCCCTGGTTTACAGGTGTACATTTCAGATGAAAAAGGTCTGCTATTCATAAGTGTCTTAACTTGTTTTCCTCACCAATTCGCATCAATGAATAAATCGGTGAATCACTATAGAACTTGTTATTTGAAGCAAATTTGTATTAGCTGTGATATGCGTTAATGTGTACCATGGTAGATTAATGAAAGACACTATAGTCCACAACATGTATGTTATGATCTTGGCTTCTCTTCTACAGTGGAGTCCATTACTGAGCTCTGTGTGCTGTGTATTTGTAGAGTAAAAGATTCGGTGGTAGGCAGTGAGGAATCTGGTCACATCCGGTTCTTCTCCTTCTCCCTCATTGAGGGCTACATTTCTTTGGTGATGGATGTACAGACGCAGCAGAGGTAAGGTCTATCTGAGAGTTGTAGTTGTCGGACATGAATAGGTGCACTCCATTGTGGGAAATTAACTTGGTCTGATTTCAAAATCAGAAATACCAATAGACATGGTTTCTGAGGGAAAAGGAGATGAGAAGTGAAGGGACCAATTAGTGGGGCCAGGGCTTTGTCCTGAATGCTGTGTCATCTCCCCGGTTTTAGCCCCTAAAACCTGTATGGGGAATTCTGCATAACAAATATCATTCATTTGTTTCTTTTACAGCAAGTCTGTTCAAAATATTTTAATGTTATTCTTTTGAAAACATTTACAGAACTAAAGTACCCTCTTGAATGGTTCAAAAGATTGTTTTCATTTAGTGGTAACATGTACTTGAGTCACAGGTTCATGGGAAGTATAGAGTAGCGGTGAGCGACAAATGCCTTTTATTTCGTTTCTTTTAGGAACAGTCTGAATAAAGTTGCCTTGTGCTGTTTATATGCATTGCAGTGTATTAAAAACAACAATAGGGTTGTTATTCAGAAGCCTTTACTTTGTGTTGTTAAGATTGAATATGTAATCTTTTCCTGTTCAATTATGTACCACCTTTGTGCATAGGTTTCCTAATAATTTGCTGTTTACAAGTGCGTCAGGCGAGCTCTGGAAGATGGTTCGTATTGGCGGACAACCTCTTGGTTTTGGTATGTACGTAAAATAATCCCATAATATATCATGGGTGATGTATCAAGCAGTAAAAAGATTGGCCAAGTGGAGAAGATGATCAACCAATCAGCTTCGAGGTAGCTTTTATCAAGTGCATTCAATAAAATGCTAGGTAGAAGTGATTGGTTGCTGTGGGCAACTTCTACACTGCTTTATGCATCACCTTCTACATTACAATTGTTAGGTTTGGTCCTAGTCCTTCAACCTCTGCAACTATCTTAACGGGCAACAGTCTTAGCTTCTGATGACTGTGTCACAGGTTTTAACATTTGTCCCCAACAGAGTTTAAGCGAAAGCAGGTTCTACTACCATGGTTTGGATTCATGTTGATGGTTTGGAATTCATCTGATCATACCATCATTTGCACAGATACTTGACACGTGCCTCCAGTTGTATTTACTTTCATTTACATAGCTGTAGGTTTCAAAAGTAACATAGCGGTATGATTTAGCACAGAGGTTCTCAAACTCGGTCCTCGGGGGCACACAGTGCATGTTTTGCAGGTCTCCTCACAGAATCGCAAGTGAAATAATTAGCTCCACCTGTGGACCTTTTAAAATGTGTCAGTGAGTAATTAATACACCTGTGCACCTGCTGGGTTACCTGCAAAACATGCACTGTGTGTGCCCCCGAGGACCGAGTTTGAGAACCTCTGATTTAACACAATGGGGGTCATTCTGAGTTGATCGCTAGCTGCCGTTGTTCGCAGCGCAGTGATCAGGCTAAAAATCGGTATTTCTGCGTATGTACCGCAATGCACACGCGCGACGTACGGGTATAAAGGCCTTTGTGGTTTTGCACAGGTTCTAGCGACGTTTTCATTCGCACTGGTGGCTGCAAGAAGATTGACAGGAAGGGGGCGTTCCTGGGTGTCAACTGACCGTTTTCAGGGAGTGCTTAGAAAAACGCAGGCGTGCCAGGGAAAACACTGGCGTGGCTGGCTGGACGCTGGGCGAGTGTGTGACGTCAAAAGCCAACCCACCAATGTTAGAATCAACGCACACGAAGAGTAAGTACAGGGCTGGTCTTGTTTTGCACAAAATGTTTTTGCAGGCGCTCTGCTGCACAGGCGTTCGCACTTCTGCAAAGCAAAAATACACTCCCCAGTGGGCGGTGACAATGCGTTTGCACGGCTGCTAAAAACTGCTAGCGAGCGAACAACTCGGAATGACCACCAATGTCAGGAAACAGCCGCCACCAACGTACAAACAGAATTGTTTCCACATATACTTAAATGGAAATGTAATACAATCTAGTTCCTAAGACCAACTACAGATTTTTTTGTAACATAGCTGTAGATCTGTAATATATAATAATATAGTTAAACAGAGGTAAGAACGATCTAAAACACAAAATTGTACATAGATTGTACAAAGCATGGGGTCATGAGCTGTGTGAGAGGCAGGCTGGTTAAACATGCATTTGCTTGACAATAATAATAGTGGTATTTTGGGCAAGTGTCTACCTTGAGTACAAAAAAGGTTTACTGATCAGTGAGCTGCGGTAAGGCATGGGGAACTGGAAGACAATCTAAGAGATAGAACTGAGTCATATTGTGTAACTAGAGAAGTCTTGCAGTTGCCCACCTGAGGGGGAGAGCAGAACGAGAAAGAGTTTGGCAGCAGATGCAGGAAGATTATAACGTGGAGCTTGGAAAAGACTTATAGAGATGATATATCTAGGGTGTCCTGACTAATGTACGGTGCCTGGCTGCCTGTGAGTAATCTGATGTAGTAAGATCAGGTGCCTTCAATATTTCTTCACAATAACTGTAGGGGGCTTAGTTAGTAATCATAAACGTGGTAGTTAATGTTGAAGTGATAAAGAGGGTGAACCAAGATCTATGTGACACCGAATACAGGAACGGATTTTAAAGATGGCTACTGGGCCTATTTATGAAAAAAGTCCCTAGAGGTAGGCTTTTTTTTTTTTTTTATATCGGTCTCTCTATGAAGTTGTTAACACCGTAGGTAACCCCCACTAGTAATAATATTCAACGGGTTTCTCTGGCAATAGCCTGCCCATGCAAAAACATTTAACAAGGGTCACTATAGTGTGGCAAAAGTCCACTAAGTGAGCAGTTCTATTACGCTTGTAAGCACAATTACAATAAGCCGATTCTGGTGGCGCTACAGGTAATTAAATTGGCAGTCTGTGAGTGTCACGTGTAATAATTTATTGTAAAATACAGATTTGAACATAGATTGTCACGTTTCTACATTAGAAAATGTAGCTGTTAAGAAAATAAATAAATATAATTAGTTGTATTAGAGTGCTGTGTCAAGGAGGAATCACAGTATAGCAAGTGTATCTGCTATTTCACTTGCAGTTAGCTTCTAACTGTATTTCTCTTACGTCCTAGAGGATGCTGGGGACTCCATAAGGACCATGGGGTGTAGACGGGCTCCACAGGAGACATGGGCACTCTAAAGACTTTAGATGGGTGTGCACTGGCTCCTCCCTCTATGCCCCTCCTCCAGACCTCGGTTAGATCCTTTGCCCAGAGGAGACTGGATGCACTGCAGGGGAGCTCTACTGAGCTTCTCAGAAAAAGACTTTTGTTAGGTTTTTTTATTTTCAGGGAGCACTGCTGGCAACAGGCTCCCTGAAAATAAGGCTCTGCTTCTTAGGCTACTGGACACCATTAGCTCCAGAGGGTCGGAACACAGGTCTCACCCTCGTTGTACGTCCCGGAGCTGCGCCGCCGTCCTCCTCACAGAGCCGGAAGATAGAAGCCGGGTGAGTATAAGAAGAAAGAAGACTTCAAAGGCGGCAGAAGACTTCAGATCTTCACTGAGGTAGCGCGCAGCGGTAACGCTGTGCGCCATTGCTCCCACATTCACACACACTGACGGCACTGTATGGGTGCAGGGCGCAGGGGGGGGGGGGGGGGGGGCGCGCCCTGGGCAGCAATCATAAACTTCTAGGGTCACTGGCATAGATATATATATATATACTGCGGAGACAGTATATTACAGAAACCCCCGCCAGTATAAACATTTGAGCGGGACCGAAGCCCGCCGTTGAGGGGGCGGAGCTTGATCCTCCAGCACTAACCAGCGCCATTTTCTCCACAACACGCTGCAGAGAAGCTGGCTTCCCGGACTCTCCCCTGCTGAACACAAGTACAGAGGGCACAAAAGAGGGGGGGGGGGGGCACATTTATTTGGCGCAGTGAGTGTATTATTATATCTATATATATATATATATATATATATATATATATATATAAAAGCGCTGTACTGACTGGGATTTTATTCCAGGGTCCGGTGGCGCTGGGTGTGTGCTGGCATACTCTCTCTCTGTCTCTCCTAAGGGCCTTATTGGGGGACTGTCTCCATATAGATATATATACCTGAGTGTGTGGGGGTGTCGGTATCTGTGTGTCGGCATGTCTGAAGCGGAAGGCTCATCTAAGGAGGAGGTTGAGCAGATGATTGTGGTGTCTCCGTCGGCGACGCCGACACCTGATTGGTTGGATATGTGTAATGTATTAAATGCAAATGTGTCTTTATTACATAAGAGATTGGACAAAGCAGAGTCCAGGGAAGTAACAGGGAGTCAATCCATGGCTTTGGCTGTGTCACAGGGCCCTTCAGGGTCTCAGAAACGTCCCCTGTCCCACGTAGCAGACACTGATACCGACACGGATTCTGACTCCAGTGTCGATTACGATGATGCGAGGTTACACCCAAGGGTAGTCAAAAGTATTCATTATATGATTATTGCTATAAAAGATGTTTTGCATATCACAGATGACCCCTCTGTCCCGGACACGAGGGTGCGCATGTTTAAGGAAAAGAAACCTGAGGTAACCTTTCCCCCGTCTCATGAGCTGAACGCTTTATTTGAAAAGGCTTTGGGAAACTCCAGACAAGAAACTGCAGATTTCCAAGAAAATTCTTATGGCGTACCCTTTCCCCGCGCAGGACAGGTTACGGTGGGAATCCTCGCCCAGGGTGGACAAGGCTTTAACGCGCTTGTCCAAAAAGGTGGCGCTACCATCTCCGGACACGGCAGCCCTCAAGGATCCTGCTGATCGCAGACAGGAAACGACCTTAAAATCAATTTATACACATACGGGTGCCTTGCTCAGACCTGCAGTAGCGTCGGCATGGGTATGTAGCGCAGTAGCAGCATGGGCAGATAACTTGTCATCTGACATTGACACCCTAGATAGGGAGAACATTTTATTGACCTTGGGTCACATTAAAGATGCAGCCTTATATATGAGAGACGCTGCGAGAGACGTTGGGCTGTTAGGTTCAAGAGCCAACGCCATGGCTATTTCTACTAGGCGAGCCCTGTGGACCCGCCAATGGACGGGTGATGCCGACTCAAAGAGACATATGGAAGTTTTACCTTACAAGGGTGAGGTCTTATTTGGGGAGTGTCTCGCGGACCTGGTTTCCACGGCTACCGCGGGTAAATCTTCTTCTTTACCTTATGTTCCCCCACAGCAAAAGAAAACACCACAATATCAGATGCAGTCCTTTCGGTCGCATAAGTCCAGAAGAGGTCTGGGCTCTTCCTTCCTCGCCAGAGGTAAGGGTAGAGGGAAAAGAATGCCTGCTACGGCTAGTTCCCAGGAGCAGAAGTCCTCCCCGGCTTCTACTAAATCCACCGCATGACGCTGGGGCTCCACTGAGGTAGTCCGCGCCGGTGGGGGCACGTCTTCGACTCTTCAGCCAGGTCTGGGTTCTGTCAGACGTGGATCCTTGGGCGATGGAAATTATATCCCAAGGCTACAAACTGGAATTCGAAGAGGTGCCTCCTCGACGATTTTTCAAGTCGGCTTTGCCAGCTTCTCCCCCAGAGAGGGAAATAGTTTTAGCTGCAATTCAAAAGCTGTATCAACAGCAAGTGATTATCAAGGTTCCCCTGGTCCAACAGGGGAAAGGGTACTATTCAACCCTGTTTGTGGTCCCGAAACCGGATGGCTCGGTCAGACCCATTCTGAATCTAAAATCCCTCAACCTGTACTTGAAAAAGTTAAAATTCAAGATGGAATCGCTCTGGGCAGTTATCTCCAGCCTGGAAGGGGGGGATTTTATGGTGTCACTAGACATAAAGGATGCATACCTTCACGTATATCCTCCTCATCAGGCGTACCTGAGATTCGCTGTACAGGACTGTCATTACCAGTTTCAGACATTGCCGTTTGGGCTTTCCACGGCCCCGAGGATTTTCACCAAGGTAATGGCGGAGATGATGGTGCTCCTGCGCAGGCAGGGAGTCACAATTATCCCATACTTGGACGATCTCCTGATAAAAGCGAGATCGAGAGATCAATTGCTGAAAAGCGTGTCGCTCTCCTTGAGAGTGCTGCAGCAGTACGGCTGGATTCTAAATCTACCAAAGTCACAGTTGATTCCAACGGAACAGAAGAGGGTTTTTCTCCCAGTGGAAAAAGCCCAGGAACTCCAGAACATGGTCAGGGACCTGCTAAAACCAAAAAGAGTGTCAGTCCATCAATGCACTCGAGTACTGGGAAAAATGGTGGCGGCCTACGAGGCCATCCCCTTCGGCAAGTTCCATGCGAGGACATTTCAGTGGGACCTTCTGGACAAGTGGTCGGGGTCCCATCTACAAATGCATCAGAAAATAAGCCTGTCCCCCAGGGCCAGGGTCTCTCTCCTGTGGTGGCTGCAGAGTGCTCACCTTCTCGAGGGTCGCAGGTACGGTATTCAAGACTGGGTTCTGATGACCACGGATGCGAGCCTCCGAGGATGGGGAGCAGTCACACAAGGAAGAAATTTTCAGGGACTCTGGTCAAGCCTGGAGGCTTGTCTACACATCAACGTACTGGAGTTGAGGGCCATATACAACCGCCTACGACAAGCGGAGAATCTTCTTCGCGACCTACCAGTTCTGATTCAATCAGACAACGTCACAGCTGTGGCTCATGTAAACCGCCAAGGCGGGACAAGGAGCAGAGTGGCAATGGCGGAAGCCACCAGGATTCTTCGCTGGGCGGAAAATCACGTAAGCGCTCTGTCAGCTGTCTTCATTCCGGGAGTGAACAACTGGGAAGCAGACTTCCTCAGCAGACACGATCTCCATCCAGGAGAGTGGGGACTTCATCAAGAAGTTTTTGCAGAGATAAGTCATTGGGGACTTCCTCAAATAGACATGATGGCGTCTCGCCTCAACAAGAAGCTTCGGAGGTATTGCGCCAGGTCAAGGGACCCTCAGGCAGTAGCGGTGGACGCCCTGGTGACACCATGGGTGTTTCAGTCGGTCTATGTGTTCCTTCCTCTTCCGCTCATCTCAAAAATATTGAGAATCATAAGACGAAAAATAGTGCAGACAATACTCATTGTTCCAGATTGGCCTCGAAGGGCCTGGTATTCAGATCTTCAGGAAATGCTCACAGAAGATCCGTGGCCTCTTCCTCTCAGGGAGGACCTGCTGCAGCAGGGGCCCTGCGTGTTCCAAGACTTACCACGGTTACGTTTGACTGCATGGCGGTTGAACACCAAATCCTAGCTGGGAAAGGTATTCCGGAGGAAGTCATCCCTACTCTAATAAAGGCTAGGAAGGAGGTCACGGCAAAACATTATCACCGTATCTGGAGGAAGTATGTATCTTGGCGTGAAGCCAAGAATGCTCCTACGGAAGATTTCCATCTGGGCCGTTTTCTCCACTTTCTACAGACAGGAGTGGATAGGGGCCTAAAGTTAGGCTCCATTAAGGTACAGATTTCGGCCCTATCAATTTTCTTTCAGAAGGAATTGGCTTCTCTTCCAGAAGTCCAGACTTTTGTAAAGGGAGTGCTGCACATCCAGCCTCCTTTTGTGCCCCCAGTGGCACCATGGGACCTTAACGTGGTGTTACAGTTCCTAAAATCTCACTGGTTTGAACCTCTTCAAACAGTTGAGTTAAAATTTCTCACTTGGAAAGTGGTCATGTTGTTAGCCTTGGCATCTGCGAGGCGGGTGTCCGAATTGGCGGCTTTGTCTCACAAAAGCCCCTATCTGATTTTCCATGTGGATAGAGCAGAGTTGAGGACTCGTCCTCAATTTTTGCCTAAGGTGGTTTCATCGTTTCATATGAACCAACCTATTGTGGTACCTGTAGCTACGGGTGACTTGGAGGATTCCAAGTCCCTTGATGTAGTCAGGGCCTTAAAAATTTATGTAGCCAGGACGGCTCAAGTTAGGAAAACAGAGGGACTGTTTGTCCTGTATGCAGCCAACAAGGTTGGCGCTCCTGCTTCTAAGCAGACTATTGCTCGCTGGATCTGTAACACGATTCAGCAGGCTCATTCTACGGCTGGATTGCCGTTACCAAATTCGGTAAAGGCCCATTCCACTAGGAAGGTGGGCTCTTCTTGGGCGGCTGCCTGAGGCGCCTCGGCATTACAGCTGTGCCGAGCAGCTACTTGGTCGGGTTCAAACACTTTTGCAAAATTCTACAAGTTTGATACCCTGGCTGATGAGGACCTCGTGTTTGCTCAATCGGTGCTGCAGAGTCATCCGCACTCTCCCGCCCGGTCTGGAGCTTTGGTATAATCCCCATGGTCCTTACGGAGTCCCCAGCATCCTCTAGGACGTAAGAGAAAATAAGATTTTAAACCTACCGGTAAATCTTTTTCTCCTAGTCCGTAGAGGATGCTGGGCGCCCGTCCCAGTGCGGACATATTTCTGCAAGGCTTTTATATAGTTATTGCTTACATAAGGGTTATGTTACAGTTAAGATCAGTCTTTGGCTGATGCTGTTTTGTTCATACTGTTAACTGGTTGCGTATATTCCATGTTATACGGTGTGGATGGTGTGGGCTGGTATGAATCTTGCCCTTAGATTAACAAAAATCCTTTCCTCGTACTGTCCGTCTCCTCTGGGCACAGTTCTTTAACTGAGGTCTGGAGGAGGGGCGTAGAGGGAGGAGCCAGTGCACACCCATCTAAAGTCTTTAGAGTGCCCATGTCTCCTGCGGAGCCCGTCTATACCACATGGTCCTTACGGAGTCCCCAGCATCCTCTACGGACTAGGAGAAAATAAGAATTTACTCACCGGTAATTCTATTTCTCGTAGTCCGTAGTGGATGCTGGGAACTCCGTAAGGACCATGGGAAATAGACGGGCTCCGCAGGAGACTGGGCACTCTTAAAAGAAAGATTAGGTACTATATCTGGTGTGCACTGGCTCCTCCCTCTATGCCCCTCCTCCAAACCTCAGTTAGGGAAACTGTGCCCGGAAGAGCTGACATTACTAGGAAAGGATTTGGAATCCAGGGTAAGACTCATACCAGCCACACCAATCACACTGTACAACTCGTGATAACCATACCCAGTTAACAGTATGAACAACAACTGAGCCTCAGTAACAGATGGCCCATAACAATAACCCTTTAGTTAAGCAATAACTATATACATGTATTGCAGAGAGTACGCACTTGGGATGGACGCCCAGCATCCACTACGGACTACGAGAAATAGAATTACCGGTGAGTAAATTCTTATTTTCTCTGACGTCCTAGTGGATGCTGGGAACTCCGTAAGGACCATGGGGATTATACCAAAGCTCCCAAACGAGCGGGAGAGTGCGGATGACTCTGCAGCACCGAATGAGCAAAGGCAAGGTCCTCCTCAGCCAGGGTATCAAACTTGTAGAACTTGGCAAATGTGTTTGAACCCGACCAAGTAGCAGCTCGGCAAAGCTGTAAAGCCGAGACCCCTCGGGCAGCTGCCCAAGAAGAGCCCACCTTCCATGTGGAATGGGCTTTTACTGATTTAGGATGCGGCAATCCTGCCGCAGAATGAGCTTGCTGAATCGTGTTACAGATCCAGCGCGCAATAGTTTGCTTTGAAGCAGGAGCACCCAGCTTGTTGGGCGCATGCAGGATAAACAGCGAGTCAGTTTTCCTGACTCCAGCCGTCCTGGCTACATAGATTTTCAAAGCCCTGACTACATCTAGTAACTTGGAGTCCTCCAAGTCCCTAGTAGCCGCTGGCACCACAATAGGTTGGTTCAAATGAAACGCTGATACCACCTTAGGGAGAAATTGGGGACAAGTCCTCAATTCTGCCCTGTCCATATGGAAGATCAGATAAGGGCTTTTACACGACAAAGCCGCCAATTCTGACACACGCCTAGCCAAAGCGAAGGCCAATAGCATGACCACTTTCCACGTGAGATATTTTAGCACCACGGTCTTAAGTGGCTCAAACCAGTGGGATTTCAGGAAATCCAACACAACGTTAAGATCCCAAGGTGCCACTGGAGGCACAAAAGGGGGCTGAATATGCAGCACTCCCTTAACAAACGTCTGAACTTCAGGCAGTGAAGCCAGTTCTTTTTGAAAGAAAATAGATAGGGCCGAAATCTGGACCTTTATGGATCCTAATTTTAGGCCCATAGTCACTCCTGACTGTAGGAAGTGCAGGAATCGACCCAGCTGGAATTCCTCTGTAGGGGCCTTCCTGGCCTCACACCAAGCAACATATTTTCGCCATATACGGTGATAATGTTGTGCTGTCACGTCTTTCCTAGCCTTTATCAGCGTAGGAATCACTTCATCTGGAATGCCCTTTTCCGCTAGGATCCGGCGTTCAACCGCCATGCCGTCAAACGCAGCCGCGGTAAGTCTTGGAACAGACAGGGCCCCTGCTGTAACAGGTCCTGTCTGAGAGGCAGAGGCCATGGGTCCTCTGAGATCATCTCTTGCAGTTCTGGGTACCAAGTTCTTCTTGGCCAATCCGGAACGATGAGTATAGTTCTTACTCCTCTCTTTCTTACAATCCTCAGTACCTTGGGTATGAGAGGAAGAGGAGGGAACACATAAACCGACTGGTACACCCACGGTGTCACTAGTGCGTCCACAGCTATCGCCTGAGGGTCTCTTGACCTGGCGCAAATTTTTTTTAGCTTTTTGTTGAGGCGGGACGCCATCATGTCTACCTGTGGCCGTTCCCAATGATTTACAATCAGCGTGAAGACTTCTGGATGAAGTCCCCACTCTCCCGGGTGGAGGTCGTGCCTGCTGAGGAAGTCTGCTTCCCAGTTGTCCACTCCCGGAATGAACACTGCTGACAGTGCTAGCACGTGATTCTCCGCCCATCGAAGAATCCTTGTGGCTTCTGCCATCGCCATCCTGCTTCTTGTACCGCCCTGTCGGTTTACATGGGCGACCGCCGTGATGTTGTCTGACTGAATCAGCACCGGTTGGTTTTGAAGCAGGGGTTCTGCTTGACTCAGGGCGTTGTAAATGGCCCTTAGTTCCAGAATATTTATGTGAAGGGAAGTCTCCTGACTTGACCACTGTCCTTGGAAGTTCCTTCCCTGAGTGACTGCCCCCCAACTTCGGAGGCTTGCATCCGTGGTCACCAGGACCCAGTCCTGTATGCCGAATCTGCGGCCCTCGAGAAGATGAGCACTCTGCAGCCACCACAGCAGAGACACCCTGGCCCTCGGGGACAGGGTGATCAGCCGATGCATCTGAAGATGCGATCCGGACCACTTGTCTAACAGATCCCACTGAAAGATCCTTGCACGGAACCTGCCGAAGGGAATTGCTTCGTAAGAAGCTACCATCTTTCCCAGGACTCGCGTGCAGTGATGCACCGACACCTGTTTTGGTTTCAGGAGGTCCCTGACCAGAGATGACAATTCCTGGGCCTTCTCCACCGGGAGAAACACCTTCTTTTGTTCTGTGTCCAGAATCATGCCCAAGAACAGCAGACGCGTCGCAGGAATCAGCTGCGACTTTGGGATATTCAGAATCCAGCCGTGCTGTTGCAGCACTTCCCGAGATAGTGCTACGTTGACTAACAACTGCTCCTTGGACCTCGCCTTTATAAGGAGATCGTCCAAGTACGGGATAATTATAACTCCCTTCTTCCGAAGGAGTATCATCATTTCGGCCATTACCTTGGTAAATACCCTCGGTGCCGTGGACAGACCAAACGGCAACGTCTGGAATTGGTAATGACAGTCCTGTACCACAAACCTGAGGTACTCCTGGTGAGGTGGGTAAATGGGGACATGCAGATAAGCGTCCTTGATGTCCAGCGACACCATAAAATCCCCCTCTTCCAGGCTTGCAATAACCGCCCTGAGCGATTCCATTTTGAACTTGAACTTCCTTACATAAGTGTTCAAGGATTTTAAATTTAGAATGGGTCTCACCGAACTGTCTGGTTTCGGTACCACAAACATTGTGGAATAGTAACCCCGTCCCTGTTGAAGGAGGGGAACCTTGATTATCACCTGCTAGGAATAGCCGCCAGCACTACCTCCCTTTCCCTGGGAGCCGCTGGCAAGGCTGATTTGAGGTAACGGCGAGGGGGAGTCGCCTCGAACTCCAGCATGTATCCCTGAGATACCACTTGTAGAACCCAGAGATCCACCTGTGAGCGAACCCACTGGTCGCTGAAGTTCCGGAGACGCGCCCCCACCGCACCTGGCTCCACCTGTGGAGCCCCAGCGTCATGCGGTGGACTTAGTGGAAGCAGGGGAGGATTTTTGTTCCTGGGAACTGGCTGTCTGGTGCAGCTTTTTTCCTCTACCCCTGCCTCTGGGCAGAAAGGATGCGCCTCTGACCCGCTTGCCTTTCTGAGGCCGAAAGGACTGTACTTGATAATTCGGTGCTTTCTTAGGCTGTGAGGGAACCTGAGGTAAAAAAGTCGACTTCCCAGCTGTTGCTGTGGATATGAGGTCCGAGAGACCGTCCCCAAACAATTCCTCACCCTTATAAGGCAAAACCTCCATGTGCCTTTTAGAATCAGCATCACCTGTCCACTGCCGAGTCCATAATACTCTCCTGGCAGAAATGGACATTGCATTAATTCTAGATGCCAGCCGGCAAATGTCCCTCTGTGCATCCCTCATATACAAGACGTCCTTTATATGCTCTATGGTTAGCAAAATAGCATCCCTGTTGAGGGTATCAATGTTGTCTATCAGGGTATCAGACCATGCTGCTGCAGCACTACACATCCATGCTGAAGCAATAGCAGGTCTCAGTATAGTACCTGAGTGTGTATATACAGACTTCAGGATAGCCTCCTGCTTTCTATCTGCAGGCTCCTTTAGGGCGGCCGTATCCTGAGACGGCAGTGCCACCCTTTTAGATAATCGTGTGAGAGCCTTGTCCACCCTAGGGGATGTCTCCCAGCGTAACCTATCCGTTGGCGGGAAAGGGTACGCCATCAGTAACCTCTTAGAAATCACTAGTTTCTTATCAGGGGAACACCACGCTTCTTCACATAATTCATTTAATTCATCAGATGGGGGAAAAGTCACTGGCTGCTTTTTCTCCCCAAACATAATACCCTTTTTAGTGGTAACCGGGTTAATGTCAGAAATGTGCAACACATTTTTCATTGCCGTAATCATGCATCGGATGGCCCTTGTGGGACTGTACATTTGTCTCATTCTCGTCTACACTGAAGTCAGACTCCGTGTCGACATCTGTGTCTGCCATCTGAGCTAGCAGGCGCTTTTGAGCCCCTGATGGCCTCTGAGACGCCTGGGCAGGCGCGGGCTGAGATGCCGGCTGTCCCAAGGCTGTTACGTCATCGAACCTTTTATGTAAAGAGTTGACACTGTCGGTTAATACCTTCCACATATCCATCCACTCCGGTGTCAGCCCTGTAGGGGGCGACATCACACTTATCGGCTCCTGCTCCGCCTCCACGTAGCCCTCCTCATCAAACATGTCGACACAGCCGTACCGACACACCGCACACATACAGGGAATGCTCTGACTGAGGACAGGACCCCACAAAGTCCTTTGGGGAGACATCGAGAGAGTATGACAGCACACACCACAGCGCTATATAACACAGGGATTTTCACTATACTGAGTGATTTTTCCCAATAGCTGCTTATTAACACACATTGCGCCTAAATTTATGTGCCCCCCCCTCTCTTTTTTACCCTTGTTGTACTGGATACTGCAGGGGAGAGCCTGGGGAGCGTCCTTCCAGCGGAGCTGTGAAGAGAAAATGGCGCTGACTGTGCTGAGGAAGATAGCCCCGCCCCCTCAGCGGCGGGCTTCTCCCGCATTTTATAATGTTAATGGCGGGCGGTTTTGCACATATACAGTGTTATACACTGTATTATGTGCTATTTGTGCCAAAAAGGTAAACTAATTGCAGCCCAGGGCGCCCCCCCCCCCCCACCAGCGCCCTGCACCCAACAGTGACCGGAGTGTGTGGTGTGCTATGGGAGCAATGGCGCACAGCTGCTGTGCTGTGCGCTACCTTAATGAAGACAGGAGTCTTCAGCCGCCGTTTTTCATCTTTATCTTCCGTCTTCTGGCTCTGCAAGGGTGACGGCGGCGCGGCTCCGGGAACGGACGATCGAGGTCGGGCCCTGTGTTCGATCCCTCTGGAGCTAATGGTGTCCAGTAGCCTTAGAAGCACAAGCTAGCTGCAAGCAGGTAGGTTTGCTTCTCTCCCCTCAGTCCCTCGTAGCAGTGAGTCTGTTGCCAGCAGATCTCACTGAAAATAAAAAACCTAACAAATACTTTCTTTTCTAGTGAGCTCAGGAGAGCCCACTAGGTGCATCCAGCTCTGGTCGGGCACAGATTCTAAGTGAGGTCTGGAGGAGGGGCATAGAGGGAGGAGCCAGTGCACACCAGATATAGTACCTAATCTTTCTTTTAAGAGTGCCCAGTCTCCTGCAGAGCCCGTCTATTCCCCATGGTCCTTACGGAGTTCCCAGCATCCACTAGGACGTCAGAGAAAAAGATTTACCGGTAGGTTTAAAATTTTATTTTTCTTGATAGAGTTCAAAACTACTGACATAGGACACAAAATGTGACAGAGGATCAAACATTCTAATGCCCCCGACACATTTAGCGACCCGCCGCCGAGCTGTCCGACGGAGATACGGCCGACGGGTGACCCGGCGGCGGGGGGAGTGAAGTTTCTTCACTCCCCCGTCACCCAGCTCCATAGCACTGCATACTAATATGGACGAGATTGTCCATATTGGCCCACATGCATAAGCGACCCGGCACCAATGATGAACGAGCGCGAGGCCTCGCATCGTTCATCGTTGGTGCCTACACACTGAACGATATGAACGAGTTCTCGTTCATTAATTAACGAGAACGTTCGTATCGTTTACTTATATCTTTAAGTGTGTAGGGCCCTTAAGACCTGCCTATAGATCCCCTTCCACGCTAAAGAGATATCCTAAGGCATATATATATTCTCATGGATACTGTATCTAACAAACAAAAAGTTGGAGGCATTTTATGGAAGAGTGCTAAGAAAACGTTACAAATGATAAGTTTTGTATTAAACTCTTGCAGAGCATATGCCATCTCCCACTTTTTATATTTAATTGAGAATTACTCTTTTTTTTTTTAGATGAATGTGGGATTGTTGCCCAAATCTCAGAGCCTTTAGCTGCTGCTGACATCCCTGCCTATTATATCAGTACATTTAAGTTTGATCATGCACTGGTAAGTTTCATAAAACCTTAAATGCGTATTACATTTTTCAGCAGTAGTAATATGACTATAAATGCAATGGCATGATTGTTTGTATTAGGCAAAATACTGTACTTTGTATCTGCGTGTATATTGGCCGCTACATTTGTCTCTGCTGGTTATAGATCACAAGATTAGGGTCAGATTTACCTGCTAGATACTAGATTTGTTGTACATAAACAACCCGAGCTACTGTACCTGTGTATATTTATTATCCTGTATACTGGAGACTTAGGGGTATATTTTAAGTGCGGGTTTATAGAAGTGGAGATGTTGCCTATAGCAACCAATAATATTCTACTTATCATTTATCTAGCACTTTTTAGAAGATAATAGCTAGAATCTGGTTGGTTGCTGTGTGCAACATCTCTATTTCTATAAACCGCATTTCCTTAAATATACTTCCTAGTTACATACCTGCCTAATTTTGCCCCATGTTTGCTAGCCCTTCCCCTAAAACCACCTTCTGAATATCATAATGTGCACAACATTAAGTTGGATATCACCCATCAACCTTCCAATCCATTTGGGAGAAACCGGTCTATCAGGATAGCAGTATGTTGTTAGGCCCTGCTTTGCACACTAGCCACCAAATTATGCTTAGATTTACTTACTAGATACAAATGAAATGAAGCCAATAAAGCTAATTTACAAAAGGGCAAATACCTCTTTTAGTGTAACAAGCCTGTTTTTGAACAAAGCACGTGAATTGGTGGGACAGAATTTCAGGTTCCATAATTTTGCCAAGAGGAGTGTGATGGAAGCGGGCCTACTTTTTCTAAGTGGGTTTAGGTACATTGACAAACCCAATGTGTACTGGTGCCATTTCACAGTCTAACAATTCCACTTATTGTTTTGTTAGCGTACAGTGTACAATTAGTGTCCCCTGTGTGATAGTCTCTACCTAAAATCACAGTTACAGCTGCTATTATTTTCCTACTTAAAATACAAGGGTTAGGCAGGACAAGGTCCCCATAAGTCTTTATCCTTTCAAGCTGTATTGAGATGTGGTTGGAGTTGCTTCTTTTGTCACAAAGTATCAATTACTGTTACTTTGTGCATGCGCAGGACCCATTCTGTGTGTGTGCGCGAATGGTTCCTGCGCTGTTGGATGCAGGACAGCAGCTGACTGTCAGTGATTGACAGTCTGCTGCCATGCGGAGGGCGGGGAGGGAACAGAGACAGCCTCAGTTTTGTAAACAGAGGTGTGTCGCCGTCATTTAGGGGGAGGGACAGGTGTCTTGTGGTTCCCCATGGGTGCCAAAAGCCGCCCAATAGTGAGTGATTTGATGCTGCAGCTTAGGACGCATCATCACCACTGCTGCTTCCAAGGAACAGATGCATCACTTCATGTCAACAGTGTGCCCATTTACAAACAGTGATATTCAGCAATATACTGTTGGTATGACAAGGCTAGCAAAGCATTGGTTAATTGCAGCAGGAATATGACCGTGAAATCAGCTTAATTAAGTATTGTACTCAGTCACCAGATCTTATCTCACTTGAACATCTGAGGAAAACTATCATATGTGTTCTTTGGTCTAGATATTCTCCACCAGACACATCAACAGTTATAGGATTGTAGTTTAAAAAATGTGTTTTGTGCATGCCCCATTGCACTCAGGTTCTGAGGACAGATCGGGTGGCAACTTCTCACTATATACATGTTGTTGATACTTCATTAAGTACACTTGCTTGTTAACACAAATATCAAAGCAGCCAGTTATGTGGAAGCAACTCTGTACACAAAAGCATACAGACAAAGGGCCTAATTCAGACCTGATCGCTTGCTAGGGTTTTTTTGCAGCGCTGCAAGCAGATAGTCACCGCCCATAGGGGAGTGTACTTTTGCTTTGCAAGTGTGCGATCGTATGTGCAGCCAGGCGGTACGGAAAATATTTGTGCAGTTTCTGAGTAGCCCGGTCCCGGAATTGACGTCAGACACCCGCCATGCAAACGCTTGGACACGCCTAGGTTTTCTCTGACGTCCTAGTGGATGCTGGGAACTCCGTAAGGACCATGGGGAATAGCGGGCTCCGAAGGAGGCTGGGCACTCTAGAAAGATTTATGACTACCTGGTGTGCACTGGCTCCTCCCACTATGACCCTCCTCCAAGCCTCAGTTAGATTTTGTGCCCGGCCGAGGTTGGATGCACGCTAGGGGCTCTCCTGAGCCCTTAGAAAGAAAGTATAGATTTAGGTTTTTTATTTTCAGTGAGACCTGCTGGCAACAGGCTCACTGCAGCGAGGGACTAAGGGGAGAAGAAGCGAACTCGCCTGCTTGCAGCCAGATTGGGCTTCTTAGGCTAATGGACACCATTAGCTCCAGAGGGATCGACCGCAGGCCCAGTCCTTGGTGTTCGGTCCCGGAGCCGCGCCGCCGTCCCCCTTACAGAGCCAGAAGCAAGAAGAGGTCCGGAAAATCGGCGGCAGAAGACATCAGTCTTCACCAAGGTAGCGCACAGCACTGCAGCTGTGCGCCATTGCTCCTCACACACACTTCACACTCCGGTCACTGAGGGTGCAGGGCGCTGGGGGGGGGCGCCCTGAGAAGCAATTATAACACCTTGGCTGGCAAAAATACCACAATATATAGCCCCAGAGGCTATATATGTGGAAAATACCCCTGCCAGAATCCAGAAAAAAGCGGGAGAATAGTCCGCGGAAAAGGGGCGGAGCTATCTCCTGCAGCACACTGGCGCCATTTCTCCTTCACAGATCCGCTGGAAGGAAGCTCCCTGGCTCTCCCCTGCAGTCTACACTACAGAAAAGGGTAAAAAAAAGAGAGGGGGGGCACTAAATTTAGGCGCTGTATAAATTATATAGAAAAAGCAGCTATAGGGGACATAACTCAGTTAGTCCCTGCATTATATAGCGCTCTGGTGTGTGCTGGCATACTCTCACTCTGTCTCCCCAAAGGGCTTTTGTGGGTCCTGTCCTCTGTTGGAGCATTCCTTGTGTGTGTGCGGGGTGTCGGTACGGCTGTGTCGACATGTTTGATGAGGATAATGATGTGGAGACGGAGCAGATGCCTTTAGAAGGGATGTCACCCCCTGCGGGGCAGACACCTGAGTGGTTGAGCTTATGGAAAGAAATGAGTGCACGTATAGACTCCTTACATAAGAAATTTGACGACATGCCAAATGTGGGACAGCCGACTTCTCAGCTCGTGCCTGTCCAGGCGTCGCACAGGTCATCAGGGGCTCTAAAACGCCCGCTACCTCAGACCGCAGACCCAGATGTCGACACTGATACTGACACCAGTGTCGACGACGATGAGTCTAATCTGATACCCACTAAGGCCATTCACTGCATGATTGAGGCAATGAAAGAGGTGTTACACATTTCTGATATAAATACAGGTACCACTAAAAAGGGTATTATGTTTGGGGAGAAAAAACTACCCGTAGTTTTTCCCCCATCAGATGAATTAAATGAAGTGTGTGAAGAAGCGTGGGCTTTCCCTGATAAAAAATTGGTAATTCCTAAGAAGGTACTAATGGCGTTCCCTTTCCCGCCAGAGGATAGGTCACGTTGGGAAACACCTCCTAGGGTGGATAAAGCGTTTACACGTTTGTCTAAAAAGGTGGCACTACCGTCTCCGGATACGGCCGCCCTCAAGGAACCTGCTGATAGAAAGCAGGAGGCGATCCTGAAGTCTGTATATACACACTCAGGCATTATACTTAGGCCAGATATTGCGTCAGCTTGGATGTGCAGTGCTGCCGCTGCGTGGTCAGATAAACTGTCAGAAAATATTGACACATTAGACAGAGACACGATCCTGTTAACCATAGACCATATAAAAGACTCAGTCTTATATATGAGAGATGCACAGAGGGAAATCTGCCGACTGGCATCTAAAGTTAGTGCATTGTCCATTTCTGCTAGGAGAGGCTTATGGACTCGCCAGTGGACAGGAGATGCAGATTCTAAAAGGCACATGGAAGTGTTGCCATATAAGGGTGAGGAATTATTTGGGGATGGTCTCTCGGACCTAGTTTCCACAGCAACGTCTGGGAAGTCAGCATTTTTACCCCATGTCCCCTCACAGCCTAAGAAGGCGCCGTTTTATCAGGTTCAGTCCTTTCGGACCCAGAAAAACAGGCGTGGAAAAGGCGGGTCTTTTCTATCCAGAGGCAGAGGTAGGGGAAAAAGGCTGCAACAAACAGCAGGTTCCCAGGAGCAAAAGTCCTCCCCCGCTTCTTATGCCAAGTCCGCCGCATGACGGTGGGGCTCCACAGGCGGAGCCTGGTACGGTGGGGGGCCGCCTCAAGAATTTCAGCGATCAGTGGGCTCGCTCACAGGTGGATCCCTGGATCCTTCAAATAGTATCTCAGGGGTACAAACTGGAATTCGAGGCGTCTCCACCCCACCGGTTCCTAAAATCTGCCTTGCCGATTGCTCCCTCAGACAGGGAGGCGGTGCTAGCGGCAATTCACAAGCTGTATTCCCAGCAGGTGATAATCAAGGTACCCCTACTTCAACAAGGCCGGGGTTACTATTCCACACTATTTGTGGTACCGAAACCGGACGGTTCGGTGAGACCCATTTTAAATTTGAAATCCTTGAACACATACATAAAAAAATTCAAGTTCAAGATGGAATCGCTCAGGGCGGTTATTGCGAGCCTGGAAGAGGGGGATTACATGGTATCCCTGGACATCAAGGATGCTTACTTGCATGCCCCCATTTTCCATCCTCACCAGGAGTACCTCAGATTTGTGGTACAGGATTGCCATTACCAATTCCAGACGCTGCCGTTTGGACTGTCCACGGCACCAAGGGTATTTACCAAGGTGATGGCGGAAATGATGATACTCCTTCGAAAAAAGGGAGTTTTAATTATCCCGTACTTGGACGATCTCCTAATAAAAGCGAGGTCCAAGGAACAGTTGTTGGTGGGAGTAGCACTATCTCAGGAGGTGCTGCACCAGCACGGCTGGATTCTGAATATCCCGAAGTCACAGCTGGTTCCGACGACACGGCTACTGTTCCTTGGTATGATTCTGGATACAGTCCAGAAAAAAGTGTTTCTCCCGGAGGAAAAAGCCAGGGAGTTGTCATCTCTAGTCAGAGACCTCCTGAAACCAAAACAGGTATCAGTGCATCGCTGCACGCGGGTCCTGGGAAAGATGGTGGCTTCTTACGAAGCAATTCCCTTCGGCAGGTTCCATGCCAGAATCTTTCAGTGGGACCTGTTGGACCAGTGGTCCGGATCGCATCTTCAGATGCATCGCTTGATAACCCTGTCTCCAAGAACCAGGGTGTCTCTACTGTGGTGGCTGCAGAGTGCCCATCTTCTAGAGGGCCGCAGGTTCGGCATACAGGACTGGGTCCTGGTGACCACGGATGCCAGCCTTCGAGGCTGGGGGGCAGTCACACAGGGAAGAAACTTCCAAGGACTATGGTCGAGTCAGGAGACTTCCCTTCACATAAATATTCTGGAACTAAGGGCCATCTACAATGCCCTAAGTCAAGCAAAATCCCTGCTCCTACACCAGCCGGTGCTGATCCAGTCAGACAACATCACGGCAGTCGCCCATGTAAATCGACAGGGCGGCACAAGAAGCAGGATGGCGATGGCAGAAGCCACAAGAATCCTCCGATGGGCGGAGAATCATGTACTAGCACTGTCAGCAGTGTTCATTCCGGGAGTGGACAACTGGGAAGCAGACTTCCTCAGCAGACACGACCTCCACCCTGGAGAGTGGGGACTTCATCCAGAAGTCTTCCAGATGCTGGTAAACCGTTGGGAAAAACCACAGGTGGACATGATGGCGTCCCGCCTCAACAAAAAGTTAAAAAGATATTGCGCCAGGTCAATGGACCCTCAGGCGGTAGCTGTGGACGCTCTAGTGACCCCGTGGGTGTACCAGTCGGTTTATGTGTTCCCTCCTCTGCCTCTCATACCAAAGGTATTGAGAATAATAAGAAAGCGAGGAGTAAACACAATTCTCGTGGTTCCGGATTGGCCAAGACGAGCGTGGTACCCGGAACTTCAAGAGATGCTCTCAGAGGACCCGTGGCCTCTACCGCTCTGACAGGACCTGCTACAGCAGGGGCCCTGTCTGTTCCAAGACTTACCGCGGCTGCGTTTGACGGCATGGCGGTTGAACACCGGATCCTAAAGGAAAAGGGTATTCCGGAAGAAGTCATTCCTATGCTTATTAAGGCCAGGAAAGATGTTATGGCAAAGCATTATCACCGCATATGGCGGAAATATGTTGCATGGTGCGAGGCCAAAAAGGCCCCAACAGAGGAATTTCAACTAGGTCGATTTCTGCATTTCCTGCAAGCAGGAGTGAATATGGGCCTAAAACTAGGCTCCATTAAAGTACAGATCTCGGCTCTGTCGATTTTCTTTCAAAAAGAACTAGCTTCAGTACCTGAAGTTCAGACATTTGTGAAAGGAGTGCTGCATATTCAGCCCCCGTTTGTGCCTCCTGTGGCACCTTGGGATCTCAACGTGGTGTTGAGTTTCTTAAAATCACATTGGTTTGAGCCACTAAAAACCGTGGATCTGAAATATCTCACGTGGAAAGTGGTCATGTTATTGGCCTTGGCTTCAGCCAGGCGAGTGTCAGAATTGGCGGCTTTATCATGTAAAAGCCCTTATCTGATTTTCCATATGGATAGGGCAGCATTGAGGACTCGTCCCCAATTTCTCCCTAAGGTGGTGTCAGCGTTTCACCTGAACCAGCCTATTGTGGTGCCTGCGGCTACTAAGGATTTGGAGGACTCCAAGTTGCTAGACGTTGTCAGGGCCCTGAAAAATAAGAATTTACTTACCGATAATTCTATTTCTCATAGTCCGTAGTGGATGCTGGGACTTCCGTAAGGACCATGGGGAATAGCGGCTCCGCAGGAGACTGGGCACAAAAAGTAAAAGCTTTAGACTAGCTGGTGTGCACTGGCTCCTCCCCCTATGACCCTCCTCCAAGCCTCAGTTAGGATACTGTGCCCGGACGAGCGTACATAATAAGGAAGGATTTTGAATCCCGGGTAAGACTCATACCAGCCACACCAATCACACTGTACAACCTGTGATCTGAACCCAGTTAACAGTATGATAAACGTAGGAGCCTCTGAAAAGATGGCTCACAACAATAAACAACCCGGTTTTTTGTAACAATAACTATATACAAGTATTGCAGACAATCCGCACTTGGGATGGGCGCCCAGCATCCACTACGGACTATGAGAAATAGAATTATCGGTAAGTAAATTCTTATTTTCTCTGACGTCCTAGTGGATGCTGGGACTTCCGTAAGGACCATGGGGATTATACCAAAGCTCCCAAACGGGCGGGAGAGTGCGGATGACTCTGCAGCACCGAATGAGAGAACTCCAGGTCCTCCTCAGCCAGGGTATCAAATTTGTAAAATTTTGCAAACGTGTTTGGCCCTGACCAAGTAGCTGCTCGGCAAAGTTGTAAAGCCGAGACCCCTCGGGCAGCCGCCCAAGATGAGCCCACTTTTCTTGTGGAATGGGCTTTAACAGATTTTGGCTGTGGCAGTCCTGCCACAGAATGTGCAAGCTGAATTGTACTACAAATCCAACGAGCAATCGTCTGCTTAGAAGCAGGAGCACCCAGCTTGTTGGGTGCATACAGGATAAACAGCGAGTCAGATTTTCTGACTCCAGCTGTCCTGGAAACATATATTTTCAGGGCCCTGACTACGTCCAACAACTTGGAGTCCTCCAAGTCCCTAGTAGCCGCAGGCACCACAATAGGTTGGTTCATGTGAAACGCTGAAACCACCTTAGGGAGAAATTGAGGTCGAGTCCTCAATTCTGCCCTGTCTGAATGAAAAATTAGGTAAGGGCTTTTATATGACAAAGCCGCCATTTCTGAGACACGACTGGCTGACGCCAGAGCTAACAGCATGACCACCTTCCATGTGAGATATTTTAATTCCACAGTGGTGAGTGGTTCAAACCAATGTGATTTTAGGAACCCTAAAACTACATTGAGATCCCAAGGTGCCACTGGTGGCACAAAAGGAGGTTGTATATGCAGTACCCCCTTGACAAACGTCTGAACTTCAGGCAATGAAGCCAGTTCTTTCTGGAAGAAGATCGACAGGGCCGAAATTTGAACCTTAATGGATCCTAATTTTAGGCCCATAGACAGTCCTGCTTGCAGGAAATGCAGGAAACGACCCAGTTGAAATTCCTCTGTGGGGGCCTTCTTAGCCTCACACCAGGAAACATATTTTCGCCAAATGCGGTGATAATGTTTCGCAGTTACATCCTTCCTGGCTTTGATCAGGGTAGGGATGACTTCATCTGGAATGCCTTTTTCCATCAGGATCCGGCGTTCAACCGCCATGCCGTCAAACGCAGCCGCGGTAAGTCTTGGAACAGACAAGGTCCCTGCTGGAGCAGGTCCTTTCTTAGAGGTAGAGGCCACGGGTCCTCCGTGAGCATCTCTTGCAGTTCCAGGTACCAAGTTCTTCTTGGCCAATCCGGAGCCACGAGTATAGTCTTCACTCCTCTCCTTCTTATGATTCTCAGTACTTTTGGAATGAGAGGCAGAGGAGGGAACACATACACTGACTGGTACACCCACGGTGTTACCAGAGCGTCCACCGCTATTGCCTGAGGGTCCCTTGACCTGGCGCAATATCTGTCCAGTTTTTTGTTGAGACGGGACGCCATCATGTCCACCTTTGGTTTTTCCCAACGGTTTACAATCACTTGAAAGACTTCTGGGTGAAGTCCCCACTCCCCCGGGTGGAGGTCGTGTCTGCTGAGGAAGTCTGCTTCCCAGTTGTCCACTCCCGGTATGAACACTGCTGACAGTGCCACCACATGATTTTCCGCCCAGCGAAGAATCCTTGCAGCTTCTGCCATTGCCCTCCTGTCTGTTGACGTGGGCGATTGCCGTGATGTTGTCCGATTGATTCAATACCGACTGACCCTGAAGCAGAGGCCTTGCTTGACTTAGGGCATTGTAAATGGCCCTTAGTTCCAGGATATTTATGTGAAGAGACGTTTCCATGCTTGACCACAAGCCCTGGAAATTTCTTCCCTGTGTGACTGCTCCCCAGCCTCTCAGGCTGGCATCGGTGGTCACCAGCATCCAATCCTGAATGCCGAATCTGCGGCCCTCTAGAAGATGAGCACTCTGTAACCACCACAGGAGAGACACCCTTGTCCTTGGAGATAGGGTTATCCACTGATGCATCTGAAGATGCGATCCGGACCATTTGTCCAGCAGATCCCACTGAAAAGTTCTTGCATGGAATCTTCCGAATGGAATCGCTTCATAAGAAGCCACCATTTTTCCCAGGACTCTCGTGCATTGATGCACTGACACTTGGCCTGGTTTTAGGAGGTTCCTGACTAGCTCGGATAACTCCCTGGCCTTCTCCTCCGGGAGAAACACCTTTTTCTGGACTGTGTCCAGAATCATCCCCAGGAACAGTAGACGTGTTGTTGGAATCAGCTGTGATTTTGGGATATTTAGGATCCACCTGTGCTGACGTAGCACTACCTGAGATAGTGCTACTCCGACCTCTAACTGTTCCCTGGACCTTGCCCTTATCAGGAGATCGTCCAAGTAAGGGATAATTAAGACGCCTTTTCTTCGAAGAAGAATCATCATTTCGGCCATTACCTTGGTAAAGACCCGTGGTGCCGTGGACAATCCAAACGGCAGCGTCTGAAACTGATAATGACAGTTTTGTACCACAAACCTGAGGTACCCTTGGTGAGAAGGGTAGATTGGGACATGGAGGTAAGCATCTTTGATGTCCAGAGACACCATATAGTCCCCTTCTTCCAGGTTCGCTATCACTGCTCTGAGTGACTCCATCTTGAATTTGAACCTTTTTATGTAAGTGTTCAAGGATTTTAGATTTAAAATTGGTCTCACCGAGCCGTCCGGCTTCGGTACCACAAACAGCGTGGAATAATACCCCTTTCCCTGTTGTAGGAGGGGTACCTTGATTATCACCTGCTGGGAATACAGCTTGTGAATAGCTTCCACTACCGCCTCCCTGTCGGAGGGAGACGTTGGTAGAGCAGACTTCAGGAACCGGCGAGGGGGAGACGTCTCGAATTCCAATTTGTACCCCTGTGATACTACCTGCAGGATCCAGGGGTCCACTTGCGAGTGAGCCCACTGCGCGCTGAAATTCTTGAGACGGCCCCCCACCGTGCCTGAGTCCGCTTGTAAGGCCCCAACGTCATGCTGAAGACTTGGCAGAAGCGGGGGAGGGCTTCTGCTCCTGGGAAGAGGCTGCCTGGTGCAGTCTTTTTCCCCTTCCTCTGCCCCGGGGCAGAAATGAGTGGCCTTTTGCCCGCTTGCCCTTATGGGAACGAAAGGACTGAGTTTGAAAAGACGGTGTCTTTTTCTGCTGAGAGGTGACCTGGGGTAAAAAGGTGGATTTTCCAGCCGTTGCTGTGGCCACCAGGTCCGATAGACCGACCCCAAATAACTCCTCCCCTTTATACGGCAATACTTCCATATGTCGTTTGGAATCCGCATCACCTGACCACTGTCGCGTCCATAACGCTCTTCTGGCAGAAATGGACATCGCACTCACTCTAGATGCCAGGGTGCAAATATCCCTCTGTGCATCTCGCATATATAGTAATGCATCCTTTAAATGCTCTATAGTTAATAATATACTGTCCCTATCCAGGGTATCAATATTTTCAGTCAGGGAATCCGACCAAGCCACTCCAGCACTGCACATCCAGGCTGAGGCGATTGCTGGTCGCAGTATAACACCAGTATGTGTGTATATACCTTTTAGGATATTTTCCAGCCTTCTATCAGCTGGTTCCTTAAGGGCGGCCGTATCGGGAGACGGTAACGCCACTTGTTTTGATAAGCGTGTGAGCGCCTTATCTACCCTAGGGGGTGTTTCCCAACGTGCCCTAACCTCTGGCGGGAAAGGGTATAGTGCCAATAATTTATTAGAAATCAGCAGTTTTTTATCGGGGGAAAACCACGCTTTATCACACACCTCATTTAATTCATCTGATTCAGGAAAAACTACTGGTAGTTTTTTCACACCCCACATAATACCCTTTTTTGTGGTACTTGTAGTGTCAGAAATATTCAATGCCTCCTTCATTGCCGTGATCATGTAACGTGTGGCCCTACTGGACATTACGTTTGTCTCCTCACCGTCGACACTGGATTCAGTATCCGTGTCTGGGTCTGTGTCGACCATCTGAGGTAACGGGCGTTTTAGCGCCCCCGACGGTGTCTGAGACGCCTGAACAGGCACTAATTGATTTGCCGGCTGTCTCATGTCGTCAACAGTTTTTTGCAAAGTGCTGACACTGTCACGTAATTCTTTAAACACGACCATCCAGTCAGGTGTCGACTCCCTAGGGGGTGACATCACTAACACAGGCAATTGCTCTGCTTCCACATCATTTTCCTCCTCATACATGTCGACACAATCGTACCGACACCCAGCACACACACAGGGAATGCTCTGAAAGAGGACAGGACCCCACGAGCCCTTTGGGGAGACAGAGGGAGAGTTTGCCAGCACACACCAGAGCGCTATATATATACAGGGATAACCTTATGTAAGTGTTACTCACTTTATAGCTGCTGTTTTATATTAGCTGCCAATAGTGCCCCCCCTCTCTTGTTTTACCCTGATTCTGCAGCAGGACTGCAGGGGAGAGTCTGGGAGCCTTCCTTCCAGCGGAACTGTGAGGGAAAATGGCGCTTGTGTGCTGAGGAGATAGGCTCCGCCCCCTTCACGGCGGCCTTTTCTCCCGCTTTTTTTAGGAAAACTGGCAGGGGTGAAATGCATCCATATAGCCCAGGAGCTATATGTGATGTATTTCTTTAGCCATATAAGGTTTAAACATGTTTTATTGCGTCTCAGGGCGCTCCCCCCCAGCGCCCTGCACCCTCAGTGACCGGAGTGTGAAGTGTGCCTGGAGCACTGGCGCACAGCTGCAGTGCTGTGCGCTACCTTATCTGAAGACAGGAACGTCTTCTGCCGCCGATTTCTCCGGACCTCTTCGCTCTTCTGGCTCTGTAAGGGGGCCGGCGGCGCGGCTCCGGGACCCATCCAGGCTGAACCTGTGATCGTCCCTCTGGAGCTAATGTCCAGTAGCCAAGAAGCCCAATTCACTCTGCACGCAGGTGAGTTCGCTTCTTCTCCCCTTAGTCCCACGATGCAGTGAGCCTGTTGCCAGCAGGACTCACTGAAAATAAAAAACCTATTTAAACTTTTACTTCTAAGCAGCTCAGGAGAGCCACCTAGCATGCACCCTTCTCGTTCGGGCACAAAAATCTAACTGAGGTTTGGAGGAGGGTCATAGGGGGAGGAGCCAGTGCACACCAGCTAGTCTAAAGCTTTTACTTTTTGTGCCCAGTCTCCTGCGGAGCCGCTATTCCCCATGGTCCTTACGGAAGTCCCAGCATCCACTAGGACGTCAGAGAAATATATGTTTCCAGGACGGCTGGAGTCAGAAAATCTGACTCGCTGTTTATCCTGTATGCACCCAACAAGCTGGGTGCTCCTGCTTCTAAGCAGTCTATTGCTCGCTGGATTTGTAGTACAATTCAGCTTGCACATTCTGTGGCAGGCCTGCCACAGCCAAAATCTGTAAATGCCCATTCCACAAGGAAGGTGGGCTCATCTTGGGCGGCTGCCCGAGGGGTCTCGGCTTTACAACTTTGCCGAGCAGCTACTTGGTCAGGGGCAAACACGTTTGCAAAATTCTACAAATTTGATACCCTGGCTGAGGAGGACCTGGAGTTCTCTCATTCGGTGCTGCAGAGTCATCCGCACTCTCCCGCCCGTTTGGGAGCTTTGGTATAATCCCCATGGTCCTTACGGAGTTCCCAGCATCCACTAGGACGTCAGAGAAAATAAGAATTTACTTACCGATAATTCTATTTCTCATAGTCCGTAGTGGATGCTGGGCGCCCATCCCAAGTGCGGATTGTCTGCAATACTTGTAAATAGTTATTGTTAACTAAAGGGTTATTGTTGAGCCATCTGTTGAGAGGCTCAGTTGTTTTCATACTGTCAAACTGGATATAGTATCACGAGTTGTACGGTGTGATTGGTATGGCTGGTAAGAGTCTTACCCGGGATTCTAAATCCTTCCTTATTATGTCAGCTCGTCCAGGCACAGTGTCCTAACTGAGGCTTGGAGGAGGGTCATAGTGGGAGGAGCCAGTGCACACCAGGTAGTCATAAATCTTTCTAGAGTGCCCAGCCTCCTTCGGAGCCCGCTATTCCCCATGGTCCTTACGGAGTTCCCAGCATCCACTACGGACTACGAGAAATAGAATTACCGGTGAGTAAATTCTTATTTTTTCAGAGACTCCCAGAAAACAGTCAGTTGCCACCCACAAACGCCTTCTTCCTGTCAATCTCCTTGTGAACGACTGTGCAAATGGATTCTTCGTTAAACCCATCGCACAGCAACGATCCGCTTTGTACCCGTGCAACGCGCCTGAGCATTGCGGTGCATGCGCAGTTGTGACCTGATTGCAGCGCAGCAAAAAAACCTAGCATACGATCAGGTCTGAATGGCCCCCATGGTCAAGATGTTCAGATGGTGTTCAGACCAAACACGAGAATGAGTGAGAAAATTGCTCTAAGTGACTTTAACAGTGGTGCCATATGGGATAGGGTTTAGTATCTGCTGATTTCCAGGGATTTATATCACAATAATCTTTAGTGTTTGCAAAAAATGGTACACTAAACAAAGTGTGTCCAGGGAGTGCATTTCTGTGAGTGAAGACCCTTGAAACGAGTTCAGAAGAGAGTGGCCAGACTGGTTCAAGTTGACCGGAAGACAATAAAAACTCAAATAACAATGCATTGTAACAGTGGTGTCCAGAAGAGCATCTTTGAACACGACACTGAGCCTTGAAGTGCATAGGCTACAATAACTCAAGACCACACTAGATTTCACTTGCTAATTAATTACAGGAAACTGAGGCTACAATGGGCACAGGACAGATGTAGATTGGAAAAGCTTCACCTGATCTGACAAACCTTGATTTCTTCTGCGACTTGTCAGAATTTGGTGGAATCCTCATACGTCCATATAGTGGTGTAATGTAAAGGGGAAAATTTTCTGGTAACAAATTAGGCCCCTTAATACCAACTGAGAATCGTTTAAATGCTACAGCCTACCTGAGTTTTGTTGGTAGCTATATACATTCCTTTATGACCACAGTTTAGCAATGGCTACTTTTACCAGGATAAGCATCATGTCACAAAGCACGTGTCACCTCAAGCTGGTTCAACGAAAATTACAATGAGTCCAGTGTGCTCCAGTGACCTCCACATTCATAAAATATCAATCCAGTAGAGCATCTTTGAATCTCTAAGGAATATTTCCAACACCTTTTACGACAATTAGGCTGTTCTTGAGCAAACTGGGGTCCCACCCAGTACTAGAACGGCGTACCTTACAAAGTGGCCACTGAGTGTATAATAAAATGGGCACAATTAAGTTCTTCACTAAAGTTCTTTTCAGACTGAAATCCCGGCAATTCAGTGTCGGGTCGTTTTGCTGGTCTCTGTCTGACCCCCTCCCCCCTTCACACAGAGGAGCAAATTTCTACACGGTAATTTGCGCCTCAACCCAGGTATTTTGTCTGTGTGAAAGGGTCAACCAGAGTAGAAATTCCTGGGCATCTGAACCTAGTAAGTTCCTGGGTCGAAGTCTTGGGAATTTCAACCCGGGTTAACCCTGTCACATAGAAAAAGGACCCGTGTTTATCGGCAAATTACCGGGTAGAACTGCTTCACTCGGTAATTTCACTTTCTGTGTGAAAGGGGTATAATTCACAGCTTTTGTCTGTTAATCTATTTTGCTATTTTACTGTAATACGACATATATTTGACTTCAGGTGCGGTAATTATGATGCATAGCCTTATGTTGTCATCAGCATTGCTTATAATGGAGGTAATTCCGAGTTGATCGCAGCAGGAACTTTGTTAGCAGTTGGGCAAAACCATGTGCACTGCAGGGGAGGCAGATATAACATGTGCAGAGAGAGTTAGATTTGGGTGTGGTGTGTTCAATCTGCAATCTAGATTGCAGTGTAAAAATAAAGCAGCCAGTATTTACTCTGCACAGAAACAATATAACCCACCCAAATCTAACTCTCTGCACGTTATATCTGCCTCCCCTGCAGTGCACATGGTTTTGCCCAACTGCTAACAAAGTTCCTGCTGCGATCAACTCAGAATTACCCCAATGATCTGTTGATTAATGTATTTGTTCTTAGTGTTAGCTGCATTATAGATCAGCATATTTGTTTTCTTCACATTTTGTTTGATCTTTGCAGGTACCTGAAGAAAACATTAATGGTGTCATTAATGCTCTACAAGTCAGCCAAGCAGAGAAGCATTAGAGGTCCTCTGGCTGGTGGCTCCTTTTTATTCTCTGTGCAGTATTTTGAGACAAGGTGAATCTCTAGAGGTGCCATGAAGGACAAGAGACACTGAAATGGAGATGAACACGAAAATCTCCAGCAATTTTTTATTTTTTTTCCTTTTATTCACATATTGGTTTTCTTTTGTTAGTTTCCAAAGTGATCTGTAACCTTCCTGCTAACTTGTTATGGGGGTGGGGGGGGGGGAAGAAAAAAGAAAAAAAAAAAGAAAAAATAGAATTTCACAGTTGCAATTAGTTATTACTGAGATGCAGTGAAGCCTTGGTTGTATATATATGATCTGCACCTTATAGATGTGTTAATGTTTCATTCGGGAGCATCTTTCTGGAAAGTTTTGCAAGCTTAAAAATGAATGAACATCACACAATGGTGAAGAATATTGCACTGTATTCATCTATACTACTTCAAATGACATCAGACTTGCATAAAGATTGTAATCCCACAACTAAGTACTACATATTTTAGTAGGTCTCATGCTTCTAATCCTTGCCAACTCTTGAGAGCAATAGTTTTCCGGCTCCTCCTGCTTGGGACACGGATTGAAGTTGTTGGGTGGAATGGATGACCTACATCAGCTGATCTCACTGCAGTTTCCATGTAGAGATGAAAGAGGGAGTGTTGGCAGCTTTGTATAGTTCCATGCACCTTTATTCTGCTTTTACCCCCCTTTTTGTTTCTATGCATGGTGAGCTGTGCTTTTGTAGTGAATATGCTAGCCAAAAGAGCCTTTTAGAGCTTTTCAATTGTTGGACTATGACCATGTAAATCATGCAAGCAACATCATTCTTTTGGCCTTGCTTTCAAAGCCGCCACTGCGGCCAAACAAATGCATCTTTGTAAAAGAAAAAAAAAAGTAGTCATGACTAAGCAATTCATAAACTAATTTCTTTCAACTATACAGTAAGAAAATAATAATAAAAAATACAATCCCCTTCCCCGCCCCGCATGACTAATGTGGATCCTCACTCGTAACTATGTTTGTCCTAAACCTCTACGGTCACGGTTACACAGCAAACACTAAACCGAACCCTTAGTTGATAATTGTATTTTGTGCGAATACCTGCATTGAATCTCTTGCACTATACACTTAAATATTTCCTAAAGACTGAATTGTGACTATGATTAATTATGGTAGCAAACAAATTTCTGAAAATTCATGGGAAATCAAGTTAGTGGAATTTACATTATTTGCTATGATTTGGTGCAATTGGCAGGTTTAAAGCACATCAACACCTCCTCTTAGTGAAGGCAAGCACATTGTAGGCTATAAGCCTGACTGGTTCATCACCAAAATGTGCTGACACAATGGCTGACTTCATTGTGCGGAGGTGACAAGTATATTTTAAATACAAATGTGGCCTAATAGATGTGTATGCAATAGCAGTTTGCACAACTTTAGAAATTGTTAAATATTTTTTTTCTTGCCATAAGATATCATTAATGTTTATCACTCAGAATTCATCAGGGTAATGAACTGTTAGGTCAAGAATTTGGACTGGAATTTGGACTGATATTTCATACTTTGTATTATAGTGTATAATTCATTCAGCTTCACTGATTGTAGCCATTTGTTACTGTTCCTGGGCAGCTTACCCCACCATATGTCTCACCTGCACTCCTTTCCTTAGCAGCTGTTTTCAACAACCGTAGTGATCATTTTATAAAAATAATTAACAGTTTGCATATTCACACATATTTTAACAATATTTATTTGTTAGACATATCCTGCCAGTTCCAGATTCTTTTATTTTTATTCAATAGGTCTGAATTGTACTTAACCTTTTATAGTATCAGGCAGAAGCTCTAATTACTTCATCATATCAGCGTAACAGAAAGTGTGATGATAATACAGTGGACGTAATCTTTGGTACTCAACATTGCTGTTCTCCTCTTGACATTCTTTGTATGTGTGTGTGTATGTATATATATATATATTCTATACACATACATATACAATGTTGTTTATGCATACGCACATGCTGTTAGTGCAAATTCAGATATGTATTGAGGCCTGCAGACAAAACAAAAATTGTAGAAAGACATTCTTGTGATCACAAATAAATTACCAATCTCATCCATCTTAAACACACTCAATAATTAGAGTAAATATCTAGACATAATCAAAATGCTTTCAAAATTACCCCCCCCCCCTCCCCCAAATTTTACAGACCAACCACTAAACTGTTTATTTTCCTAATGATACCCTATACAAAGACATAATGGGACTTTAATTCTGCTCTTAATGTTGCCTGCACAAGAGAATGCATATACTAGACATGCCATTAAATGATCTGTTTGTTCAAGATATGAGAATACTCGGGGTATAGTCTACTACAGGGAATGAAATCTTGTTTCATTGTTTCACCATTTCAATGGTAGAAGAGGGCAGTCACATTTGTAGAGTCCATGTGAGACAGAATGTACAATTAATATCAGTCACTTGCAGGAATGAAGCCTTAAGCTGTTCGTCTGATCATCAACCCTAGAGCTTAAATGTTAGATATTAATTATACAGGTATCTGACACCATTTCCTTTTGCCTAGATTAGGATAAAACGAAGCTTCAAAAACTGTTAAGGAAAAAAAAGTTGGAGAACAAATGAAAGAAACTATTTTTTTTGATCGAATTATCAGAGTTTTGTCATTAAATTCTAATAGTTACTTTTATTTTGAAGTGTCTGTATAGTTACTCAACATTTTAATGTTATTCTATACATCTTTATTCTTTAGAGAAGTAGAACATTCTGAATATATAGTGTATAAAAGGAGCAGTGACAATTACTGACGCACTGCACATTAGCGTGTCAGTAATTACATAGATGTACAATATACAGTATAGGACCATCCAGGGTATTGGCAGCAGTGACAGAGAATGACCTTCTGTCTCCCTTTTACCGACCTCCCAGCACTGCTGTGACTTTTGCACATTCTCTGCAGCGCATAGCTGGCTCGCAGGCAAGTAATGGGGATTCTACCCAACAATGTCTGAGCAAGGTTCAGTTAAATAACCATCATCACCGCCTCCTCCCTTTACCAAGAACCCCTATTAGTGCATAATGTCAGGATCTCCTCATACAATTATTTTATTTTATTTTTATTACAATTGGTAAATCTACCTGTCAAGTGCAATACAATGCGGTTCCCTGGAAAAATTGACTTTACATAAAATATTTGTACAGAATTTGTGTATACAAATGTTTAATGACCGTGACTGAAAAAACAACAAGATGAATATTTTATTAGAGCCAAAGATATATTCTGGACTGTAAGTGCTCACAGTTTATGCACAGGACAAATGTCCTCCCTTCGCTAAAATCATCTGCTGTACCAAATTTGTTTAGCTTCATATATTAATGTTTTGTTACTTTGTGATTTATATTAATCACAATATTTTAAACTGCGAAAAAGCACAAATCTGTAAAACATTGTTTGAATTGAAAATAATCGTAAACAAATGAGTCCTCTATGTCCAGCATTTATATGAGGAAATCCTGAAACAATGAGCCAGGGGGAGTATTTGTAAATATAGATTACAATGCAATACACTAATTCTCCAACAGTAGTATTTTTACATCTGCTTTTTGTGACACTTAGTATACACTTGTAGGGCTACACATGATGGAGGCAACCATTGGAATGGGTTTACATACTGTATGTGAGTTAGACAGTGGCCAGGATCCCAACGCAGTTGTGATGCTACATAAAGCATTTTAGCTGTGCAGGCACTCTAACTTTAAACGTGTCACTTTACCAGCGCGTTTAAAGTTATAATGCCCCCACGGTTAAAATTCTGTAAGTAGCATCACAACTGTGCAGCGATACTGGCGCTGCCATTTTGGTTTCAACGTAGTCACTGTTGACAAAGTGACTGATTATATACTGTGGGATGAACCATTTTTAATGAGATCGTGACTTATTAATTCATTAGATTACACTGACATCCTTAGTCCCTTGTAATGCAACTGGATGAACGCTGCCTCTGTTGTATTGAAGAGACAGTAACACTTTATAAAGATTTGAGATTGCATACTTGCCAACTCTCCCGGATCATCTGGGAGACTCCTGAAAATAGGATGGGCAAGTCTCCTGGAGCCGCCCCCACCCACCGAAGTGGGCTGTACAGGCAGACGATGATGCGATTCACGTTGAATTATGTCATCATGGCCCTGCCCACCTGCTTCACAATGCCGGTAATAGAGGTATTGTATAGCACGGGTGGGGCCACAAAGTAATTGCATCATCACCCCCCCCCCCCCACCCCCCAAGTACCATCCTCCTCTGCGGCGCCACATCCCTTGTAATATCGACCTGGCAGTCCCCTCCTGCAGAGGCCAGACCAAAGGTCAGCAAGTATGCTGATAATGTATACGCTTATACAGTCCTCCAATGAGCACAGCTAGCAGAGTGCATGCCTTGAAATAAGCCCAGAATAAAATGCCATATGATACATATGGCTCTGCAGCACTTCATATGGTGTATCTTCTTGCTCTGCCAAAGACTTGCTCTTAGTAAAGTTGTGTAGGTTATTGTGGATGACTTATTAGCATTGGTGCACCAGCAAGCAGTTTATTCTTATCTAGTGTTGCTGCCTGGAAGGACCATGAACTAGGGATTACTTGAATCTGGCAGCAACCATTGTGAGCCTTACTGGAATGAAAAAGAGTTATTCTAACTTTTATTTTTGTAAACATTGCACTCAGGCCATTTGTTGATACAGAATGTATGGTGTGTGCTTCTGTTTTTAAAGATGATGCCTTTTTTTAGTCCATGTTATTAAATCTGAGAAGTAGGCCATCAGCTCTTAATAGAAGAACGATAAGAGTTAATTTCTTCCCACCAGCACTACTGGAGTTAAACATTGGCCAAAGTGTCATGTCTCCCAGTAACCGTACATATTAGCCACCAGGAAGTGACAATCCTGGGGAAAGGATATATATGAGGTTCTCTAGCTAAAGCAAAAACAAATGAAGTACCGTTGATTGCTAAAATAATGTAAGTCGTGTATATCTGGACAGGTCGCTTGTGCATAAACTACTATGTATTCTCTACCCGCAGTACATACTTAATGTTTTGTAGTAGGTGGAAATCCCCATTTCATTTTGAGGGCCTTTTTTTCTGATCCTGGTAGCATAGAACAGATGATTTAATTTGGGATACAGGCATTTGTGAATGAAATGCCGTTTACATGATCTAGCTCTCTGCTACATTAGAGCTACATTGGGTCTGTAACACTAAAATGTCTGCGTTGCAGCTTCCTCCCCTCATCCTTGAGTAAAATAGAAGGTGGTTTGCCATGATACTACTATAAGAAACCCAATTACAGATTTATTGATTGAGTTTCAACAATCTCTTAGTAAGTGTCCACGTTGTCTTGGTGTATTTAAGTATGTTCACACTAAAGTATCTAAACTTGCAATAGTTTCAGAAGCTTACTAATATTGTACATTAGATTCCCATAGCAATATGCATCACAGGCTGTTCCAATTTGTAAATCAGCCATATGCCTAGGATGCATTGAGAAGGCAATGCTCAATAGCTCTAGCTAATCACACTAGCTATATCCATTAATAGTGAATTTCTAATATTTTTCTTATCATACTGGCTTTATGTACTTCTACCTACCGTAATAACCCAGCACATGGAGTAATGGTGGAAAGGCTCTTTAGGTGCATTGCCCAGGAGAACCTCAGGGGTACCTATGCTGTAAAACCAGTCAGGGCGACACGATACTGTAGTGTTGTTACTTGTTTAGTTTTACGCATTGTTTGTTGCGTTTATTGGCGGTTTTTTAAGCTATTGATTGAAATGTTTTTCTTGCAGTACTGTGAAAGGAGAGAGCCAGAATTGAAGCCATGCAGGTGTCAGGTGATAGGGAATGTGCAGAAATAAAATGAGTATTTTTAAAAATATATATTAGGGAAATGGATTTGTCTGTTATTGGTTATAAACTGGCCCAGCACTGAATAAAATAGATTCATATGGGCTTCATGGTTCAAGAATTAATATTGCTAAAATAGAAGTGGATCCTTAATGAGAACACTTTATCATTAACCAACAAGATGCACACGTGGGATGCAGTAAAAATCCCGCCCGTGGGGATCCCAACTGTCAGAATACCGACGGATCTTGGAGGTAAGTACGGGGGTTGTAGTTAGGCTGTGGGAGTGGAGGAGGTTATGGTTCGGTTGTAGGTGGGGTGGCTTTAGGGGTAGGGTGTAAATACCAGGCTCCATCGGGATACCCAACCCGTTTTGTAGGCATCTATCTTTATACCATTCTGAGCAGCCTCTTTCACTTTATTCAACTGACACTTGAAAGGACTCTCTAAGACATAGAATGTGACTGTACTGATAACTTATGTTGTTAAACTTCTTTAAAAAAAATTACATTTTCAAATAAGTTGTCATGACTTAGAAACTGTTGAATAATATTTATAACAAATAGTAAGCTTATTTAATAACACAATGCAGTGCTTTAACCCATAGAATCCGATTGCTGTGATTTTATTAAGGTGTGCTTGATTAGGGTGTCAGTCCTATACACTTACATGTTCCAACTTTTAGTGGGAGAGGCTAGAGCAACCTGTAACAATCAGTGAATTGGAATGAGTACTACAACACATAAGGGGAAGTATGGTCATTTTGCGATGGGGCAATGTCCTGTCCAGTTGTGTGATTGTAAGGATGCAGTTTACCCAACAGTTCTGTAGAGTGACACCAAGTTCCTGATGCTGGAAGATTGCAATATCAAACACATCCTTACATGAAGCACAGTTCGTAATAACAACTTTTTAGTTGTGTTTATATCAAAATGAAGGTGCTCGGTTGTTATGGGTTACAGCACATTTGCACACATTGCACTATGTTATTGAATGTCATATCATGTTTAATTTAGGAGCCTCTTCTATTTGAACTAGATTTGCTTTCATTAATAGGCAACTAAATATGTTTACTTAATTATCCGTGATCTTATTGCAGTGCGATATTTTGTATCCTCTTATGACTATTGAGCATACAGCTAGTGTGCTTGATCATTTCAATTTATGTTGTTTTGCCTTTGTCTGTGTTACTTTTGTGTTTACTATACATATCTGCTGGAAACCCTTTAATAGTATTAGAGATAATTGGTAGCCAATGCTGAAACGGATAACTTGCGGTGGTCATTACATTATAAAAATTGAGTCAAAATGGCATGTTACCATGAATTTGAAAATCAGTATTTGCTTGAAAGTGTGCACGCTATCTACACTAGAGGCGGACATTTTGTGGACTGTGCCAGTATTCAGAAGAAAGCAGCTTTTTAATTTACTATATTGAAATAAGTGCATCAACAAGCACTGGTGAAATTCATTTTGTGCCTCATGTCTTAGTAAAGTCACTAGAGAATGGATGGGAATAAAATAGGTTTAGTCCACAAAATGACTACCTACGCCTTGTGCAATGGTTGGGTCCACTTTCACTAGAGCTCAAAGGAAGTACATGCTTATTATGACTGGATAATCACAGATTTGTGTGTCCTGCATCGTCGGAAATATCAAACTCCATGTAACAAGCTAATATATTTCTTTGTTTCTGTACACTTTCCAAATAATTTTCACACTCCATTTTAAATTGTTACCCTGTAAAAATCTTACTTTGGTGTTAATTTGCACAAGGCACAAGTCATCCAAAGAAAATAAGTATTACTTTTATTATAAAAGAAAAGAAAGTCTTTTCTCATTACTTTGCTCATTTCTTAGTATTGGTGCCTTTCTCATACCTCTGTTTTGAAATTGTGTTTTTATTGATTATTATACCCTTGGACTTAGTCTCATTGTGTAGAATTTGGGAATGAATAGATAAAAACAAATTATTTTACTTCATGCTTGAATGACCATATTTGTGTGCTGAGTTCTTATTTGTTCACACTACCTGGTACATGTTCATCCTACATTGAACACTGTCAAAGTGTAGGTTATAATGATATACCCTGTAACGCTGTCACATATAACAGTTGTCTAAGCAAGACATCCTCTCAACACAATAAAACATTCATTTTTGTATCCACTAGCAGTTAGGGTGACAGTAGCACTTTGAGAAAATAATTTGGTACGGTCATCTGTCATATTCACGCTATTAAGTGTCTCACATCAGTAGAGGATGTTTCACAGTTTTAAAATGAAAACCAAATGTAATTTGAGGCTTATATTTTTTTCCATCATTAGTAGTTAGGTTTTTTTTTTAAATAGAAAAATAAAATAAGGGGGCTACAGAGAAAATGGACAAAAGGCTACAGGCAAGGAGTAGGACATGTGTCAGGCTCATAATAATTGAGTGAGGAACATTACAATGCATTCAGATGCACACCGCATACATTACCAATAGAAAACATTGTACAAACGGTAAGGTCCTGTCCTCCTAAACCATAAAAGGTAGATGGTTGGCTAGCCAAGTAAGGTAGCCCCAACTGCGGTGTATTCATGCCAGGAAAGTAATTTGCAGATAGGACAGGATGTCTTCTCTATCTCTAAATTACATTTTCTGCTGCTGGGTACACTGGGCTCCACAAGGATAGACATTGGGGTATAGAGTAGGATCTTGATCCGAAGTACCAACAGGCTCAAAAGCTTTGACCTTCTTCCCAAGATGCATAGCACCGCCTCCTGTATACCCCGCCTTCGTGCACAGGAGCTCAGTTTGAAGTTGGTGCTTGCAGTGCAAGCATGTAACAGGAAGAGCTGCTCACAGCAGCTCTAGAAAAGCTTTTTCTGAGGAAAAAAGAAGACTACAAGGGCTGCAGCAGAGGCACAGATTGTGCTGGATGTCAGTAGACATTGCCTGCTGCAGCTTCATCTGTCCCCCAGCAGCGCTGTACACTCCCGTGCCCTAGTTGCTGGGTACCTACAGCAGGAGGCTTCGGTTTTCTTCCAAGTTAGTCACACACGGCTGGGGCTCTCCGGGTTCGCGTGGCCGCACTTCGGGAGGAGGTAAGTGGGTCCCGCTCGCGGGACCCGCACTTTATCGTGATCCGGCGCGGCCGGTGGGAGGCGGGCCACGCGCGCGGCCGGTGGACACTGTGGCAGTACAGGCGATCCCACTAGATCACCAGGGCATGGGTGCAGGTCAGGTTTTCTCTCTAAACCTTTTTTACAAGTAGCCGGTGGTTTTGCCAGCAGAGGGGATAAGGCTTAAACCTGGAGCCCCTCCCCCAGCCCCAGGGCGCCATTTTCTGCAAATGTTCCCGCCCTGGAGCTGCATATCTGTCTCTCCCTCACTCCCTGGCAGTGTCTGCGGCGCCATTATCCCTCAGCTCACTGTTCCTGGGACTGCTTGGGCAAATCCTCCTATGTAAAGCCGCCTGGTTGTCAGTGCTGTGACTTTACAAGACACTTAAGTATTCTACTTGCCTTTTTTAGTCAGTGTTAGTTAAGAAAGAGGGCACTTAGTCAGGGTTTCCTAGTACAATTACCCTGTGATATGCATCCAGTTCTACTGTGTACTGTTATATCTATTGTTATATAGCTGCGTAAGCTAGTCCAGTGCAGTATTATTGTTAGTAATAACCTCTGCATTGTACAGACTGTGACTATTTGTGTGTGCATTTCGTGTCTTTCATTCAACCTGCTACCCCTATATTCTATAACCTGAGGGGGCTTGGTGCGTCAGGTTTTATCTAATATAGGATATTCACAAAGATCTACTGTATTACGTATTTTTCTCTGTGATTTAGTCACCATATCTCTCCTTTATCTCTGCTGGTGCTGACTACACTGCGCAGGGGTTTGGGCTAGAGGTATTGTGCTGCTGACAAATTGTACTGTGTTACTTGATACTGCAAGTTATATCATGTCTGCTTCTGAGGGTAACGGTTCTGGGGCTGAACACACTGCCGGTGTTGCTGAAGCCGCAGATACCTATGAGGAGAATATAGCGGCTCTGGTTCTGGAGGCTCCTTGCCCCCCAGTGGGACGGTGGCAACGGGGGCAAATAATGACCCGCCGTGGGCCGCTTTTTCCGCGCTTCTGCATACGCTAGTTCATAAACTAACACCCCCTATGGGACCCCAATGCCGGTGCAACCGTTTGTGGTCCCTGCAGCTAACCCGCCGTGGGCGGACAATTTATCTGCTCAAATAAAGAAGTTGAACCAGTCCCTGACTACTAAAAAGTCTGACCGTCGCTCGCCTACGTCCAAGGGGTCAGCTAAGCGGGCGCTTGTCTCCTGACAATCCACTGCTGTCACTGACACCTCGTCGGATGAAGACGGCACTTACACTGACCCCACAGGTTCTGACTCAGATACGGCTGATGGGGAGGGTGGTTCACATGTGGATGTTCCTGATCTTTTGGAGGCTATTAAGTAAATTTTACAGATTACGGATGATCCCGAGCCATCCGTTCCTCCTAAGAAACCAGATAGGTTCAAGCGTCAGAAGGTGATTAAACAAGTTTTACCTCACTCTGACCACCTAATTGATATACGTCAGGAACCCTGGGAAAACCCGGGTACGAAGTTTGTGCCTCAAAAGAAGATGCTGGCTCGCTATCCCCTCGCGCCGGAGCTGTCTAGGAATTGGGAAACGCCTCCTCCAGTGGACTCACATGTGGCTAGGATGGTGGTTTCCTCAGCTCTACCGGTCACCACCGTCACGTCTCTAAAAGAGCCTACGGATAAACGTGTGGAGGGTTGTCTGAAAGCGATTTACACCCTCACGGGTGCTGCACAAAGGCCCACTATTGCAGCTACTTGGGCTGCAGAGGCCATTGAAGCAAGGGCCTTGGAGTTAGATGCTGAAATCTCCTCTGACCATGCTATACAATGCTTGTCTTATATTGTCACAGCTTCTCGTTGTATTAAAGAGGCGGCTTCTGATGCCGGTATCCTGGCAGCCAAGGCCTCTACTACGTCAGTCCTGGCTCGCCGGATATTGTGGCTGAGATCCTGGTCTGTGGATCTGGACTCTAGAAAAACCCTGGAGGTACTCCCTTTTAAGGGAGATATTCTGTTTGGGGAGGATTTAAATAAGATTGTGGCTGACTTGGCTACTGCCAAAACTGCCTGTCTGCCAAGTACTGCTCCTTCTGGGTCGAAGGCTAAAGGTACTTCCTTTCGCCCCTTTCGTCCTTCAGGTAAAGCAAAAGGTCAGGCGTACAACAAGCAGGCCCGCACTTCCAAACCTGGTAAGCCTAAGCCCAAAAGAGCCTGGGCGGCCCGTCAGCCAGGATCCAAGACAGATATGCCTGCTGCATGACGGGGCGGGCCTCCCTCTGGGGGATCCCAGGGTGGGGGGCTGGCTTCTAGGGTATACCCAGGAATTGTCGAAGACCATTTCAGATGCCTGGGTATGGGAAGTAGTCAGCTTTCAAGAACCGACCCCCTCATCGATTTTGCCAGACAGATGTCCCGTTGGACAAGACAAAGGCAAACACTCTACATTCGGTGGTACAGACCCTCCTGGATACAGGAGTTGTAGTACAGGTGCCTTTTGCGCAGAGGGGCTTGGGGGTACTATTCTCCACTGTTTCTAGTCCCGAAACCGAATGGGTTCTCCCGGCCCATTCTCAACCTCAAGGCATTGAACAGGTTTGTGAAGGTTTCCAGGGGCCGGATGGAAACCCTTCGCTCTATAGTTCTGGCCTTGGAACCTGGGGACTTCATGGTCTCCCTGGATATACAGGATGCTTACCTGCATATTCCTATAGCAGTGTCTCATCAGCAATACCTCAGATTTGCGATTGGCAACTGCCATTACCAGTTTCGGGCGTTACCTTTTGGTTTAACAACGGCTCCGCGAGTCTTTACAAAAGTCATGGCGGTGATGACGGTGGTACTCCGCCGTCAAGGGGTCAGGATACTGCCGTATTTGGACGACTTGTTAATCCTGGTAAATTCCCAAGAACTTCTCCTGCGTCATCTAGATGTGACGGTCCGGTTTCTGCAAGCCCACGGGTGGCTCATCAACTGGAAGAAGTCATCCCTGATCCCTGCTCAGAGCATGGTGCATCTGGGAGCACTATTGGACACTCACAACCAGCAGTTGTTCCTGTCTCAGGAGAAAGTCCTGAAACTTCAGGACAGGATTCGTTGCTTCCCATCTCGTCCGCAAGTGTCGATACATTCGTCGATGCAGGTGCTGGGCCTCATGGTGTCAGCATTCGACATGGTGGAGTACGCTCAATTTCACACTCGCCCTCTCCAGAGGCTGATTCTAGCCAAATGGGACGGCCTGCCTCACCGCATCAGGTCTCAAATGATCTCATTAACTCCGGAGGTCCGTCTGTCGTTGCTCTGGTGGCTCCAGGACCAACAACTGTGCAGGGGCCGTCGGTTCTGGATATCCGACTGTTGACGACAGATGCCAGTCTAAGAGGTTGGGGCGCGGTGCTGGAGCAACACTCCCTTCAGGGGCGGTGGACCAAGGAGGAGTCCCTCCTCTCGATCAATATTCTGGAGTTGCGGGCGGTCTTCAATGCCTTGAACCTAGCCCAGCATTTAATTCAGAACCGACCTGTTCAAGTACAGTCAGACAATGCCACCACAGTGGCTTACATAAATCATCAAGGCGGCACTCAAAGCCGCCTAGCAATCAAGGAAGTCTCACGGATTCTACAGTGGGCAGAACGCCATCTACCGGCCATATCAGCAATATTCATTCCGGGAGTCCTGAATTGGGAAGCGGACTTTCTCCGTCGTCAGGACGTGCATGCTGGCGAGTGGGGCCTCCATCCAGAAGTGTTTCAACTCCTAGTGGAAAGGTGGGGCCTTCCAGATGTAGATCTGATGGCGTCTCGACACAATCACAAGGTTCCGGTCTTCGGAGCAAGGACAAGGGATCCTCAAGCAGCATTCGTGGATGCGCTGGCGGTACCGTGGAGATTTCGGCTGTCGTAGGTGTTCCCTCCGATGTCACTCCTGCCCAGGGTAATTCGGAAGTTCAGTGCGTCCCCTCCCATAAGGAACTGCTTTAGGACATCTCCAATGTCTATCCTTGTGGAGCCCAGTGAACCCAGCAGCAGAAAACGAGTTTTATTGTAAGAACTTACCTTTGTTAAAACTCTTTCTGCGAGGAACACTGGGCTCCACAAGGCGCCCACCCTGACGCACTTAGCTTCTTTGGGTTGGTATGGCATTAGCCGCTGACACTTCTCCTGTCGGGAGAGTGTGGTGTTTGTGGCAATTGGCAGTTGTCGTCTCTTTTACTTGCTACTGGATTGGGCTGGTTAACAAAACTGAGCTCCTGTGCCCGGAGGCGGGGTGATATAGGAGGCAGTGCTATGCATCTTGGGAAGAAGGTCAAAGCTTTTGAGCCTGTTGGTGCTTCGGATCAAGATCCTACTCTATACCCCAATGTCTATCCTTGTGGAGCCCAGTGTACCTCGCGGAAAGAGTTTTAACAAAGGTAAGTTCTTACCATAAAACTCGTTTTACTTTAGTAATGATATGGTTATTACAGTCCTTATATACAGTCCTTAGGTCGACACTCAATAGGTTGACTACTGTTGGTCGACATGCATTAGGTTAACACATGAAAAGGTCGACATGAGTTTTTCATAATTTTTTTTAACTTTAACCTTTTCATACTTTTATGATCCACTTGGACGACGATTGGGATTAGTACCCTGTGCCTGGCAGAGCGAGACACTTTGCCTGAAGCATGGCGAGCGAACACAGTGCACTAATTGGGGTTCCCGGTCACTTTACGAAGAAAGTGACACAAAAAATTAAATCAAACTCTTGTCGACCTACTGCCTGATGACCTAAATAGGGTCGATCTTACTATAGGTACAGTTACTTTGCTGTGTTCATCTGGTTATGACATGTCATACGGAGACATATTCCTGTGCCATCTGTTTTCAACGCAGCCTGCGTCTGTGGGAAAACAACACCCTGCTACAGTACACTGTGCTAAACCACTACTGCTTAAGCTTTTTTTTTTATTGGATAGGACTATTTTCATTGCAAGAGTTTAATGCATGATTTACAGGTCTTTGCATCTGTGGCTTTCTGCTGTGTCTTTGGTAGGAAGAACATGAAGTCACCAGGCCTTACACCATAAAGTACTTTCTTAAATACTGTAGTACTAATCTGTCTGAAGAGTTGAGCACATCCACAGTGGAGGAAACATTGAGGAGGAGAATAAAAGGATGTGTGCTACAAGAAAATGGCCACCGCTCTCCAGCACCCTGATTGCTATATCTGTCTACTCAAGGATGTGTGATTAATCAGGGAATATGTAATGAACTGCTTAAAACCTAGGGGAAGGGAATAAGAAATACCAGTAAACCGTACAGTGCAGCATATTTCTCTTACGTCCTAGAGGATACTGGGGTCCATTTAGTACCATGGGTATACACAGATCCACTAGGAACCATGGGCACTTTAAGAATTTGATAGTGTGGGCTGGCTCCTCCCTCTATGCCCCTCCTACCAGACTCAGTTTAGAAAATGTACCCGGAGGAGCCGGTCACGCTTATGGAAGCTCCTGAAGCGTTTTCTACATTTATTTTCTATGTTTGTTGTTTTCAGGCAGGCACCAGCCTGCCTGCTTCGTGGGACTTAGGGTCGAGGAGAAATGGCCCAACTTCTTGAATGGTTAATGGTCCTGTTCCCCGCTCACAGGACACTGAGCTTCTGAGGGAACTATTTGCAAGCCCCACCACGGCGGGCGTACATTCCCACAGCACGCCGCCACCCCATACAGAGCCAGAAGAATGAAGAGTGGTTTCTATACGGGGCAGAATGCATCTCCGGACACCGTACACAACTGCATCCCCGTACCCATACGGGCACAACAGCCTTAAAATGGTTCTCTCCATTTTAAGCACCAGATTCCTCAGCCAGTATAAAAAAAAGCGACATTTTCCCGCTGCAGTGGACACAGACGCTGACAGGACAGGGACGCGCAGCTCCTCCAGTGTGACTCCAGATTACCTCAGCGGTACTAAGGTTTCATAGCAATGGGGCAGCGACTATTAGTGTTCTAAATCCCCTATCAAGGTACTTAGTCTGAGACCTGGCTAAGCTTGGCATTAGCGATAAGGGTGCGGTGGGGGCTGGCTCCAGCCACCTCTGTCTCTCCATGAAGGGCTCTTTGTGGGATAATTGTGCTTAACCTTTACTGTGTGTGTGTTGTCACATTTACATTATGTCAGGCAAAGAGTGTGTCTCTTGTACCGCAGAGTGATCCTCTTCACCAGGGGGCTCACTACTGGGTACTCAGGGTTCACAGACTAGCGGGGCTGAACCGGAAAGGGTAATTCTCTTAAGGGACTGATCTCAACTCTTTCTACAAAATTGTACCACAATGAGAAAGAGACACAATACTTAAAACAGACTGTGGATGAGTTTATGGACAGAGACTCAGTCCCCAAAACAGCGCCCAACTCCCCTGTCCTTTGTCCGCAAAAGCGTTCTCTGGCCCATATCCTGCAGTCTGACTGACAGGTCAGACATGGGGGAGGTGGACTCAGAGGGGTAGGGGTGGGGGATGCAGCTCTATCACAGGGAATAGAGGCTCTTATAGAGGCTATCAGAGATGCTCTGCACATTCCTGTTAAGGTGTCAGAGGAGTGTGAGTAATCTTACTTTAATGTAAAAAATAAGTCCTCAGTCACTTTTCCTGTGTCAAAGGAATTGAATACCCTGTTTGAAGAACCATGGGTTAATCCTCATAAGAAGTTTCAGATCCCTAAAAGGTTGCTCTCATATTTTCCTTTTCCTCTGGAGGATAGGAAAAAATGGGAAAATCCACCGATAGTGGACACATCAGTCACTAGGCTCTCACGTAAAATTGTATTGCCTGTTCCTGGTCCAGCCTCCCTGAAATACACGGCTGAGCATAAAATTGAGATTACACTCAAATCATTGTACCCAGCTGCTGGGGTGGCCCAAAGACCCACTATTGCATGTTCGTGGATCACTAAAGCCATTGCTAAATGGTCAGGTGACCTAATTGAGGGGTTAGATTCCTTATCTAGGGGTATGTTGTCTTACTCCTGCAGCATATACAGTACTCTGCGAACTTTATGGTGGAAGCCATAAAGGTAATAGGCGTGCTTAACGCACGCACCACCGCTATGGCAGTGTGGGCACGCAGGGGATTGTGGCTATGCCAGTGGACTACTGACACGGACACCAGGAAAGGCACGGAAGGCCTACTATTCACAGGAGAGGCCTTGTTTGGAGATGAATTAGACAAATGGATCTCCACATCTACTGCGAGTAAGTCTAAGTATCTTCCTTCCGCAGCCACCTCAACCAGGAAGACTTATTTAGCTTCTAAGTTTCAGTCCTTTCGGACGGCCAAGTTCAGGGGCAAATCCAGAGGTGCTTCTACGTCCTCCAGTGGCGCAAGAGGTAAACCACGCATACCAGCAACAGCAGGTGCTCAGGAACAGAGTTCAGGCTCTGCTTCCTCAAATTCTTCAGCATGACTGTTGACCGCAATGCATGGAAGGCTGTCCGGTGGGAGCCTAACTACAATTCTTCAGTCAGATCTGGTCAAATTTGTACCAGAATCCCTGGGTCATAGATCTTATTTCCCAGGGCTACAGACTGGGGTTCCAAAGGCTCCCACCTCACAGATTCAGTTCAGGCTTGTCAGTTTCACAAGAGGCAAGTATAACTTTACAGCATGCCATCCAAAAACTGGTACAGACTCGGGTCATTGTTCCAGTTCCACCTCATCTACAAAACAAGGGATATTATTCCAACTTGTTCGTAGTACCAAAGCCGGACAGTTTGGTAAGACCACTTCTGATCCTCAAGTCTTTGAACCCGTACTAACAAGTGTTCAAATTCAAGGTAGAGTCTCTGAGAGCGGTGATCTCCGGTCTGGAGGAGGGGAAATTCCTAGTGTCTCTGGCTATCAAGTGCATACCTTCACATTACGATCTGGCCGCCTCATCAGGCTTATCTCCAGTTTGCACTGCAGGACTGTCACTACCAGTTCCAGGCCCTGCCATTTGGTTTCTCCATAGCACCAAGGGTGTTCACCAAGGTGAGGGCAGAGATGATGTTTCTACTCTGCAAACAGGGAGTGAACATAATTCCGTACCTGAACAATCTCTGGATAAAGGCGCCGTCTAGGGAAAGGTTGCTGTACAGCATTGCTCTCACCCAAACTCCTCCAGGATCACAGGTAGATTCTGAACCTTCCAAAATCTCACCTAGAGACAACACGGTGGCTCCCATTCCTGGGAATGATACTGGATACGGAGTCGCAGAAGGTATACCTTCCGTTGGAAAAGGCATTAGTAATCCAATCAATGGTTCGGGAAGTCCTGAAGCCAACAAGGGTGTCGGTACATCTGTGCATTCGCTTACTGGGAAAAATGGTGGCCTCTTACGAGGCGCTTCAATACGGAAGGTTTCACACAAGACCCTTCCAGCTCGATCTGTTGGATAAATGGTCCGGATCACATCTGCACATGGACCAGAGGATCCGTCTGTAGCCAAAGGCTAGGTTCTCCCTTCTGTGGTGGCTACAGTCTCCTCACTTCGTCGCAAGACGGAGGTTCGGAATTCAGAACTGGATTCTGTTAACCACAGAAGCAAGCCTCAGAGGTTGGGGAGCAGTCACTCAGGGGGTGCAGTTTCAGGGAAGATGGTCACGTCAGGAAGTCATCCTTCCACTCAACATTTTGGAGGTGGCGATAGATGCCCTGACAACACCATGGGTTTATCAGGTGGTGTACGTGTTTCCTCCACTTCCTCTGATCCCAAGAATTCTAAAACAAATAAAAAGGAAAAAGGTTCAAGCAATACTCATCGCTCTGGACTGGCCAAGAAGGGCCTGGTACGCGGACCTTCTGGAGATGCTCCTCGAAGATCCGTGGCCCCTACCTCTTCGCGAGGATCTTCTGTAACAGGGCCCGTTCGTCTATCAGGACTTACCGCGGCTACGTTTGACGACATGGAAGTTGAACGGCTGCTTCTAGCTAGGAGAGGGATCCCTAACAAAGTTATCCCAACTATGATCCAAGCCAGGAAGGGGGTAACGTCTAAGAATTACCATTGTATTTGGAAGAAATCCGTCTGGTGTGAGAGCAGAAATTATTCTGCGGTGGAATTTCATCTGGGACATTTCCTGCTTTTTCTGCAGGCAGGCGTGGATGTGGGCCTGCGTCTGGTCTCCATAAAAGGTCCAGATGTCGGCCTTGTCCATTTTCTTTCAGAAACAATTGGCTTCTCTCCCTGAGGTCCAGACGTTCTTAAATGGTGTTCTGCACATCCAACCTCCCTTTGTGCCTCCCACGGCACCTTGGGATCTCAATGTGGTGCTGCAGTTCCTCCAATCGGACTGGTTTGAGCCTTTACAGGAGGTGGATGTAAAATATCTTGCGTGGAAGACCGTCGCACTGTTGGCCTTGGCTTCAGCAAGACGTGTGTCGAGGCTTTGTCTCACAAAAGTCCCTATTTCATTTTCCATGAGGACAGAGCTGAACTCAGAACTCGGCAGCAATTTCTTCCTACAGTGGTGTCCGCATTTCACATCAACCAACCTATTGTGGTTCCGGTTGTCACCGACAGCTCTGCTACTTCAAAGTCTTTGGATGTTGTGAGGGCTTTGAAGGTGTATGTGAACAGAACAGCTCGTCACACAAAGACAGACTCGCTGTTTGTTCTTTATGATCCCAATAAGATTTGGTGCCCTGCTTCAAAGCAGACAATTGTACGCTGGATCAGGCTTACAATCAAGCATGCTTATTCCACGGCAAGTTTGCTGTGTCCAAAATCTGTACAGGCCCACTCTACTAGGTCGGTGGGTTATTCCTGGGCGGCTGCCCGGGGTGTCTCGGCTTTACAGCTGAGCAGCTACTTGGTCAGGTTCGAAGTTCTACAAGTTCAATACTTTGGCCTCTGAGGACCTTCAGTTTGGTCAATCAGTTTTCCAGGAACCTCAGCACTCTCCCACCCGGTTTGGGAGCTTTGGTACATCCCCATGGTACTAATATGGACCCCAGTATCCTCTAGGGCGTAAGAGAAAATAGGCTTTTAATTACTTACCGGTAAATCCTTTTCTCGTAGTCCGTAGAGGATACTGGGCGCCCGCCCAGTGTTTCGTTTCTTCCTGCACTGTTACTTGGTTAAGTATTGTTGATTCAGCCGTTGCTGTTCCTGGTTTAAAGTTTGGTTAGCTTGGCTTTCCTCTAGTTTGTGTGTGCTGGTTCAGAATCTCACCACTATCTATATCTATCCTTCATCTATCCTTCTCTCAAAGTATGTCCGTCTACTCGGGCACAGTTTCCTAGACTGAGTCTGGTAGGAGGGGCATAGAGGGAGGAGCCAGCCCACACTATCAAATTCTTAACGTGCCCATGGCTCCTAGTGAACCTGTCTATACCCATTGTACTAAATGGATCCCAGTATCCTTTACGGACTACAAGAAAAGGATTTACCGATTTTTTAATGGACAGTCATATCTGGGTTCTGGTCTTTAGGTTAACAGGGACTCTAGGTCAACATGACAAAAGGTCGACATGAGCTTTTCACTTTTATTTTAAGTTTTTGAACTTTTTCATAATTTACAATCCATGTGGACTACAATTGGGAACTGTAACCTGTGCCGAGCGCAGCGGTAGTGGAGCAAGCCATGCAAGGGGACACAGTGCACTAATTGGGGTTCCCACTGTACGGAGAAAACAACAAAAAAAACTCATGTTAACCTAGTACATATCGATCTAGAGATCCTGTCGACCTAGAAACCATGTCGACCTAAGTCTAATCTACCTAACATACCACACCAGGCGTGAATTTCTTTCCTGGATTTTACCAGGATTCCTGACGTATGTCAACTAAATGTTCAGAGTGAGGTAAAACTTGTTTAACCACTTTCAGACGTTTAAATCTGTCCGGTTTCTTAGGGGCAGTATCAGGCTCTTGGTCATCAGCAATTTGAAGAATTATCCTGATAGCCTAGTCAGGAACATCCACCTGTGAAACAGATTCCCCATCAGAATTATCAGTATCTGTGGGGGTCAGTATATACGCCATCCTCGTCAGATGAGGTGTTTGGGACGTTGGTGGATTATGAGGAAGTAATAGCCGCTTGGAGGACCCCTTGGTTTGAGGCGGGTGAGGGTGAGATTTCTGTTTATTCAGTGATTGGTTCAATTGCTGTAACTGAGTGGACAGTTGATCTGCCCATGGCGGATTAACCGCAGGGACCATAAGCGGTTGTACCGGCATAGGAGGTCTCATAGGGGGTGCAAGTCTAGTTACCAGCGTACTCAATAACGTGGAGAAAGTAGCCCAAGGTGGGTCGTTATGAACCCCCGTTGCTACAGTTCCACTGGGGGGTAGGGAACCCTCAGAACCTGAACCCTCTGCTGCTAATTTTTACTCTAATATTTCTGCAGCGTCACCACCACGCAATGTTAGATCAGCCCCTAGCTCCATTGCACCTTGTAGCCGACATGTTCGAAAGCTCAAATCACGGGCAACCCAGTACAATATCAGCAGCCTAATACCTTAACAAGAACCCCATATGCAGTGTATTAGCACAAACAGAGAATTCAAGAGGTATATGGTGACTGAAAATCACAGAGAAAAATACACAGTAAGTATATCCTGTGAAACACCTATATTAAACAATAACCCTGACGCACATAGCCCCCTCAGGTTACAGAATATAGGGATAGCAATCTGAGTGAGATACACTAAATGGAAGTCACACAGCAGCTATATGCACACACACACATAGTTTCATTGTACAATGCAGAAGTTATGACATGCAATAAAACTGCACTGGACTAGCAATACAGAGTAATACTAAGTATAGCTATACACTCAACAGATATACATCCAGTCTTTACTGTGCATTGTTATATCACAGGGTACTTGTACTAAATAACCCTGACTAAATGCACTTTTTCTTAACTAACACTGTCAACAGACATGCAGAATACTTAAGTGTCCTGTAAAATGCACAGCGCTGACATGCAGGCGGCTTTACAGAGGAAGCTTTGCCCAAACCGTCCCAGGATCAGCTCAGCATGCAGTTATGGCGCCCAAACGCTGAGAGGGAGTGAGGGAGAGAGAGAGATGCAGCTCCAGGGCGGGAACATTTACTCTAAATTGCGCCCTGGGGGAGGGGCTACAGGTCAGAGCCTTATCCCCTTGCTGGACTTCACCACCGGGTACTGTGGGCCTAAGTAAACGGATTTTTGAGAGAATCCGACCTGTGCCCTTGCCATGGTGGTCTGGTGGGGTCCCTGTACTGCCACAGTGTCCACGCCAGCGCGCGTGCGGCCCACCTCCCACCGGATCGCGGTTTACAACGGGTCCCGCCTGGGGGTCCCACTTACCTCCTCCCTGAATGCGGCCATGCGATCCTGGAGAGCTGCGGTGGTGTGTGTGCCTGACTGAAGAAAACCGGAGCCTCCGCTATAAGTACCCGGCAACCAGGGAGCGGGAGTATACAGCGCCGCTGGGGGAGGTGATGGAGCGGCAGCAGGAGATGTCTGACTGCCATCTAACACTCACAGTGTCTCTGCTGCAGCCCTTGAAGTCTTCATTTCTCACTTAATAAAGCTCTTCTGAGGGCTGCTGGAGCAGCCCACCTGTTGTATGCCTGCACTGCATGGCACCAACTACAAAACTGAGCTCCTGGGCACGGAGGCAGGGTTATAGAGGAGGCAGCGCTATGCATTCTGGGAACAGTCAAAGCTTTTAGCCTGTTGGTGCCTCGGATCAAGATCCTACTCTACACCCCAATGTCATTCCCTGTGGAGCCCAGTTTACCCCACAGCAGAAATGACAGGAGCTAATTGGTTGGAGCACCATTTAACATTCGTAATGAGTAATAACAAGAATATCACTCGTTATTAAATCTACACCTATTTGTGCATCTGTGCTCGCTCTTTCTGGGACCAAGGCATTTAGTTGATCACTTACGGTGAAAACTGCACATGGTTTGAAAAACTCCTATCACATTTGCATCTGACCGACATTATCTAGCTGCTACACAACTTGGAAAATAAAGAAACATTAGAGCTGCCTAGATAGATATAGATGTACATATAAACTCAACCATCTAACTGCCTTGATGATGCTCATATACAGATGAACGCAAGTATATTTTATGACACATACCTAAGATGGAGACACACACACACACACACACACACACACACACACACACACTCTCTCTCTCTCTCAACTGAATGCATGTGTTGCTTTTACAATCTCCATTAAATGCTTTTTCGAACATACTATAGGAATGTACAGTATACCTTACACACGCTATATTTAATTAAAGCTAAAGTGGCAAAGTATGAAAAGGTAGACATTTTATAATGTTGCAGAATCACGTATAACGTATATAAATGATGCAAATGCAATGCATCTAGGGTGGCCAATCCCAATAGGGATTGAAAGATGATCAATCCCGGGATTAGTTTGTTTTCAAGGGGGTTAATTCAGACCTGATCGCTACTGTGTGTTTTCGCACAGCGGGCGATCAGGTCTGAACTGCGCATGGGCATGCTAGACATGCGATCGGCATCTCAGCCCAGCGATTGCCTCTGCCTGATTGGCAGGCAGAGGCGTTCGCTGAGCGGGAGGGGGCGGGCCGGCGGCATACGGCCGCCATTTTGGAGGCACAGTCCGGGCAAAGCAGGCGTGCCGCGGCGTGACATCACACGCAGCCGCTGCGACTTGGGATGCTGCGTAAAGTCGCCTACCAGCACAGCAATGATGCGCAGGTAGGGGCTTACTTGCCGGGTGCGATAGCATCGCCGCCGTGCGATGACATTGTGCAGCAGGGGGAGGGCTAAACATGCGGGCGGCTTAGCCCTGTGCTGGGCGTCCCCCCGCATGTCAGGATGGCTGATTGCAGCTGTGCAAAATTTTGCTTGTTGGGTCAGGAGGGTATCCTGTCCCACATATTAGGGTTTCTTATGCTTTCCTGCCTCTATGTCAGGCCTGGCCAACCTGTGGCTCTCCAGCCCAGCTGTTGTAAAACTACAAGTCCCATCATGCTTTGCCACAGTTTTGCTATAAGGGAATGCTAAAACTGTAGCAGAGCATGCTGGGATGTGTAGTTTCACAACATCTGGAGAGCCACAGGTTGGCTATGCCTGCTCTATGTAGTTCTTAGTCCCCAAAACATAATCAACAGCAGATATTTTTATTCTGGAAGAATCCTAGCTCGCTTTCTTTAGCCACAGATATGTCCACATACAGTGTTGCTGAAGTCGCTGCAGGTTTCGGCGACTTGTCCATGATCAACCGCTTTCTCACTCAAAATGTGCATCTTATTCGTATAAATATAACAACTGCACACAACAAAACTACACTTCCCAAAAAAATAAAGGGAACACTTAAACAACACAATGTAACTCCAAGTCAATCACACTTCTGTAAAATCAAACTGTCAATCAGTGTTGCTTCCTAAGTGGACAATCAATTTCACATGCTGTTGTGCAAATGGAATAGACAACAGGTGGGAATTATAGGCAATTAGCAAGACACCCCCAATAAAGGAGTTGTTCTGCAGGTGGTGACCACAGACCACTTCTCAGCTCCTATGTTTTCTGGCTGATGTTTTGGTCACTTTTGAAAGCTGGCGGTGCTTTCACTCTAGTGGTAGCATGAGACGGAGTCTACAACCCCCACAAGTGGCTCAGGTAGTGCAGCTCATCAAGGATGGCACATCAATGCGAGCTGTGGCAAGAAGGTTTGCTGTGTCTGTCAGCGTAGTGTCCAGAGCATGGAGGCGCTACCAGGAGACAGGCCAGTACATCAGGAGACGTGGAGGAGGCCGTAGGAGGGCAACAACCTAGCAGCAGGACCGCTACCTCCGCCTTTGTGCAAGGAGGAACAGAAAGAGCACTGCCAGAGCCCTGCAAAATGACCTCCAGTAAGCCACAAATATAGAAACATAGACTTTGACGGCAGATAAGAACCACTTGGCCCATCTAGTCTGCCCCTTTTTTATTTTATCCTTTAGGCAATCTCAACCCTTTTTTAACCTTAATTCTTTGTAAGGATATTCATATGCCTGTCCCAAGCATGTTTAAATTGCCCTACAGTCTTAGCCTCTACCACCTCTGATGGGAGGCTATTCCACTTATCCACTACCCTTTCTGTGAAGTAATTTTTCCTTAAATTTCCCCTGAACCTCCCCCCCTCCAGTCTCAATGTATGCCCTCGAGTTCTAATACTTCTTTTCCTTTGAAGAATGTTTCCCTCCTGAACTTTGTTAAGACCCTTGATATATTTGAAAGTTTCTATCATGTCCCCCCTTTCCCTTCTCTCCTCCAAACTATACATGTTAAAATCTTTTAGCCTTTCCGGGTAAATTTTGTGATGTAGGCCATGCACCATTTTAATTGCCCTTCTTTGTACACTCTCTAGTGTATTTATATCCTTCTGGAGATAGGGTCTCCAGAACTGGACACAGTATAACAGATGGGGCCGTGTCTACTCAAACGATCAGAAACAGACTCCATCGTATGTGTATAATACTAATTCCTGTGTAGTTACGGATGCAGGCCAGCATCTTGACAGGTGTTTTGCTGCATCTGCAATGTGTATATAGGGAGGCCAATCCCGGGGCATTTTTTCAATCCCAGGATTCGGGATTGAAAAATGCTCAATCCCGGGATTGCAGTAGGGATCAGTGTAGGGAGCAGGGAGAGTATATGTGGAGGGCAGCGAGGGGTGAAGGGTGGGTGTAGGGAGCATGTAAGGAGCAGGAAAGGAGGGTGGGTGTAGGGAGCAGCGGCAGAGTGAGTGTAGGGAGCATGTAAGGAGCAGGAAGGGAGGGTGGGTGTAGTGAGCAGGAAGGGAGGGTGGTTGTTGGGAGCAGCGGGAGGGTGGGTGTGTATGGAGCACGTAAGGAGCAGGAAGGGAGGGTGGGTGTAGCGAGCAGGGAGGATTTCAGGAGCAGAGAGGGAGGGAAGATGTCTGGAGCAGTGAGGTAGTGTGGGTGTAACGACAACACTTACTAATTAATGGGCCGCGGGCACCAGCCAATAATTCAATCACACACCAGCAATACATGATAGACTTTCCCAGTATTAAGCTCACAAACAGGTCATGAATATATATTGTCTATACATACAATCCTGGGCCGCGGGCACCAGCCATAGGACACACACTCACCGTGCTGGCGGCATTTCAAATGTAACGCTGGCCGCCAGCCAGTCAGAACTGGCAGTCAATCAGGAGCCGCGGTTGCTGCCGCGTCCCTGATTGGCTGCCGGTCTGCCAGCTCTGATTGGCTGGCGGCCGGCGCTACATTTGAATTGCCGCCAGCGGCTGCTGTATCTATCTCGCTGACAGCCGGGCAGCGCTGTGCTGTAGTGCTCAGCGCTGTCCGGCAAAACTGCGCATGCGCACTCTAATCCCGTGAATCCCGGGATTGGAGGCTCCAATCCCGGGATTCAAATCCCAGCATTTTTGGGCCCAAATCCCAGGATCCCGCCGATCCCGGGATTGGCCTCCTTATGTGTATACAAGCTAAATTTAAAGAAATATAGATAACGCTCTTCTCAAAGAAACTCAAACTAGTGGTATGAGGACACATCTGTATATCCTTGAAAAGGTCAGGGTTTTTTTTCTAAAAATGGCATTAATATGGTATAAAGTTTCTATTACTCCAAATAAAGAGGGAAGCCCTGGTAATGTCCAGGGTCCAGCTTGCGGTGTGAATGGGTTTTAAGTCGGTGTGGACAGTTTGAAACCTGTGTTCAGTGACCTGGGCTAGACCCAGGATTGTGGTGTGAAAGGGTTATTAGACACTTCTGCTCTCACTACTGTATACGTATTGCAGTGTATACAGCTCGCACTAGCCCTTTTTTTACGTTTTGTACCCCATACCTCACCTAGTCCTCAATATAAAGTTACTGAAAAACAAATTAATGACCCATTCACCTGGTGATCAAGTTAAAGATAAAATAAAGAAAGAAATGTGTATGGAGATATATATATACATACGGTTCATAGTTGTTTTGTGAACACTAATAAGGAAAATTGATTTAGGCAACACACAGTAATATTACTCAGTAATATTGGCTCCGATTTCTCAGATTTGTAAGTGAGCAATGTCAGCTTCAGCAATCCTCTACTGTGGGAAGGACTGCGCAAACCCTGCAACGTGCACTTTGCATATCTGAGCATTGTGCAAATCCACAGGTGTCTACATCTGCTCCACCATCGACACAACATCAGCCATACCATCAACTGCTCAAACAGCCGACATACACACACACGTATGTGCATAGATACCCATTTCAGCCTTTATTTTCCCCCAATAAGCCAACATACATTTTACACAAGAGAGGGTTATAAATTGCTCCAGTCAGTTTCACATGGGTACTGTATTCTGCCCCATTTTTATATGAATCACTGGGTCATAAACAGCAGTGTGTAATACATTGTATAAGATGATGTGCAGATCACAGAAATGTTTGCTAATTCTTTCCTTGTGCCACAGACACAGCTAAGTTACATCAAACAAGGCAGGACGATTCCCATTTACAACAAACTAGTTGCATTGGTCTGTCTTGATCAGTATCTCATGAAATCTTACATGCCAAGACTGAACAACAGTACATAACAGAGTACCCTGCAATTCTTTTCTTCTACTCAGGTAATTGATTTCACCAGCGCAATCATGTGGTCAACACCACATGCAACTTCCACCACTTCTCCAGGAACAGTTACCTAATGAAAAGTCAAAACAGAGTTCTAACATTAAAGCATCATCAGCGTATTAGGATATTTCAAGTACAAAAAGATAAGCTATATAAAAGGTAGTGTTCAGAGTACAGGAAATAAAGACACGAACGCAGAAAAGCTGCAATATCTCCCGCAACTCACACTGCCAATACAACTTGAGTGAGAGCCACCAGAAGCTATGACTTTGTAGGGACTATCCTGTCACAGCTGGAAATGATGCAAGGACCATAGCTAGTATACTATTTTATGGGAATTATAGGCATAGCATGTTCTGTCATCTAGCTAAATCATGTATATCAGGTAACCTTTAATTCATTGTGCTCTTTATCTATGTATGGCTTGTAGTTTATCAATTAATTTACACAATAGCACTTCATCCCCTACCTTGAGTCTATTTCTAGATGTATGAGCCACAGCATCTAGTGTATTCATTCCTCATTTCCTGCCACTTCTATTTGCTAACAGTATTGAAGTGAATAAGACGAGAAAAACCTGAAGCCAATGTGAGGCTGGAGCTGTGCATTCAAGGAGTTATGTTAGTGGAGTCAGGGCTACGTGTGACAGGGGGAGCGTGCTGATCTGATGAGGGGAACTGAGGTAAGCAGGAAGACAAAGACAGCAAAAGGATCAAGCTTTCCCTGGCTGCAGCGTTTGTAGTAATGCAAAGCTCCATAAAAACTGGTGCAGGAAATGCAAAACAAGTTCCTGCACCCAACTGTTATGTCTATGAATAAGCACGGAATGCCACTAGTTACACTGGCAATACAATCTGACTGTCACTAGATCAGCATAACATGCATCTTAGAAATATCCTGTACTCTGAGCTCCCTTATTATTCTGTATTGTTTTTACTAGTGTACTTGACTGGTTTTCTTTTATGCTATATAAAGACAATGGATTTCAGGTTTCCCCTCCTAATCATGATTATTACAAAGAGGGAATTAGGGCCCTCATTCCGAGTTGTTCGCTCGTTAGTGGTTTTCGCAACGGAGCGATTTGTCGCAAACTGCGCATGCGCAATGTTCGCAGTGCGTCTGCGCCAAGGTAATTTGCCAAAAAGTTAGGTATTTTACTCACGGCTTAACGAAGAAATTTCTTTGTTCTGGTGATCGGAGTGTGATTGACAGGAAGTGGGTGTTTCTGGGCGGAAACTGGCCGTTTTATGGGTGTGTGTGAAAAAACGCTGACGTTTCTGGGAAAAACGGGGGAGTGTCTGGGCTAACGCTGGGTGTGTTTGTGACGTCAAACCAGGAACGAAACTGACTGAACTGATCGCAATGGCAGAGTAAGTCCCGAGCTACTCAGAAACTGCTAAGAAATTTCTATTCGCAATTATGCAAATCTTTTGTTCGCAATTCTGCAAAGCTAAGATTCACTCCCAGTAGGCAGCGGCTTAGCGTGTGCAAAGCTACTAAAAGCAGCTAGCGAGCGAACAACTCGGAATGAGGGCCAATGTCCTTTTTCCAATTTTAACGTCTCTCCTCCTTATATTATACTCCTCCCTATATTACACATTTCACTCCAAGGCCCTCATTCCGAATTGTTCGCTCGCTAGCTGCTTTTAGCAGCATTGCACACGCTAGGCCGCCGCCCTCTGAGAGTGTATCTTAGCTTAGCAGAATTGCGAACGAAAGATTAGCAGAATTGCGAATAGAAATTTCTTAGCAGTTTCTGAGTAGCTTGAGATTTACTCCTACATTGCAATCAGCTCAGCCCGTTTCGTTCCTGGTTTGACGTCACAAACACGCCCTGCGTTCGGCCAGCCACTCCCCCGTTTCTCCAGACACTCCAGAGTTTTATTCTGGCAAGCCTGCGTTTTTCCGCACACTCCCAGAAAACGGTCAGTTTCCGCCCAGAAACACCCACTTCCTGTCAATCACACTCCAATCACTACAACGATGAAAATTTTTCGTTCGGACGTGAGTAAATCTACTAAGTTTTGTGCTAAAAATACTTAGCGCATGCGCACTGCGTACCATGCGCATGCTCATTTTTGCCTTAATCGCTCCGTTGCGAAAATCGTCAACATGCGAACAACTCGGAATGACCCCCCATGTCACCTTTATAAAGAGAACGGTGTCTCCATGAAGAAGTCTATGGATAAACTGTTCTAAGTTTTGGCATCAGCAGGCAAGTAAACAACAACCTGGAAGTAGCTAGGCATTCCATATGTGCTCTACAAGTAATGCTGCAAGCTTATTGTGGCAATAACGTGGCTTGGAACTGCATACACAGGGTCTGATTCAGAGTCACATACAAGTTTGAATGTGACTGCTTCTAGCGATGTCTTAGTAAACGGAGCATGAATCACAGGCTGAACATGCATCTTTAAGTATTTCCAGATGATTGTGACCCATACTGTACATAAGAGAAGAATTCCATGGAAGTGTAGCAAGAGATGCAATCTATACTGATTTGTTTATATATACAGTGTATACCAAATTCTGCCACAAATCCTGCACCTAGCATTGTCAAGACAACCTCTGCTCTCGTGGATGCAGAACTGGAGTGCAAGAAGGTCATAACCATGCTACCAAGATGGCCAGGGACTACAGGCAGTGACTATGGGCCTAACTCAGATGTAATATGTGCAGAGAGATTTAAATTTGGGTGGGTTATATTATTTCTGTGCATGGTAACTACTGGCTGCTCTATTTTTACACTGCAATTTAGATTTCAGTTTGAATACACTGCAACTACAGTGTAGTTAGGGGACTCAGACACTCATTTCGTGCACTGTATATACTGTAAAGTCAATGAGCTACATTATTCCTTTCACACATTAGTTGCGTCTGCATACACAAGTGTTTTAACACATTCATTTGCGTCTGTATTAACTATCCACACAGTGATTTGGCATCCAGGAACTTAGGGAGGAGCTTTTATCTCTCCCCATTATACTTAATACTACGGGATTTGGACGCTCACATATCCCTAACATCAACAGACCATACTGTATCTGTAACTTGTTCGTTTGCATCTGTATATGCTGTACTATTTGCATCTGTACTGTATATACTATTATAGACTGTATGACATACTGTAGCATAATGTAGCGTAATGAGAAACACCAGTAAAGTAGTTCTTACGCTGTAGTTCAGTATTGTATTTTAATGGAGACCACACGCTTGCGCATTGGTGATTTTAAAAAGCGACATCTGGTGGATGATCTTAGGTATTACACTCAAAGGTAACGCCAAACGCTCTGTGCGCCTCCCTTCAACTAGGCGTGCCTCCTTGCACCCAGACACGCTGCGTATGCCTGATCGTGACTAACGCCTCAGTCAGCCAAGATAACGGAGGACTCATCTGTAATTCTCTCTCTGCACATGTTATATCTGCCCCCTGCAGTGCACATGGTTTTGCCCTTTAGAGAAAAATTATGCTGTTGCGATTAGGTCTGAATTAGGCCCTGTATCTGTTAAACCTTGCTCACCTTTACATAGTTCTATTTATTTATGGTTATAGAAAGCACTATTTTTAAGTCAAGCCTTTACACACTCTTTCGTGCTGGTATATGGCATATTTGAAAATAAATTGTAAAGAGAAATGGAATTACTTTTATTGGCAATGCAACAATAATGGCTAACATTATAAATCGTCAAGTAGTCTTTATTCAAAAGCAGCATATAAGTGCGGAGGATGTGTGTAGCAAAGTTATATAGCGCCTTGACATTTTATTGGCGGAATTCAATTGATTATCGCGCCCGATCTCCAGTCTAAAGTGACAGGAGATCACGTGGGACGATATTCAATGGAGTCCCGTTATCACGCCCATAGAGGTCGGGTGTAGCCGCGTAAAGGGGATAAACTCAACCAAAGTGCTGGACGCGAACACGAAAAATACACCTTTCACTCATTTCCGCTTATCAGCCTGGGGGGGGGGAGGGGGGGGGGGGTGCGAGCTGAAATGCAGACGCCAGCAGTCATCGCGCCCGAACGGACCTACAATTGAATAGCTCCGTTTGGGCACCATCTAGTAGCTGCCGGCGGATAAACATTGAAATCTGTAAATAGGAAAGACGAACATGTTTTCTATTGTATTTTTTGTTGCTTTTTTTTTTTTAAAGTCTCCATGTCTCACTGTAGAAATACCATGTAGTACTTATAATGATAACTTACCCGCCATGGAAAATACTGATCATCAAATCGTCCGGTACCCAAGCAACCTCTTATATTTTTACCCCAAACAAAGAGTTCCCCGTTGTCTGAAAGTGAAAGCGAATAAACACAATGAAGTACGTGTCATGTCTGAATGAGTTAATAAAATCCATCGTTCATGTAAAACAAAGTACACAGTAAGATGGAGACATTGAATTTTCCTGCCTTTCTCAGATATTCTAAATGCTACAGCATCTTTCAGCAGACTACTTTATTTTAAAACAGGTTATCTTCTTACATGTTTAGTCACATGGTACAGGGTAGCTCTTTGCTTTGGACACTGTACAAAACACTAGCTAAATAATACCGTATTATATCCAATCTGTCTTTTACTCATCATAAATTATATGAAGCACAAGGAATATAAATAGTAGGTAAGAAAAACAACACCCAACCCTCATTCACTGTGTCATTTATGTAAAACAGCAGTACAGAGGTACTTACATGCCGTGTCGCATAGATATCATAATTATTAGTAAAAAGTTCTCCCTTGGTTTTGGTGGAGCTATTTTGTCAAAGTGTACTCTTAAAGTAACACTAAACTCTAATTTTATACTTTGGAGTGTTGTATACTAAGTGGTCTTACCTTAATGAACAAGATCTCTCTCTCCATGCAAACCTGTCTTGTACTACCAGTATATATATATTTATTTACTTATTTTATGAATTCTCATTACTGTATATCCAATCACTAAATTAGGAAAATGCACAAGCCCCAAATTTCTATCAGCAGTGTTATTGAAATGTTTACTCTGCTTTATTTGTCTATGGGGCATATATATATATATATATATATATATATATATATATATACACACACATACACACACTGTACATACAAATACACAGAAGAAAGATAATATATCCTAAGTGGATTTTTTCAGTGTGGGCAGAACTGTGTTGTATATGTGAAAAGCAGTAATCTATCACTGTTACATGTATAAATATATGGCTGCTAACTTTAGTGTTCATTTTCTTTTCTCTGACTGCATCTATGTGACATGGCATTTCTATCATTGGATCAGATGATACATGAGGTGAAACAATGGAAACGACAGATCCAGCATACAAATGGTGCTTAATCACAAACTTACTTGTGACTGCAGCAAAGTGCCCAAGTCCAGAAAAGATCTTGGCGACCCTCACATTCTGGTTGAAGTCACTTAAGCCAAACAATGATGGAGGAATCATCTCAGGGACTGCAGTCTCCAGCATGCTTGGGCCTTTTCCAAGGATACCATAACCCCAAACAAAGATATTCCCATCATCTACACACAAGAGAATATATGATTTTATTGGTGTACAGTGTCAATATGCAGTTGTCTCCTACATCACAAAGTGTTTTGAATGGGCCAAAAATACAGTATCTAAACATTAGCACTTTATAATTTGGTTTTCTTCCAGTTGGGATAATATGGTTTAATCTTCATTTAAATATGCACTCACTGATTCAGCCCTTCCCACTTCCAGAAAGGACTCCATAACACGATGAAGAGCTGGGAGAATCACCTTTCCGTGCAAGCATACTGACAAATTAACTTTCATTGAAATATAATTAAGTTATTCAAAGTTAGCAGTAATTTAGTTTTACACTCACCATTTAAAAGAGCACAGCTAGTACCACCACACGCTACCTGCTTCACCTTCCCAACATGCCGGAATGGTAAATACTGGGGTACATTAACCTAGATGATATCCAATATACATTTATTATCTCTGTCATTGCAATCAAACAAACAAACAAACAAACAAACCTGTTTATTTACTAAACAGAGGTTAAAATTGTTTTGGTTGAAAAGATTTTAGACAAAGGGGGTACCCAATAAGGCACAGTAATTTACCATGGTTAATTGGTTTGCCAGGGGCTGTATTTGTCTGTAATCCAAAGAATAAAAAATCTAGGAAATATAAAAAGTCCTTTGGATGCAACGTGTCAGAGGTCCTCCTGGAACTGTGACTGGAAACACTTCTTGTATATTTAAAATCCATCATAAAACAGTATTGTGTAATTATGTATATATTATTTGGAGGTAATCTACATATCAAAATTGCTCCTGTCCTGTGAGAAAGTCATTACTGAAAATAAGTGCTGCCACAAAGGTTAATATCCCAAAGTATATTTCAGATAAGCTACAATGGGTGTGGTATTGAAAGTCGACAGTAACTAGGTCGACAATGTCTAGGTCGACCACTATTGGTCGACAGTAACTAGGTCGACAGGGTGTCTAGGTCGACAGGGTCTTTAGGTCGACATGTTCTAGGTCGACAGGTCAAAAGGTCGACATGAGTTTTTAATGTTATTTTGGTGTCGTTTTCTTCGTCGAGTGACCGGGAACCCCAATTAGTGCACCGCGTCCCCTCGCATGGCTCGCTTCGCTCGCCATGCTTCGGGCATGGTGCCTTCGCTCCGCTACCGCTTCGCTCGGCACAGATTACCGTTCCAATCGTAGTCCACATGGATCGTTAAGTATGAAAAGGTTCAAAAAAAGAAAAAAATTGTGAAAAACTCATGTCGACCTTTTGACCTGTCGACCTAGAACATGTCGACATAAAGACACTGTCGACATAGACACCCTGTCGACCTAGTTACTGTCGACCAATGGTGGTCGACCTAGACATTGTCGACCTAGTTACTGTCGACTTTCAGTCCGGATCCCGCTACAATTACAGTATATTTTATTTCGTTACAAGGTTTGGCTCTATTGCACAAACCATGGTAATTCCAAAAAGTCAATACACACTTGCTGCAATAGTTGGTTGTATGCCTGTAATGGTGATCTTGTGGTTAACAGTGGCTCAATGTCCATAGGCAATATGGCTGGTGTAATGGTTAGCATTACTGCTTCACAGCACTGAGGTCATGGGTTTGATTCCCACTATGGACCTAACTGTGTGTAGTTTGTATTTTGCTCCCGAGCTTGTGTGGGTTTCCTCCGGGTACTAGGGTTTTCTCCCAAAATCCCAAAATAAGTGTGCACTTGTACATGTGTTTAGGGCCGACTAGATGGTTCTTATCTACTGTCAAATTCTATGTTTCTATACTGAAAGGATCTACTTGTGTTTCAAGCCTAGGTGCACTTTAAACTAGAGCATTTCTGTAACTGTAATTAGTGCTGTGCTCAGAACCCTGTATTACAGTGAGTACAAGTAAAAGAAATGTCACTAGTTTTAAAAGTAGCAACTTACAATAACATTTCTTTATATTACACAGTTACAGTAACTTGAATTTGCACTTACAAATCCATAACTAGCACTAAGTAGTGATAGTAGGAGAAATGGGCTGTTAACGTTACTTACTTGTGAGAGGTCAGTGATGGATGCAAACTGCAAGTATTCAGAATTTCCCCAGCCATATACATCTCCTTTATCCGATACCGCCAGACAACAATCTCCATAGGTGGCCACCTGAACTACATTCACACCATCCAAATCACCAGAAAGCTTTGTAGGAACACTGCTGATGTTATAATGACCAATACCTGGAGAAAGACAATAAAAAAATAAAAAATTCAACTAACGTCTACAGAATCAATTTTTTCATGTTTCTAAATAGTTTTAATCACTGCAGAAATGTACAAATGTAAGTACATATTTTTGAGTTATTTAAGTCAAATCAACCTTTTGTGACTACACTTGCATAGAGCAATTTCAATATGGCAGCCATGCCAGACCAACATTTGTTTACTATGAAGAGTTTAAGCATGTAGTAGGTGAGATTCTCACCTTTTCAGTGCCTACATATGATAGAAATTTGTAGGGCTATATGAGCGACTTCACATTGGCTTTATTAGTTTGTTATTGTTCTTTTATTGCCCGGATATTACACAATATATAGAAAAACAGGTTAAAAAAAATAAAATTAAATCTGCATTGATGGGCCCACATGTTAAATTGAAACAGACGTATTATTGAACTGCACATATTACATTTATTTTTGCTATTTTTGTTACTTGCTATAAACAAATACATTGCTTTCTAACACACTACCTTATCTATAGTATTAAGATTTTTATTGCACCCTGGGCAGTGGTCAGGGAACATGGGTAAATTACCCCAAATGGGGTAAAAATGAAATTCCTGGGGGTAATGGACGGTCGCGCTGCTGAGACACAGCCCCGTACAGCACTGGCCGGCTCGCAATATGACGTGCTGACATCACACCGCGGTCCCTCCTGCCCGCCCTGTGCTCCTGTCTGCCCTGTGCTGTGCTGACGTCACACCGCGCTCCCTCATGCCGTCCGTCCTGCGCTGTCCTGTCCTCCTACCCGCGGCCCACCAACCCACACACAGAACTTGAAGTGTTCTGGGGCTGACCGCTGACGGAGTTCTGCAGGATCAGACAGTGGCCCACATAACAGTGGGAAATTCCCACTGACATTACTGAGGCGAGGATGTGACTATCTGTCTCCTAAAAGTCGTGTCCCCTTCCCCCCTTATCCATCTTTCTTACATTCATTCTGTGTTTTGGGGAGAAAGTGTTAATTAACCCATTCATTGCCAAAAAAATAATTGGTGAAAATAATAATAAAATATATATATATATATATATATATATATATATATATATATATATACACATACATACATACATATATATATATATATATATATATATATATATATATATATATATATATATATATATATATATATATATATATAGTTAGTCCATGGATGCAACCCGGCACTCTGCTGTCCCCGTAGGAGTTTTCGCTCTGGTGCCCTCCTAGGGGTGAAATGGCCCCAAAACAAGCTGAAGGGTGTAGGCGGCACTCAGAGTCTTGCACACTGTCGTTTAGAAAAAAGCCATGTGTGTTTATTAATCGACGTTTCGGGAGACGAACTCCCTTCCTCAGGACACAGCAAACAAGTGACAAACCAAACTTAACAACTTAAATACCTTTGTGAAAAGAAAATTGGGTATCCCGCACAGAACCTAAACAATAATAAATGAATACCAGCTTGTACAAGAATTATCTCACATTGATTTAGTATCAACGCCGGAGGTGCTCCACGGAACTGAATATCACATACTCTAACAAAGGAAACCCAGAAATGATTTCCAGAAGAAAAAAGTCCCTTTGTGGAGCACTCTTTTGTGTGTATAATTATTGATTTAATAAAACATAACTTTTATTCACTCTTGTTAAAAAACTAACTAGACATGAACATACAATACAAGTACAATAAACATGTATATAATGCGCTCACCAAATAATAATGGTAGTGGTGGTATTTTTAAAGCATCAGACGGATAAATACATGTAACACATCAATACACCAATTGTTAAATTTTAATTATAAAACTTTAGATGCTATTTCATAATCATCTCCAGCCAATGGTACCCTTGAAACGAATCTTAGTGAATTAACCATTTTTCATACAGTTCATTCACAGGCTATCTGTTTATGATAACTTATATTAAATCATAGACAATATGCCGTAGGTGCTGCATTAAACATGATACCATGATCTACATAAAGCCACATAGATAAATCATAACTCATGCTCCCAATGATCAGAGGAAATTATCATCCTGAACATATGACTTTAAAAATTATTTTGAAAAAAATTATTATGCAAGCTACCCAGAAAGCCAAATATCTGCATTAATGGTTGTTTCTTATAACAGTTATTGTCATAGCCTGGCTTCCATGCCCTCTCCCTTGTGTAAGTGTCAGATATAAGTTTCAGTGCACTATACTAGGATAGAAAGTGATAACCAGTATATATGCACAATAATGTATGATTTCCTTCCTTTCAAATCAAGGTGGCTAACGTCGGCATATCTAAATATATTTATAGGTGATATGGACACTTTTAACCAGATGGTAAACTCCTTAAATGCACTTGACAACCCGGTTAAATTCACCTGTCAGGTTGACCAACACAGCATCAACTTTCTGGACATAACTGTCACTTTGACTGAGGGCCGAATCACCACTAGTCTATTAGGTATATGCAATTGCGGTCGAATTCCCGAAATTGTCGAATTTCGGGTCATTTTCGACCAAAAAAAAAAATCGCCTATGCAATTCAGTGCTTTCCGACCAAAAAACGGACTTTCAAAATTCGACTTTTTGAAATTCGAATTTTTGCAAATTCGACTTTTCTGCAATGATACAAGTGCTGCAATTCGACCAAAGCATATTCAATTCAAGTTTGGAAATTCGACAGCAGTGCTTTTAGACAGCAAATTCGTCATTTTCAATCCGCCACACTTTGGAGGGTGAAAACAAATAAAAAAAATTTAAACATGTTTTTTTTTGTGGTTTTTTTTTTTGGGAATAGCAGATCTATTTATATTAGAAGGGATTAGGTATTTTTTTTTTTTTTTTTTTGGAGGCACAAATATTATTTATATATTTTTTAAAATATTATTTATTTTTTTATTTATTTTTTATGCTGGAACGGTGAAATCATAAAAAAAAATGGCGTGGGGTCCCCCCTCCAAAGCATAACCAGCCTCGGGCTCTTCGAGCTGGTCCTGGTTCTAAAAATGCGGGGGAAAAATTGACAGGGGATCCCCCGTATTTTTAAAACCAGCACCGGGCTCTGCGCCTGGTGCTGGTGCCAAAAATACGGGGGACAAAAAGCGTAGGGGTCCCCCGTATTTTTAACACCAGCATCGGGCTCCACTAGCTGGACAGATAATGCCACAGCCGGGGGTCACTTTTATGCCGTGCCCTGCGGCCGTGGCATTAAATATCCAACTAGTCACCCCTGGCCGGGGTACCCTGGGGGAGTGGGGACCCCTTCAATCAAGGGGTCCCCCCCCCCCCAGCCACCCAAGGGCCAGGGGTGAAGCCCGAGGCTGTCCCCCCCCATCCAATGGGCTGCGGATGGGGGGGCTGATAGCCTTTTGTGATCATGAAAAGAATATTGTTTTTTCCAGCAGTACTACAAGTCCCAGCAAGCCTCCCCCGCAAGCTGGTACTTGGAGAACCACAAGTACCAGCATGCGGGAGAAAAACGGGCCCGCTGGTACCTGTAGTACTACTGGAAAAAAAATACCCAAATAAAAACAGGACACACACACCGTGAATGTAAAACTTTATTTCATACGTCGACACACACATACTTACCTATGTTCACACGCCGACATCGGTCCTCTTCTCCATGTAGAATCCAGGGGTACCTGAAAATAAAAGATCAATATACTCACCTCAACCAGGCTCCAGAGATAAATCCACGTACTTGGAGAAAAAAACAAACCGAACACCCGCTCCATGCCGGACTGAAAGGGGTCCCATGCTGACACATGGGACCCCTATCCCCGAATGCAGAGAGACCTGTCAGTGACCGCTGTCACAGAAAGGTCTCTATAGCCAATCAGGAAGCGCAACTTCGTTGCGCTCATCTGATTGGCTCTGTGCGTCTGAGCAGACAGCGCATCGCACAGCCCAGTCCATTATATTCAATGGTGGGAACTTAGCGGCTAGCGGTGAGGTCACCCGCCGGTCAGCGGCTGACCGGCGGGTGACCCCCCCGCTAGCCGCTAAGTTCCCACCATTGAAAGTAATGGAGCGGCTTTGCGATGCGCTGTCACATCACAGACAGCGCACAGCCAATCAGATGAGCGCCACGGAAGTAGCGCTTCCTGATTGGCTGAAGGGACTTCAGTGACAGGAGTCACGTGATGTCCCGGCATTCGGGAGAAAGGGGTCTGATGTGAAAGCATTGGACCCCTTTCTAGTCCGGTATGGATCGTTGTTCGTTTTTTTGTTTTGCCAAGTACGTGGATTATCTCTGGACCTGGATGTACCTCTGGACGCTGGAAGGTGAGTATAATTTTTTCACAGGTACCTCGGATCGTCGGAGACCGTGGCAGTCGGCGTGTCAACATAGGTAAGTATGTGTGTGTCGGCGTATGAAATAAAGTTTTACTTTCACGGTGTGTGTGTCCTGTTTTTATTTGGGTATTTTTTTTCCAGTAGTACTACAGGTACCAGCGGGCCCGTTTTTCTCCCGCATGCTGGTACTTGTGGTTCTCCAAGTACCAGCTTGCGGGGGAGGCTTGCTGGGACTTGTAGTACTAATGGAAAAAACAATATCTTTTTATTATCACAAAAGGCTATCAGCCCCCCCATCCGCAGCCCATTGGATGGGGGGGGACAGCCTCGGGCTTCACCCCTGGCCCTTGGGTGGCTGGGGGGGGGGGACCCCTTGATTGTAGGGGTCCCCACTCCCCCAGGGTACCCCGGCCAGGGGTGACTAGTTGGGTAGTTAATGCCACGGCCGCAGGGCACGGCATAAAAGTGACCCCCGGCTGTGGCATTATCTGTCCAGCTAGTGGAGCCCGATGCTGGTGTTAAAAATACGGGGGACCCCAACTCTTTTTGTCCCCCGTATTTTTGGCACCAGCACCAGGCGCAGAGCCCGGTGCTGGTTTTAAAAATACGGGGGATCCCTGCCCAATTTTTCCCCTGCATTTTTAGAACCAGGACCAGCTCGAAGAGCCCGAGGCTGGTTATGCTTTGGAGGGGGGACCCCACGCCATTTTTTCCCCCGGGTTTTTCCCGTTTTTTACCGTTTTTTAAAATCGCGGCAAAATCCGCCAAATCGGCCGATTTTCGCCCGCGATTCTGGCGAATCCGTTTTTCATTGAATATGGTGAATTCCGGCAGGCACCTGCCGGAATTCACCTGGCGAATTGAGTCGGAAAAAAAAACGGCGAAAAATTGCCGCGATTCGCCGTGAATTGCATATACCCCTATATAGGAAACCCACGGACAGAAACACTCTTCTACTCTCAAGTAGCCAACACCCACCGGCATTAAAGAATAACCTCCCAGTGTCACAATTCCTCAGGGTGATGCGGAATAATTCAGAAAAAGACACCATGGAGAGTCAACTATCAGAGATGACCAGTCGATTTATACAACGAGGCTACAGGAAGGAAACAGTATCCGGATGTCTCTTAAAGGCCAGGAATAAGTTTGCCGAACCAACTATCAATACCAATGATACAACAACTGCAAATCGGATGGTTTTCACCACCACATACAGCAACGAATCAAATAAGATCGCCAGGTCCGTCCGTAGACACTGGCCAATTCTCGCAACTGATGACCAGCTTAAACTAAAAAGAAGTGGTCCCCCAATGATGGCTTATCGTAGGGCACCGAACCTGAAACAGTTACTGATGAGACCACTGATGGAACAGGGTCCCTCCCCTCCACGACACAAACTTGGCTTCATGAACAACGCCCAGGATGTTTCAAATGCACAGGCTGCACCACCTGCAGGGGTATGCTCACAGGACCGTCTTTTCCACACCCCCATTCAGGACGACCAATAGCGATTTAATTCAGACTGCACTGTCTGATGGATCACCTCATTTATATCCTTACCTGTCCATGTGGACTTTACTATGTTGGGATGACCTCCAGGCGATTCAGAGACAGGATGGCAAATCACAGAACCTCTATCCATCAAGCAATCATAACCGGTACAGCGACATTACCAGTAGCGCGACACTTTCTGCTATCAAGACATCAGGTATCGGATCTCAGAACAAAACTTATTGATTGGATACCTCCACCACCCCGAGGGGGGGACCGTATCCTGTTGCTTAAGAAGAGGGAGAGTTCATGGATCCATAGATTGGACACCATTGCCCCTAGGGGCATGAATGAAAATAACCCATTATCAATTTTCTTAAAATAACTGTGAACCCCTCATTTTTCTTCATAAATCTGAACTCCTATGTCTAATCAACTTTTTTTTTTTCCCCCCAATATACCGACTATGTATTCTGTTTGTCCACCTCTATGATTTGTTCCTTGAATTTATCCTGAACCCCTAACCAAGTACTTTGTTTAATGTACCTGATATACACTCTACTTGTACTATTCGATATCAGTATTACTTGTATGATCTGAAGTCATTACTAATACCTTGCATTTATCTGCTGCTAATTAACACACGTTATGTTTACCCGAATTGAACTCACAGGCTTCATTATATACCCCATTAGGAGAACACAACACAATGGGCAAACCTTATTTGATTTAATTAATCTTTCTACAAATATACACTAATGTGCATCTATACGTAAAAATATGTCTATACTTTATTCATTAAGTGATGAGCCCTATATTATAAGATGCTCCCACACTTGTACATAGACTTGTAAGTGACTGAGGATGTGTCAATACACACACCGCACTGCCCATTAGCTGCCGCGGCTCACTTCCGGTAATACCGGAAGTCGGCACTTGCGTTCCATTATGCGTTCCACCAGGTCCGGCGCATGACCCCAGCGTGAGGTAGCACTTGACAATGGCTCCCTCCACCAATATGCCTCCCCGGCGATGCGGTTGTATAAGCACTACAACAGATTACACATATTTAACATATATTAAGTCCATATTAACACGCGCGATCACTTCCGGTTTCACAGGAAGTGACCCCGTGCGTGTCACCATGCGTTCCACCACGCTTTCAATCATCAGGAAGGCGGGATTGGCGCCTTTTATGGGTATATAATAGGGGCCTGTGAGGCCCATCTGGTGCTCCAGTTTCCCTACTCAACTTTGGCTCCCGTTGCACTGCTGTATGGATGTTTTTTGCTGTGTTACCTTGATAAAGGTCCCGGTGTGGACCGAAACGTTGGACATTACCTGGAAAACTGTGAGATAAAACTTTGAAATAAATATTCACTTTTTTGATTTTCTATTTTAATTTGGAGAGTGCTGTCTTTCCACATAGTGGAGTTACTGTATGTTGTACTATGGGCCCCATCCCCTACGGGATTGGACTCTGACTGGCACCCCACCACTTATCTATGTTAAGTGAGAGTGCAGGGACCCCCCAATAAATATATTTTGGGGTATAAGGTAAAAAAGTTTCCTGACCCCTGCTGTAGAGGTACACAGAAAAACGACAATCTCGGTACTACAGTAATTTGTCAATAAGTGCGCAAATAAGCATTGTGGCGATACCTGGCAGCACATAGCGCTAAATTTAGTTTCTCCCAGACTATAAATATAGTGTAAGTGGGGAAAAAGGGATACGATATGTTCTATGAACAGAAAAATAGAAACCAGACGATACGGCTCCCCAAAAACACTATATCCACATTTTTATACCCAATGTTAGTAAGGAAGCTTCCGAATTATTGTTTACCAAACAAATATTTTACTCACAAATAAATGTTAAATCAACACCACTGACCCTCAAACCAGTCATGACGTCTCTCCCATAGATCCAAGGAACGGGCGGCCAGGCGGAGGTCAGCGGCCCGGAAGTAGGAACGGGGCTGGTGAGTATTCTGGGGTTTTTCTGCGTGTGTGAAGGAGCGCTACTTGGGGGCAGCTTCTACTGGTGGCAGCTGTACTGGGGGCATAAGTACAGGGGCATCTGTACTGGGAGCATCTTCTGCTGGGGGCATAACTACAGGGGGCAGCTTCTACTGGGGGCATCTGTACTGGGGGCAGCTTCTACTGGGGTCATAACTACAGGGGGCATCTGTACTGGGGGCAGCTTCTACAGGGGGCATCTGTACCAGGGGCAGCTTATACTGGGGACATAACTACAGGGGGCATCTGTACTGGGGGAAGCTTCTACTGTGGGCATAACTACTGGGAGCTGCTCTACATAATTTAAATTGGGGATACAATTGGGTGACCACGCCCCTTTCTTTTTTTAAACCATGCCCCTTTTTTTGCGGCACGCGCCTACAGCGCGCACAATCCCTTTAGAACTGGGGCCCCTTTAAGCACTGCCTCTCTCCCTCCCCATGACTCTCCCCCCTTCCCTCTCTCTCTCAACATGCCTCTCTGTGTGTGTGTAAAAGGGACTAACATGTAAAAGCATCTCCACTACTGTCCGGTGTAATGTGAATTGATATTAGCCACGCCCCTTCCCACGAAGCCACGCCCCTTTATGTTCCACTAAGGGACGCCAAAATATATACCCGCTTACCAAAAAAATTAGGCTTGGGCCGGTCCTGGGGGTAATTTAGACCTGATCGCTGCTGTGCGTTTTCACCAAATCAGATACTCTGCGGGCTGAGGCGATTACCAAGAGGAAGAGAGTCTTTGTGGTCAACAACCTGAGGTCAGCAGTAGCCAATGGTTCAAAGGGAGGCTGTTGTAATGCCCGAAGAAACAAGGACAAATCCCAAGGAACCACTGGAGGGACAAGGGGAGGTTGAATTCAGAGTACCCTTGAAGGAAGGCATGGACATCCGGCATAGGAGCAAGTCTTTACTGAAACCAGATGGACAGAGTTGATACTTGACCTTTGAGAGAAGCAAGGCGGAGACACATGTCCAGGCCAGCCTGTAACAATGCTAGGAGTCTAGAAATCCTTAACACCAGAGGATCATAGTGTCGATGAGCACAACACTGAAAGTAAGAGTGCCAGATACAGTAATATATGTGAGCTGATGCTGGTTTCCAAGCATTAAAAATGGTTTGATTAACCGTACTGAAAAACCCTTTATTCCTTAGGATGGATGACGCCAAAGACAAGTGAGCTAGGTCCAGGTGAAGTGAGAAATTAAAAGCTTGGGCTGCATCATGTAGTCCCACTGTTCAACGGTGAACAGCTCCTGCTGGCACCAAACAAAAACTGAATAGCCTGAGCTGTGGGTGGGGTATGAGGGAGAGTTACCCAGTGCATCCTGGGAGGCTCAAAGCTTTGCTGTTCGGTGCCTGAATCCTGGTCTCCACCAAGCATACCCCAAGGTTAACCCTATGGAGACCATGGACCCTGAAGAAGAAATTTCATATAGAAGGGAAAGAAACAATTATACCAGACATATATGGAAAGTGCCAGTTCCTAGGGTTACAGAAAGTCCCAATCTAGTGCCAACAGTCCAATAAAGTCTCAAATGGCATAAAGTCCAGCATAGCCATGGTTCCTGTCCTATTCTCCAATGCATTTTGAGGTTATCTTTTTTAAAGGTGGAATTCTATTCATATGTATCAATCATAAATTTGTTGTTCCTACATTCGACGTCTCCACTGGTCCATGAACTCAGAAAACACAGACCAACCAGACAGTAAGTCCAAAGAGAGACAAAGATTCATCTTGAGGCCTGGGTCATCCTTCAGTGGGTTAATGCAATATCCAAATTTGCTAAAAAAAATTCCTATAGCTATAAACTTCTATTTAAGTACTATTTTCCATTCTTCTGGCGGTGCCGCACCGAGAAATTGCGCTGTTTATCCACACAAGTGTTTATATCAATGCATGTAGCATGAAGTCGCACAGAGTGGTATAAGATATTGGCACACCAGGAATGTATTATTGTAACAATTTTAATTGGGGTTTTTTCCCCATTATTTTCTTAGGTTTTTTTTCTCATCCAAATGATGACTGTCTGATTGAGAAGTGAGCGCTATGAAGGGTCTTATGTTTTTATTGATATTTGATGCTACAGCATGATTAACAAGCTACTGGCATTTGGTGGCGAATACAGGGAGGCAACAGGCAGCGCTGCAGAAAACACTGGCGTATACAAAGACGTAGCAGCTGCATGAACTGCGCCCATCTCTGAATCAGGCCAACAGCACATAGTATGCAGCACACTGAATACACTGGAAAGTGATGTAATGCGTACCATTCTAGCCCTATCCTTACACTCGTTGATGTGACAATCAAACATACAATCCAGCAACTGTTGTGTACTAACAGGGAAAGGCTTATAGAGGGAACTACAGATGTAGCCACCTTTATCTTGACCGATTCTCCGCCTAGACGGACGTTTTGTCACACTAAGGCGATAGCTTAGCTTGCGGAGTTTAATCACAGGCAGACGCGTTGTGGCGATTCTAGATACTCAGCATGCATTACACGTCTCCACCAATGAGTGGCTAATGCTCCACTAATCCAGTACTTTCGATCCTATAGCGGCGGATTGATCTACAGCTCTGGCAATGGTCAGTGACAACTGTAATGTTAATAGATGGTGACCAATGGTCAGACGGTGAGAGTTCTCAATATAAATAGTTTATACAGGCCCAAACGAACATGTTAAAACACTTGTGTATTCAGACGCAAGATTGTGTATGGAGACGCAACTAATTGTGTAAAAGGAAGTATGTACAATGCATAAACACCGTGCTTTTGAAATACATGTACAGTATGAGCGTCCGAGTTCCCGTGACATTCACTTAATTATAATTTTTTTCTTTGTTATACATTCAATGGAAGGGTGCACACAGGTTTCACATAAATCTTGTCTTGTAACCTGATCGGAACTCCCTACCTGTCTACTGCATGAACTGTGCAGGCTCCCAGGGGGGAAGGGGAAAGTGGGTAGGGCGAGGCAGTGGAAAATACAGTGTTCAAAGAACGGGCCAATGCTGAAGGAGCGTCAGAATCCCCTAGCTAAAATACACAGGGTCGATAGGGATAAGCAAGGTCTATGCACATAACGATACACCAGACCCCATCGCATCACAAATTTACAAAATGTCCGAGGCACATTGCCCCGTGACCTACAAAATCTGTGCTGTTACTTGCGCCATAGCCGAGGGCCTCCATGGGGCAAGGAGTCATAGGCGGTAGCCATTTCAATTGAGTCTGCCCTGCTATAGAATTGTATGTGTACCGTACGGTGCATAGAACCTTGACAGTAGAAACTCTCCTGCAGCTTTGCCCTTATTTATGTAAAACTTGTGTTTTGTCAGTTTGCTATGCGATCGAGCCCGGTGTAACGTAATGTGCATAGACCTCGCTTATCTCTATCGCCCCTGTGTATTTTGGCTAGGGGATTGTGACGCTCCTTCAGCATTGCCCCGTAGCCTGCAAAACTTATGCCATCTCTCACTCCATATCCGAGCGCTGTCTGCCACGTGGTGGGGGTTCAGGGGCGGCGGCCATTTTTGCCAAAGTGTTATGCGATCGAGTCCGGTGTATCGTAATGTGCATAGACCTTGCTTATATCTATCGCCCCTGTGTATTTTAGCTAGGGGATTGTGACGCACCTTCAGCATTGCCCCATAGCCTGCAAAATCTGGACTGTTACTTGCTCCGTAGCCTAGGGCCTCCGTGGGGCAAGGAGTCATAGGTGGTAGCCATTTCTATTGAGTCTGCCCTGCTACAGAATTGTATGTGTACTGTACGGTGCATAGAACCTTAACAGTAGAACCGCTCCTGCAGCTTTGCCCTGGTTTATGTGAATAAAAAAAAATAATAAAGTGTCTGGAAAAAACTAACATGCATTCGTACTTTAGGAATCGCACCCGGGACTCTGAGTATAGGAAGCGGAACACTTCACCACTTCGCCGCAGACAAATGAATAAATCCATTGGTTTTGATTATGCTGTAATGGCTATGGGATTAGGACGCTAACATACTGTACAAAATTCCTAATCTCAAGAGGCAATAGTGAACTTCTAACACGTCCATTTGCGACAGTGTACACTACTGGTCTTATGTTGTTTTGTCTGCGGGACTTGGACGCTTACATATTCATAAAGTACTGTAAATGGATCATATACTGCATGCTGTACTATTGGCGTCTGTACCGTATATACTGTATTAAATAATGAGTATTTCCTGTATTAAATAATGCAGCGTAATGAGTATTTACTGTATGCAGCGTAATGAGATGCCTTAGTAAAGTGGTCCTTATTATATATTTCAGTATTGTATTTTATGGGAGACCACACGCATGCGCAGTGGTGATTGTAAAAAGCGACATCTGGTGGATGATCGCAGGTATTACACGTAAAGGTAACGCCAAACGCTCTGTCTGCCTCCGTGCCATTAGGCACGCCTCTCTGTGACTAGGCGCGCCTCCCTACGCCCCGGTACGCTGCGTATGCTCGATCGGGACAAACGCCTCAGCCAGTCAAGATAAAGGTGGCTACATCTGTACAGTGGGTGGGGTAATTATACTGGGAAAACATAACTTCACAATCTGCTTATATTTATACTGCATAAACAGATTTGTATTTTAAGTTGAAGCATTTCCTAATTGGCAGTCACAGAGCATGAATTGGCAACAGTCAAGTAGGTAGACCTAAGCACAGATTATTCCACCCAGTTTGGGGTTCATGGATATAGCCTGGGGTTGTTCTGATTGCATGCTAGAGTGATCTTGCAAAATGAATCCTCAAAATGCTCCCCTCATTGTACATGTAGACACAAAAAAACTGCAAAAAAATTACCTGTTTGCCCATCAGCTCCCCAACCACATGAATACACTTCTCCTTGCTCCGTCCTGAACAGACTATGATCTTGTCCACATGCAACCTGCAAACAAAGAGAAAAACAGCATTTACAGAAGCTGGCTGCACACAAACACTGCTTAATATGTTGTGAGCAAAAAAAAAAACCCCCAAACCAACAAACCTAAAATCCCACCAGTAATACAATGAAATCTATCACAAAAATGGATACATATTATCTCAAAACCCCCTCCACGCATGCCAAATGCAGCATTCGGAAAAGTTTTACATGGCATGCAGAAAATTCAGATTATTTTAGGACCAATATGCAAGTTTCAGACAAAAACCAAAGCCCGATAGTTTATTATTTAAAGAGCAATTTATTTGAACAGTTACAGATTGTAAACAATACCGATAAGTCTAAAGTGACAAATTCACACGCACACGTAAATGTTTCTATTTATGTTGTTTGAGCGCCTGGCTCCTATGCCTACAGCTCAGCCTTAATGGGAGCTTGCTATTATCCCATTACCAAACCACTTGTCACATTTCACCTCAGCTGTCCTTGGACTCTGTGCTGTATCGCCTTGGATCTCTCATTGTAGTTCTTGGACACTCCACTGCCATGATGGCCCAACCTAAATGGCAGTGCCACTTCTAGTCTTATCTCAGGCTGCATCCACCCAAACCCCTCTTCCAGCAAGACTGAGCAGCTCAAGACTCTGAGACCGTGGACTCCATCTTGGAGGATCTCCAAATCTACACAAACAGCCTTGATCAAGTGATGCTGGGTGCACGATGTGTTACCCAGCCGACCCAACGTCCAATGTAACGATACATCTGCTGTCATGTTCAAACTGAACGATGTAACGACTGATAGAACGATCTGTTGTTCCGTCCTTCATTACTATGCATGGTTCCACAAACAAAATTGTCGGACTGAGCAGAATGTACGGCCAATCTGACAATGCAACAAATAATGCTGGGGGAGCGCACATAGTGCGTACACACTGGACAATTTGAAGTTCTGATCAGCTGAAAATCGGGAAATCATTGAAGATGGGTATGGGTCGTTGGGTCGACTCAACTTAGGTCGACAGTCATTGGGTCAACCACGATAGGTCGAAATGTGTTAGGTCGACAGGGCAACTAGGTCGACATGGTCGTTAGGTCAACCTGTACTAGGTCGACAGGTGAAAAGGTCAACATGAGTTTTTGAAAAAAAAAAATTGTGTCGTTTTATTCATAAAGTGACGGGGAACCCCAATTAGTGCACCGCTTCGCTCAGCACAAGTTACCGTTCCAATCGTAGTCCAAGTGGATCGTCAAGTATGGAAAAATCCAAAAAATGAAAGAAAGAAAAAAGTGAAAAACTCATGTCGACCTTTGGACGTGTCGCCCTAGTACAGGTCGACCTAATGACCATGTCGACCTATCGTGGTCAACTCAATGATTGTCGACCTAAGTTGCGTCGACCTAACAACCGTATCCCTTCAAGATATCGTCTAGTGTGTGCCCAGATTTAAGCTCTCAACACAGCCGAGAGTCCCTATAGCTGGGGTGGATTCACATGAAGGTTTGATGGTTGTACTTTTCTCCCAAGAGGATGAAGCTAAAGCTCTAAGTAAATAGAAGATTCCCTATGAAGATAACCCTTGAGCCCTGCCCCCGGCTTCCAATTTGGCCCAAAGCGGGTCACAGTTGACGTTACATGTCTTTCTCCTCATTTCCATCCCCCGTTATATACTTACTGACTTAGACTAGTTTATGGTGATTTTCTTTTTACCTTTTTGGAGGTTATACTTGACTCTCACTTAAGTGTGGTTTTGTTTATTGCACATCGTTTACTTATTTGCCTATGTTAACCTTTTGTTTCTCTTAATACTGTATCTGATATTTGATACTTTTACCTTGCTCCTTCCCTCTATATAGAGTTACTTATGTTGTTATTTTTTATATTCTGACTGTTATATACTAGATGGGATGGATAGATTCAATGAAACCCGCCTCAATCCTAATGGTTAAGGTTTTGACTATTAATGCCAATGGTCTGAACTCCCCTAATAAATATAAATTCTTTTCTTTTTTTTTGTGGAATTAGTTTTTATTGCAATAGACACATGGAATATACAAAACATTTAGCATTTCAAAAGGGTAAACATAAGTAGTTGAGAAGCATTAGTGTAACCTCTGGACTCCTAAAACAGCAACCTCTGTCCTGACCGCACTGAATTCCTCCCGTTTATTGGCACCATACAAGAGAATGTCATCCATAGCTGTATAATGATCAGGTCTGGAGAAACATTTCTTAATTGTGTGTGGAGAAGTGGTTCTCCAATAAACTGGAATGACCGCTTTAGCAGCAGTATTGATATGTTTAAGAAGTGACTTTTTATAGCAGGATATGGGGACTGTGAGCCTATACAAGAGCCAACAGAGGGATCAATTGGGGAGTCTACATCCGTGATCTCCTTAATCAATTCCAAAGCTGGATACCATAAGGGTCAAAGAGCCGGGCACCAAATATGTAAGGAGGAACCTAAAACTTGGGTACTATTATTTATTTATTTATTAACAGTTTCTTATATAGCGCAGCAAATTCCGTTGCGCTTTACAATTTGAAATAACAATAACAAACTGGGTGATAACAGTCATAGAGGTAGGAAGGCCCTGCTCGCAAGCTTACAATCTATAGGGAAATAGGCATATGTACACAAGGAAAGGTGCTATCTATTGCATAGAATGAAAAGACATGTGAGGATATGTGTGGACTGTACAGAGTGGATGTAATTTGATAGGAAGGTTTATGAAAGTTATGTGGGCGGTTCTGGAATGTGATAAGCTTGCCTAAAGAGATGAGTTTTGAGGGAACGCTTGAAGGTTTGGAGACTAGAGGAGAGTCTTATTGTGCGTGGTAGGGCATTCCACAGAGTGGGTGCAGCCCGATGAAAGTCCTGCAGTCGTGAGTGGGAGCGAGTAATGAGTGTGGATGAGAGACGCAGGTCTTGTGAAGAGCGAAGAGGTCGGGTTGGGAGATATTTTGTATTAAGCGAAGTGATGTACGTTGGTGTAGTTAATGGCCTTGTGTGTGAGTAAAAGTATTTTATATTGAATGCGGTAGAGTACAGGTAACCAATGGAGGGACTGACAGAGTGGATCTGCAGACGATGAACGTCTAGCAAGGCAGATAAGCCTCGCCGCTGCATTCAGAATGGATTGTAGTGGTGAGAGTCTCGTTTTGGGAAGACCAGTTAGGAGACTATTGCAATAATCAATGCGGGAGATAATGAGAGCGTGGATTAGAGTTTTTGCAGTGTCTTGTGTAAGGTATGGTCGTATTTTGGATATGTTTTTTAGATGCATGTAACATGATCTTGAGACAGATTGAATGTGGGGAACAAAGGACAGATCAGAGTCAAGGATGACACCTAGGCAGCGAGCTTGTGGGGTAGGGTAGATAGTCGAGTTTTCAACAGTGATAGAGATATCAGGTTGGTACCTACTATTGGCCGGTGGAAATATAATTAACTCTGTCTTTGAAATATTAAGTTTGAGGTGGCGAGATGTCATCCAGTATGAGATGGCAGAAAGGCATTCAGTGACACGGTCCAGTACAGATAGGGACAAGTCAGGGGAGGATAGGTAGATTTGAGTATCATCTGCGTACAGATGATACTGAAAACCAAAAGAGCTGATTAGTTTACCAAGAGATGAGGTATAGATAGAGAAAAGCAGAGGACCCAAGACTGAGCCTTGCGGTACTCCAACTGCAAGAGGTAGCGAAGAGGAGGTAGATTCAGAGAAGCGAACACTGAAGGAGCGATTAGATAGGTACGATAGGAACCAAGAAAGGGCTGTGTCTTTAAGACCTAGGGATTGTAGTGTCTGTATGAGAAGAGAGTGGTCTACAGTGTCAAATGCAGCACATAGGTCTAGAAGAATAAGTAGTGAGTAGTGGCCTTTAGACTTCGTAGTGACCAAATCATTAACCACTTTAGTCAGTGCCGTCTCTGTGGAATGTTGGGAACGGAAGCCTGACTGAAGTGGGTCCAACAAAGTGTATGAGTTAAGAAAGTGTGTGAGTCGAGTGTAGGCAAGTCTCTCAAGTAGCTTAGAGAGACAAGGGAGCTGAGAGATAGGGCGGTAGTTTGAGAGAGCATTAGGGTCAGAATTTTGTTTTTTTAAAATAGGAGTAATCACTGCATGCTTGCAGAGTGAATGAAAAATACCAGTAGAGAGAGAGAGATTACAGATGTTAGTTAAGGTAGGGATGAGCACCAGAGACAGAGCTTTACTTATTTGTGAGGGTAAAGGATCAAGAGGAGAGGTAGTAGAGAAGCAGGATGAGAAGAGTGATGATACTTCATCTTAATTTGTGGGATCAAATGAAGAAAGAGTGCCAGAGGGTTCAGGTAAAGAACGGAGCAGGTCACTGGCTGCCGAAGAGCATACCATTTCATCTCGGATCTTAGCAATCTTCTCCTTGAAGTAGGAAGCAAGATCCTGTGCCTTGATAGTGGCTGGTGGGGTAGGTGCGGGAGGATTCAGAAGTGATTTAAATGTACTAAAAGAGCAAAACACCCTGGGGAACATACATGCGAGAACACTATGGCACCTATAACATCTGGATAATACTTTAAACTGGGTCTCAATGATAGAATAGCTCACTGGAGCACGAGAATGTAGTTTCAAAGATTTTAAACCAATATTTTGGATTCAGCTGTATACCAAAGTCACACTCCCAGTCCACAGTAAATTTAGGTAGTCCCTTGAATGTGTTCTCAAACAAGAGAGTTTGTACCCCACCCAAGGAAATGGGTCGGATGAGAGGGGGCCAAAAAAGTGTTTCAAAGCTGGTTGAGGATCTCTAAACATGCTCTATGCATGTCTTTGCCTTGCAGATAATGCTTGATTTGAAGAGAATGCCATATCTCTAAATCTTGCAAATCCATGTTGTCTGAATGTCACCAAAGGTAGACACACCCAAAGAATTAATCAGCTGGCCAATGCGTGATACCCCGGCCCGTGTCCATCAATTGAACGTAGAGGGAGTGGTTCCTGGGGCAATGTCAGGGTTGTTAAACAATGATGTCAACTGAGAGACTACAAAGGAAACAGGGTTGCTTCTGAAGACAATTCCAACAGACCAGCATTGTGCCACCATAGTTGGGTGAGAAATAGGAAGCAGCAGTAGAGAAATTGAATAAGAAATGGGATCAGATCTGTCTACGGTCTTGTCTGCTCCATAATCCGTCCTGAAATAACAGCAGCAAGGTATGTGTCAAAATGGGGAAGTTGAAACCCCCCAATATACAAATGTCAGAAAAGTACATCATCTCTGACCCCTCACGAAATCCCTGACTAGATGGTGGACAGCTTTAAACCACTGCTTAGGTATATGTATGGGGAGAGAATTTATTTATTTTTTCTCATTGCATAAGGTGGACATTAATGTGAGTCCATCTGGGGATATGGCGCTGTAGTACCCTGGAGTGAAAGTGAGCAAAAGGTACTGCTTCAAAAGATATCCCAGTAACTGCATACACCACCGTATGGACACACGACGAGGAAGCAAAATCGACTTCACCCAGGACTGTAGAACTAGAGTCTTGTCTATAGGAAGAAAAACCTTTCAACTGGATGTGTTGAACAGGAGCTCCAGGAAAATCATTTTCTGGCCCGGAACTAGGTTGGATTTGGGAAAATGGATAATGCAACTGCGTTCCTCTAACACAGGTAACAGCACCTGCAGCTGGTCTTAGAGAACAGTCGGGGAAGGTGCTTTTATCAACCTGTCATCTAGGTAGGGATGATGGTGATACCCTTGTGACGCAATGATGCGATAATGGGGGCTAGGACCTTAGCGAACAGTCTGGGGGCGGAAGATAGCCTGAAAGGCAGAGCCCAAAACTGAAAAATGATGTGCCACAATGGTAAACCAGAGGATCTTGTGAACCCGCTCCCAAATAGGAACCTGCAAATAGGCATCTGTGAGGTAACATGATGCCAGGGACTCCCCTACTTCCACTGAAGCAATGACTGAACGTAAAGATTCCATCTTGAATCTTTACACCCTAAGATAAGGCTTTAACCCTTTTAAGTTCAGAATGGGGTGAAGAGTTCCATCCGGCTTTTGCACTAGAAACAGAGTAAAATCCCAATCACTCCTGGAGTGCAGGAAGCGTAGACACATCCAGGAGAGCTCCTACTGCCCCCTGGAAGGCAGGCCAACGTACCCTTTCCTCTACGGTTACTACAAACAGTCTGCAATCGAGAGCCTAGTAAATCCAGAATGTATCATTGAAAAAGGACACACCAAACCCAGAAATTCTTCCCCAACCGGACTCAGATATCCTGGAACAAGAGAAGACTAGCACCTACTCTCAAAGTTCCGGGACTGATCTGAAACAAGTTATGCATTCTGCCAGTCCTCCTGGCCATACAACCTTTTGGCATGGACTTCCTCTGCCCACTGTTTGAGGCCAGGCACTCCCCAAGAATTGAAAGGGACTAAACCATAGGGGACTGGTGCCGGCAGGAACCAGTGGGAGATATGCAATCTTACCTCCTGTTGCCTGAGTGATGATCTTGTCATGCTCTGGAGAAAACAGGGACATCCCCTTAAATGAAATCTCGTCTAATCTCTTCTTAGATTCGGCATCCACCTGCCAGGATCATAACCATAACCAAACGGTTCTTTTGGCTAAAATGGATAATGTGGACATACCAATAATGAGGGAAATTACATCTAATGATGCATAACCCACAAATATGGATGTTTGCTTTAGGTTGTCAATGAGTACAAGACAATCAGGTGTTGCCCCAGACTGGATGCCCTGTGCCAGTTGTTACGACCAGACTTCCATAACCTTGGCCGCCCAAGACCTTGCTAAACTGGGCGACGAGAAAACAATGACTAAAGCAAAGCTTCAGACTTGGGGCCTTATTCAGATCTGATTGCAGCAGCAAATTTGTTAGCTAATGAGCAAAACCATGTGCACTGCAGGGGAGGCAGATATAACATGTGCAGAGAGTGTTACATTTGGGTGGGGTGTGTTCAAATTTAAATCTAAATTGCAGTGTATAAATAAAGCAGCTAGTATTTTCCCTGCACAGAAACAACACAACCCACCCAAGGGGGTCATTCCGAGTTGTTCGCTCGTTATTTTTTTCTCGCAACGGAGCGATTAGTCGCTAATGCGCATGGCCAATGTCCGCAGTGCGACTGCGCCAAGTAAATTTGCTATGCAGTTAGGTATTTTACTCACAGCATTGCAAGGTTTTTTCTTCGTTCTGGTGATCGTAGTGTGATTGACAGGAAGTGGGTGTTTCTGGGCGGAAACAGGCCGTTTTATGGGTGTGTGTGAAAAAACGCTACCGTTTCTGGGAAAAACGCGGGAGTGGCTGGAGAAACGGAGGAGTGTCTGGGCGAACGCTGGGTGTGTTTGTGACGTCAAACCAGGAACGACACTGACTGAACTGGAGCTACTCAGAAACTGCTAAGTACTGTCTATTCGCAATTCTGCTAATCTTTCGTTCGCAATTTTGATAAGCTAAGATTCACTCCCAGTAGGCGGCGGCTTAGCGTGTGCAAAGCTGCTAGAAGCAGCTTGCGAGCGAACAACTCGGAATGACCCCCCAAATCTAACACTCTGTGTACATGTTATATCTGCCCCACCTGCAGTGCACATGGTTTTGCCCATTAGCTAACAAATTTGTGGCTGCGATCAGATCTTAATTAGGCCATTAGTCATCCTGTAAGGCAGACTACTGGTTGTGGGCAGAACTGTGGCTCGTGCCAGGCAGACAATAGGCACATCCACTGAAGGGGGTATCTGTATTCACAAATGGATAAATTATACCTAAACCCAGCAGAAAGTTTAAAAGGCCTCTCGGGCTTAAGCCAAGCTTCTCCTAACACTTCTGCAAAGTGAGCAAAAAATAAGATTTTACTTACCGGTAAATCTATTTCTCGTAGTCCGTAGTGGATGCTGGGGACTCCGTAAGGACCATGGAGACGGGCTCCGCAGGAGACATGGGCACTTTAAGAAAGAATTTAGATTCTGGTGTGCTCTGGCTCCTCCCTCTATGTCCCTCCTCCAGACCTCAGTTAGAGAAACTGTGCCCGGAAGAGCTGACAGTACAAGGAAAGGATTTTGGGAATCCAGGGTAAGACTCATACCAGCCACACCAATCACACCGTATAACTTGTGATAACTTTACCCAGTTAACAGTATGAACAATCACAGAGCATCAGATAAACTCTGATACAACTATAACATAACCCTTATTTAAGCAATAACTATATACAAGCATTGCAGAAGAAGTCTGTGTCTGTGTCCCCTTGCATTATCTGGGCCAGAGACCTTTTCTGGGAACTGGATGGGACCCGAGTGGATGATATGGAGGGGTCAGTAAACAGTACATCCTACACAGACTGCCTCCAATATTTAGTCTGTTGTTCAGACTCAGAGAATTTCTTTGCAAGCATTGACATATTCTTTTGCAACATTCTCACCCACTCCGGCTCCTTCTGAGAGGGACGGGCCACCACATTACCCTCTTGTGCATCTAAAATGGGTTCTTCCTGGGAAGAACCCTCCCATGTCTGACATGTTACACACTTGTACACACACACACACACACACACACACACACACACACACCCTATCACACAGGGGAGCTATTGGGGACAGACCCACACCAAAGTCTATCAGAGACACAGAGGGATTTGCCAGTCCACACACTGTGCCTTATATGTGAATTGTGGAAATATTACCCACTTACAGCGCATATACCAATAATAGGCCCACAGACCTAATTATAATGAACACTCCACTTCTATAACACCCTGTACTTGTATCAGCGTTGTCATGAGGAGAAACAGCGTTCAGGAGCTTCACACTGGCGTTTCTGCAGGAGAAAATGGCGCCCAGTGAGTGTTCTGGCAAGTCTGAGGAGAAACCCCGCCCCCCTGTAATGGCGCGATTCAGCCTCAGCAATGTAACATTTATACTGGCTGAGGAAGGCACATCAGTGGCTGTACATGTATGTACCCTTTTTGCCAGTGAGAGTAAGGTTTTAAAACATGCCCTCAGAGCGCCCCCCCCCCCCGCGCTCTGCACCCTTGTGCCGAGAGACATGGTGCGCAGCGTCCCGCCGCGTACCTGTATGCCGCCAACGATGACCGGAGGATCCCCTCTCTGCAGGACTCCGGTAATATACTCACCAGCCTTCTGACTTCTGGCTGTTACGGGGTAGCGGCAGTGCTGTGGGAATGAACGCTGACCAGGCTTTGGCTGTGTTCAGTACCCTTCAGGAGCTAATGGTGTCCTATCAGCGGAACCATTACCTAATTGAGAAGTTGGTTCCTACTTCCCCCCCTAAGTCCCACGAAGCAGGGAAGCTGTTGCCAGCAGCTTCCCTGTAAAATAAAAAACCTAGGAAAGTATTTTTTCCAGCAAAGCTCTGTAGAGCTCCACTAGTGTGCATCCAGTCTCCTGGGTACATTTTCTAAACTGAGGTCTGGAAGAGGGGCATAGAGGGAGGAGCCAGTTCACACTGTTGAAAAGTCTTAAAGTGCCGAAGGCTCCTGCGGAACAGTCTATACCCCATGGTACTAAAGTGGACCCCATCATTCTCTAGGACGTAAGAGAAATATATTACAGAGTACGGGTGCATGGCCATATGTGTTACAGAGCATGCAAAGACACAATTACTAAAATTTGTCTAATATATACATCTCTCTGTACCAGACATAAACAGAATCAGTCATATTTGATGTCATTTTTTTTTTAACAGTGTGCTATCATTATGCCATCCAGAGCAGACTAAATATGGTAGGACAGTCATTGGCTAATTGTCAGGTTAATGTTAGTTCCTCTAATGTTATTTCCAAAAGTAATGTATTGTAAGCTCTCGTAAGTAATAATTTCTAAAAAAAAATAAAAAATACAAAATATCTGAAAGTCTACGATATTGTATAAATTATTAGTCATCTTAATTGCACCTTGTAAATGAACAATAATATCTAAGCACGATACTAGAAATTAATGTACCATGTTGTGCACTAGCAGCTGTTTTCATTTACACAAATTCATGTACTATATACTAGTTTCTATAAATATAATCAATCACAGATTAGCAGTACTGGGTGGCAGCACCATGCCAAAAATCACTGTACCTGAACAACTCTGCTTTCTAGTTTCCGAACCCTGTGAATCAACTGACTTTCACTAGAGGAAAGAGACACAAAATAGTTAAGAGGAGCCTGTTAAAATAGGATTTTAATTACCTACCGGTAAATGCTTATCTCGTAGTCCGTAAGGGATATTGGAGGAATATAGTACGATGGGTATAGACGGGGTCCAAAGGAGCCGGTGCACTTTAAATTTCTTCAACTGGGTGTGCTGGCTCCTCCCCTCTATGCCCCCTCCCACAGGCAGTTATAGCTAAAATAGTGCCCGAAGGAGAAAGGACAAACAGTACTTGAGAGAAGGAACATAACAACGAGTGGTGAGATTTACACACCAGCACACCACTAACATAAAACAACCAGTTGCAGCTGGTAACAAGACAGCAACAACTGAACAGGTAACCATAGAAGAGATAACCTGCAGAAAAGTCAACGCACTGAGGTGGGCACCAATATCCCTTATGGACTATGAGAAAAGGATTTACAGGTAGGTAATTAAATCCTATTTTCTCTAGCATCCATAAGAGATATTGGGGGAATCTAGTACGATGGGGACCTCCCAAAGCTTCCAGAACGGGCGGGAATGTGCAGAGACGTCTGCATCACCGCCTGCCCAAACTGGGAATCCTCTTTGGCCATGGTATCAAACCTGTAGAACTTCACAAAGGTGTTCTTCCCTGACCAGGTAGCAGCTCGGCATAGTTGCAAGGCTGGGACTCCACGGGCAACCGCCCAGGAAGAACCCACCGATCTGGTAGAGTGGCATTCAGAGACTGAGTACCAGTTAAGGCTGCCGACACATAGGCCTGTTTGATAGTAAGTCTAAGCCAATGAGCAATGGACTGCTTTGAAGCAGGGCAACCCTTTTTCTGCCCATCATATAGCACGAACAAGGAATCTGTCTTTCTGATCCGAGCCGTTCTCTTGACATAGATCAAGGCTCGCACCGCATCCAATGCCTCTGGAGAAGCAGAAGTGCCAGAACTTGACGGAACCACAATAGGTTGATTGAAGTGGAACACAGAGACTACCTTCGGCATGAACTGCTGCCTAATCCTGAGCTCTGCTCTGTCCTCATAAAAGACCAAGTAAGGGCTTTTACGCGATAAGGCCCCCCAATTCTGAGATAAGTCTAGCAGAAGCCAGGGCCAAGAACACCACCGTCTTCCACGGAGGTACTTTTCTGCTAAAGTCATCAGAGGTTTAAACCAGGAGGACTGTAGACATTCCAACACTACATTCAAATCACAGGGTGCCGTGGGCGGTGCAAAAGAGGTTGAATGTGAAGCACCCCTTACAAGAAGGTCTGAGCTTCTGGCAATAATGCCAATTTCTTCTGCCAGAAAATTGAGAGAGCTGAAGTCTGGACCGTAATGGAACCCAGAAGCAAGCCCTTAACCACACCAGCCTGCAGGAAATGTAGGAAACGTCCCAAGTGGAACTCCGCAGGCGGATACGTGCGTTCCTCGCACCAATAGACATATCTTCTTCAGATATGATGATAGTGTTTTGACATCACAGGTTTCCTGGCCTGAACCATGGTAGCAATAACCTTTTTGGAAAGGCCCTTCTGAGCTAGGATGTTCCGCTCAACCTCCATGCCGTCAAACAAAGTCGCTGTAAGTCTGGGTAGACGAACGGTCCTTGCTGAAGAAGATCTCTTCTTAGTGGTAGAGGCCAAGTGTCGGACGGACATGTTCAGAAGATCCACGTATCACGCCCTCCGAGGCCAATCCAGGGCAATCAGAATTGCCTGAACTCCTTGATTTCTGATTCGCTTTAGCACCCTTGGGAGTAATGGAATTGGAGGAACCAGGTAGACCAGCCAGTAAGTCCAAGGCGACGTCACTGCATCCACTGCCCTCGTCTGAGGGTCCCTGGTCCGTGAGCAATATCAACGTAGCTTCTTGTCGAGTCGAGAAGCCATCACGTCTATTTGTGGGCGGCCCCACCGGTCAATGATCTGCTGAAACACCTGATGGTGGAGATCGTGACGACTCAGGAAGTCCGCTTCCCAGTTGTCTACTCCCGGAATGAAGATTTGCGGACAGTGCTTTTGAATTTCTTTCTGCCCAGAGGAGTATCTTTGACACCTCTCGGATGCAGACACTGCTTTTTGTTCCTACTTGTCGAATGATGTACGCTACTGCCGTGGCGTTGTCGACTGTACTTGGATTGCGTGATCCCTGAGCAGAGGAGAGGCCTGAATCAGGGCATTGTAGATCGCCCAATGTTCCAGAATGTTGATCGGAAGAAGGGCTTCGTGGGCTGACCACCTGCCCTGGAACTGAGCCCCCTGGGTGACAGCTCCCCATCCTCTCAGACTCGCATCCGTCATGAGGAGGATCCAACCCTGAATCCCGAAACTTCTGCCTTCCAGTAGGATGGAGGACTGCAGCTACCACAGGAGGGAAATCCTGGCCTGAGGTGACAGCCGTATTATCCCGATGCATCTGAAGATGTGATCTGGACCACTTGCTCAGGAGATCCAATTGAAACGTTCTGGCATGGAACCTTCCATACTGTATCGCCTCGTATGAGGCTACCATCTTCCCCAACAATCTTATGCGAAGATGGATGGATAGTCGCGTAGGCCGGAGGACCAATCAGACCATCTCCTGAAGTGTTCTCGCTTTGTCCTCTGGGAGGAACACTTTCTGGGTCACTGTATCCAGCAACATTCCCAGGAACAGGAGCCGCTGAGTTGGCTCCAGGCAGGACTTCTGTAAATGGAGGATCCACCCATGGTATGACAGAAGTTGGCTAGTGCGGTCTATATGGAGCAATAAAAGCTCCCTGGATCTTGCTTTTATCAGGAGATTGGAACATCATCTCTGCCATCACCTTCATGAACACATTCGGAGCTGTGGACAGGCCGAAGGGTAGCGCCTGGAACTGGTAGTGATCGTTCAAGCAGGGCAAACCTCAGGTAAGCCTGATAAGGTGGTCAAATCGGGATATGGAGATAGGCGTCCCCGATACCCAGGAAGACCATGAACTCCTGTTCTTCCAGACCTGCAATCACTGCTCGAAGGATTCCATCTTGAATCCAAAAACTTTTAGTAAGGGTTCAAGGATGTCAGATTCAAAATGGGTCTTACCGAACCACCCGGTTCCGGTACCACCAACTGGTTGGAGTAATAACCCTCTCCCTGTTGTTGCAGTGGCACTGGAACAATCTTAGGATGGCCTGTTGCAGCGGAACACGCGTATCCTTCAGAGCTGTTAAGCTTGATTTGAAAAATCGGTGGGGAGGAGCACTGTCGAACTCCAGCTTGTAGCCCTGAGAAATGAGATCCTGTACCCAAGTATCCTGGCAGGAACTTTCCCAGATGCGGCTGAAGTGACGCAGCCGAGCTCCCACCTCGGGGTGGGCGGGTAGAGTCATGCTGAGGCCTTAGCGGAAGCTGAACTAGTGCTTTGTCCCTGGGAACCAGTAGCTGCTGGCTTTTTTTGCCTTACCTCTGGTGCCTCGTGCAGCATTTGAGGTGCCACTGGTTCAAGATCGAAACCCAGCGGTCTGAAAGGACTGAGTAGATGGCCATGGGTAGGAGCGCCTAGCCGGTGAGGCCCCTAAGGGGAGAAATGTGGCATTACCCACAGTAGCTTTGGAAATCCCCAAAACCAACTCAACCCCAAATAGTCACTCCCCTGACAAAGGCGAGAGACACCACACTACGCTTGGAATCTGCATCCGCTGTCCACTGGTGCAGCCATAAAGCTCTGTGCGCTGACACTGCCATGGCAGTAGTACTCACATTAATAGCGCCCAACTCTTTAAGAGAGTGGCACAGGACGCATGCAGTATCCTGAAGTTGTTTGATCAGAGTAACCCTAATCACCAGATACATATCCCCACGAGGCCCTCTTGAACTGGGCCGCCCAGGTGTGAATAACATGTGTCAACCAGAAACCTGCTATCACAAGTTTTTGATATATACCAGTTGCTGTGGAATAGACTTCAGCATCAACAGCCAGGGGATCTTCCCAGTTTTTCCTGTCTTCAGGAGAAATGGGAAAGTGTTAAGAAGCGTCCGGCCACCTGGAAATTTTTATCAGGATTTTTCAAGGTCAACTTAAACATATCATGTAATTCTTTAGAATCAGAGAAAGTGACGCTAACCTTTTTCTGTGAGTAGAAAAATTAATGCTTTACTGCATCGTCTTCTACTGCGAGTTGTAACACATCCCTGATAGCAAGTATGAGGGGCTCAAGCCCTTGTGCAGGAGATGAATCCTCAATAATAGCGTCCAGCCCCTCCCCCTCCTTTTGTCCCTCTTCATCAGTTACTGAGAGTAAGCAGGCAGCCCACGTGTATGTGGCCCAGAGCCAGGGAAAAGGGTCTGTCCTCTGCCTCTTTCAGCCAGGTGCTCTGTGTCTTATGACAATTTTGCAGAGGGCTGAGAAAATATGTCCCCCCAATACCTGTTTTCACAACCGCTAGCCAGTGTACACAGGGGGCTATAATGGGACCCCCCAAGAGGGTCCCATATGCCGACCCTGCGTTTTTGCCGCACCAAGAACCGGGGGACCCCCCTAGCGGAGCCCTCGGTTTGTACTCACTACTGTCGTAACCTTCAGCCAATGTTAGGGGTGCACAGCAAGCTGCGATTGTGACCGCTAAGGTGCAGTGCCCCGCTGTACAATACCCTCTCAGGATGGTGGTCCTGCAGCGGGGAAGCGGCTCTGACACCACGCAAGGCCGGTGACCCGTCTCCTCCCCCCTCATCCCTCCCTAACTCCCACGGTGCAGGCATGCTGTTGCCCAAACAGCATACCAAAAATAACAAAGATTTTAAAGAAACTGAGAAAAAGCTCTTGGAGGTTCAGAGATGTGCATCCTCTCTCGAGGGATCTTTTTTCTACTAAACTGCCTGTGGGAGGGGGCATAGAGGGGAGGATCCAGCACACCCAGTTGAAGAAAGTTAAAGTGCACTGGCTCCTTTGGGCCCCATCTATACCCATCATACTAGATTCCCCCAATATCCCTTATGGATGCTAGAGAAATGCATATTTTGCATATTTAGTCTTTTAAAATAAATTGAGCTTAACAAACAAATTACAAAGGGAGAAGTACAATGTGTGGACAAAAACTCCAGAGCTTAACATCTAACCATTGTAAAATGTACTAAAGTTAAGAAACAGTCACAGAAAGTGGTTGGTTAATAAACTCATGCATTTGCAAGATCCTGCTAGTTCTCACCATTCCGGATAACACCTTTTATTTTCTTCTGATCCAACAAAGACATGGGATGGATGTAATGGCTTGCGAGACGTCCGGAGCTCTGAGACACCTGCCGAACTCGTACATTTTTTTTAAAGCAGCAAACGTTTACAAAGCAAAACCTTGTTTTGCGTTGTAAAGGTTTGCGGCTTTAAAAAAAACATGTACGAGTTTGGCTGGAGTTGCCATCCGGGGGCGGGGACGGAGCCAGCATTGGGGCCAGGTGCGGCATTGGGAGATGACATCATCTACGCGCTGCCTCTCCCTATGCAGTCAACGGGTCCCGGGTCACATTGACCTGGCAACCCGTTGACACTGCACCTGACCCGGGAATAACCCTTCTTTATTAACGGGTTGAATTAACGAGTCAGGCAAAACTCGTCCATGGCTCCTTTCACACTGCACAGCGACCCGTGCCGACTCTGTAATATACCGGGTCGATACCGGGTTATTTTTGCGGTGTGAAAGGGGTATTACAGACTAAGGGGTATATTTAATAAAATGCCCTCAACAACCAGATTCAAGCTATTATCTTATACAAGGTGCAAGAAAAATGATAAGAATAATCTGATTGGTTTCGATGGGCAACACCACCTCCACTTCTATTTAGTAAATATACCCCGAAGAGCCAACATGAAACAATGATGGCATTACAAATGGACCTGATGAGGATCCGCTAGGTAATACTGGCAGACGGAATGCCGGCTGTCAGTATACAGACAGCACTCAGATGCTCCTGCTGATAGCACGTGAGGTTATATTGAGAGCATGCTTAGTACGCCAAGTGTGAAATTATGCAACACAATGTTTTCAACTGTTTTGCAAATCAGTATCAAGAAAAATAAAAATGGAAAGAAACATCTTGAACATAACTTAGATGTTTAAGGAATGCAAATATATTATATGGTAGTGTGTTGGCATTTTTTTTATATAATTAGCTGCGACTCCCCACCCACTACCTATCATTGCATCACTTTTCCTCAAGTGAATGATTCTTAAACACGGACTATAAGATGGGCTGCTCAGCCTGGCCTAACACTCACCAGACCTTGAACGTGATTTAGCAGGAAACCTTTAAAAGTTCTAAGTGCATTCATATACCCATCAGAGGCACAGACAAAGTGGCTACAGCTAAGTGTCAAAAATGTAAAACAAGTGCCCACACATATCAAAAACACTTTAAGGGGGATATTAAAATGTGGGTGATGTCTGCAAAGCGCCGTCAGAACAGCATAATGGGAAGGAAAACATGAAATGTTGCATTAGTGTAAGTCTCGGGAACATGCAAAGGGATGTCACATCACCAAGAACAAAGGCTTTGTTGTAAGGAAACTCTTTAACATTTATAGATTGTTAAATTGTTAGATTGTTTCTCAATGAATCCCACTCAAAAAAATAGGATTTTACTTACCGGTAAATCTATTTCTCGTAGTCCGTAGAGGATGCTGGGGACTCCGTAAGGACCATGGGGAATAGACAGGCTCCGCAGGAGATAGGGCACTTTAAGAAAGCTTTGGATTCTGGGTGTGCACTGGCTCCTCCCTCTATGTCCCTCCTCCAGACCTCAGTTAGAGAAACTGTGCCCAGAGGATATGAACTGTAATAGGAAAGGATTTATGTAACCTAAGAGCGAGATTCATACCAGCCACACCAATCACACCATATAACTTGTGATAAACTACCCAGTTAACAGTATGAACAAGTAGCATAGCCTCGGTTCAAGACCGACCAACTATAACATAACCCTTATGTAAGCAATAACTATATACAAGTCTTGCAGAAGAAGTCCGCACTTGGGACGGGCGCCCAGCATCCTCTACGGACTACGAGAAAAAGATTTACCGGTAGGTTTAAAATCTTATTTTCTCTAACGTCCTAGAGGATGCTGGGGACTCCGTAAGGACTATGGGGATTATACCAAAGCTCCCAAATGGGCGGGAGTGTGCGGATGACTCTGCAGCACCGATTGAGCAAACAGGAGGTCCTCCTCAGCCAGGGTATCAAACTTACAGAACTTTTCAAAGGAGTTTGAACCCGACCAAGTAGCAGCTCGGCACAGTTGTAGAGCCGAGACCCTTCGGGCAGCCGCCCAAGAAGAGCCCACCTTCCTAGTGGAATGGGCCTTAACCGATTTAGGCAATGGCAATCCTGCCGTAGAATGCGCCTGCTGAATCGTGTTACAGATCCAGCGAGCAATTGTCTGCTTTGAAGCAGGAGCGCCAACCTTGTTGGCCGCATACAGAACAAACAGAGCTTCAGTCTTCCTGATCCTAGCTGTTCTGGTCATGTAAATCTTCAAAGCCCTGACCACATCCAGGGACTCGGAGTCCTCCAAGTCCCGTGTAGCCACAGGCACGACAATAGGTTGGTTCATATGAAAAGATGAGACCACCTTGGGCAGAAATTGAGGACGAGTCCTCAACTCTGCCCTATCCACGTGAAAAATCAGGTATGGGCTTTTATATGATAAAGCCGCTAATTCCGAAACACGCCTTGCAGAAGCTAAGGCCAACAATATGACCACTTTCCAAGTGAGGTATTTCAACTCCACTGTTTTGAGTGGTTCAAACCAAGGTGACTTGAGGAAACTTAATACCACGTTAAGATCCCAAGGCGCCGCCGGAGGTACAAAGGGAGGCTGAATATGCAGCACTCCCTTCACAAAAGTCTGTACTTCAGGAAGAGAAGCCAATTCTTTTTGAAAGAAAATGGATAAAGCCGAAATTTGGACCTTTATGGACCCTAATTTTAGGCCTAAATTCACTCCCGTTTGAAGGAAGTGAAGCAGACGGCCCAAATGGAACTCCTCCGTAGGAGCAGCTCTGGCCTCACACCAAGAAACATATTTCCGCCATATACGGTGATAATGTTTTGATGTCACATCCTTCCTAGCCTTGATCAGGGTAGGAATGACCTCCTCCAGAATCCGTTTTTCAGCTAGGATCCGGCGTTCAACCGCCATGCCGTCAAACGCAGCCGCGGTGAGTCTTGGAACAGACAGGGCCCCTGCTGCAGCAGGTCCTGCCTTAGAGGAAGAGGCCACGGATCTTCTGTGAGCAACTCTTGCAGATCCGGATATCAAGTCCTCCTTGGCCAATCTGGAACAATGAGAATTGTTCTGACCCTTCTTAGTCTTATTAATCTCAACACCTTGGGTATGAGAGGCAGAGGAGGAAACACATAGACCGATCTGAACACCCATGGTGTCACCAGAGCGTCTACCGCTACCGCCTGAGGGTCTCTTGACCTGGCGCAATACCTCTTTAGCTTTTTGTTGAGACGGGACGCCATCATGTCTATTTGAGGCAGTCCCCACCGATCCACGATCTGTGTGAAGACTTCTTGATGAAGTCCCCACTCTCCCGGATGCAGGTCGTGCCTGCTGAGGAAGTCCGCCTCCCAGTTGTCCACCCCCGGGATGAACACTGCTGATAGTGCGCTTACATGGCCTTCCGCCCAGCGCAGAATCCTGGTCGCCTCTGCCATGGCCACTCTGCTCCTTGTGCCGCCTTGGCGGTTTACATAAGCCACTGCCGTGATATTGTCCGACTGAATCAGAACCGGTTTGTTCTGAAGCCACTCCTCCACCTGGCGTAGGGCGTTGTAAATGGCTCTTAACTCCAGGACATTGATGTGGAGACAAGTCTCTAGGCTTGACCAGAGACCTTGGAAATTTCTTCCCAGTGCGACAGCCCCCCAACCTCGGAGGCTCGCGTCGGTGGTCACCAGGATCCAGTCCTGAATGCCGAACCTGCGACCCTCTAGGAGGTGAGCACTGTGCAGCCACCCCAGGAGAGATACCCTGGCCCTGGGAGACAGGGTGATCCGTTTCTGCATCTGTAGATGGGGCCCGGCCCATTTGTCCAATAGGTCCCATTGGAAAGTCCTCGCATGGAACCTGCCGAAGGGGATGGCCTTGTATGAAGCCACCATCTTCCCCAGAACCTTTGTGCAATGATGCACCGAAACCTTTTTTGGCTTTAAAAGGTTCCTGACCAGGGCTATGAGCGAGCTCCTGAGCCTTCTCCACCGGAAGAAAAACTCTTTTTTGGTCTATGTCTAGAATCAGGCCCAAAAAGGTCAGACGCGTTGCAGGTACTAGCTGGGATTTCGGTAAATTGAGAATCCAGCCGTGCATCTGCAACGTCTTCACGGACAGAGACACGCTGTCCAGCAACTTCTCCCGAGATCTCGCCTTTATAAGGAGATCGTCCAAGTACGGGATAATTGTGACTCCCTGCTTGCGCAGGAGCAACATCATTTCCGCCATTACCTTGGTGAAAATTCTCGGGGCCGTGGACAGACCAAACGGCAACGTCTGAAATTGGTAGTGACAATCCTGTACTGCAAATCTCAGAAACGCCTGGTGAGGGGGGAAAATCGGAACATGAAGGTACGCATCCTTTATGTCCAGGGACACCATCCAATCCCCTCCCTCCAGGCTGGCGATGACCATTCTGAGCGATTCCATTTTGAACTTGAACCTCTTCAAGTACAGGTTCAGGGATTTTAGATTTAGAATGGGTCTGACCGAACCGTCCGGTTTCGGTACCACAAACAGGGATGAATAATAACCCTCTCCTTGCTGGAGATGAGGAACCTTGATTATCACCTGTTGAATGTACAATTTGTGAATTGCCGCTAACACTAGCTCCCTCTCTGACGGGGAAGCCGACAGAGCCGATTTGAAAACCCGGCGAGGGGGCATGTCTTCGAATTCCAGTCTGTATCTCTGGGAAACTATCTCTATTGCCCAGGGATCCACCTGTGATTGAACCCAGACGTGGCTGAAAAGACGAAGACGTGCCCCCACTTGATCTGACCCCCCCCGGAAAGCCCCAGCGTCATGCTGTGGACTTTGCGGAAGTAGGGGAGGACTTCTGCTCCTGGGAACTGGCTGAGTGCAGCTTTTTTCCCTTGCCTTTACCTCTGGCAACGAAGGACGATCCTCGTACCTTCTTGTTTTTATTGGAATGAAAGGACTGCATTTGATAATGTGGTACCTTCTTAGAATGCTGCGGGGGAACATAAGGTAAAAAATTCGATTTACCGACCGTAGCAGTAGAGACTAGGTCCGAGAGGCCTTCTCCAAACAACTCCTCCCCCTTGTAAGGCAATGACTCCATATGCCGCTTTGAGTCGGCGTCTCCCGTCCACTGTCGGGTCCACAAGAGCCGCCTAGCAGAAATAGACAGAGCGTTTATTCTAGAGCTTAGTAAACAAATGTCTCTCTGAGTATCCCTCATATACAAGGCAGCATCTCTGATATGCTCCATGGTCATTAGAATGGTATCCCTATCTAAGGTGTCCATCTCCGTAGATAAGGAGTCTGCCCATGCCACGACAGCACTACAAACCCAGGCCGACGCCATGGCCGGCCTAACTATAGTTCCTGAATGTGTGTAAATGTGCTTCATGGTAATTTCCTGCTTGCGATCAGCAGGATCCTTGAGGGAAGCAGTATCCGGAGAAGGCAGTGCTACCTTCTTGGATAAGCGTGTCAGCGCCTTGTCTACTTTATGCGCAGATTCCCATCGTATCCGATCCTTCTGTGGAAAAGGATACGCCATGAGAATCCTTTTGGGAACATGGAGTCTCCTATCCGGAGATTCCCAAGCCTTTTCGCATAATTCGCTTAGCTCAAATGAGGACGGAAACGTGACCTCAGGCTTTTTCCCTTTATACATGTGAACCCTCGTGTCAGGGACAGGGGGCTCCTCCGTGATATGCAAAACCTCTTTTATGGCAATAATCATGTACCTAATACCTTTTGCCACCTTCGGCTGTAATTTTGCATCCTCATAGTCGACACTAGAGTCAGTATCTGTGTCGGTATCTGTATCAGCGACCTGGGATATGGGGCGCTTTTGAGACCCTGAAGGTCCTGGCACCACAGGGACAGGCATGGACTGGCTACCTGACTGATCCCTAGCTTCAGCTTTGTCTAATCTTTTATGCAGGAGATTTACATTTGCATTCAAGACATTCAGCATAGCCACCCAGTCCGGTGTCGGCGTTGCCGACGGCGATCTGACATTCAAGCACTCCCCCTTCACATTAAGCGAGCCTTCCTCATCAAACATGTCGACACACACGTACCGACACACTGCACACACCCAGGGAAACTTTTTCTGAAGACAGTATCCCCTGAAAGGCCCTTTGGAGAGACAGAGAGAGAGTATGCCAGCCAACACCCCAGCGCAACAACCTGGAGACCAACACAGAATGCTTTTCCCCAGCAGCGCTGTATTATACTTTATCCGCCAATTATGTGCCCCCCCCTCTCTTTTTAAACTCCCTTCTCCGTGTGTAAGCAGGGGAGAGTCTGGGGAGCTTCCTCTCAGCGTTCTGTGGAGAGAGAAATGGCGCTGGTGAGTGCTGAGGGAGAAGCCCCGCCCCCTCGGCGGCGGGCTTCTGTCCCGCTCAAAATCGTGTAAAATGGCGGGGGCTCAATTATATACATGTACAGTGCCCAGCTGTACATGTATATACCTATTTGCCATCTAAGAGGTGTTATTATTGCTGCCAAGGGCGCCCCCCCTGCGCCCTGCACCCATACAGTGACCGGAGTGTGTGAGGTGATGTGGAGCAATGACGCACAGCTGCAGTGCTGTGCGTTACCTCTGTGAAGCTGAAGGCCTCTGCCGCCTGAGACGTCTTCTTGCTTCTGTTCTTCTGGCTCTTTGAGGAGAACGGCGGCGTGGCTCCGGGGGTGGACGCCCAGGACGAACCTGTGTTCACCCCCTCTGAAGCTAATGGTGTCCAGTAGCCGAGGAAACAGATCCTATCAGTTAAGTAGGTCTGCCCCTCTCTCCTCAGTCCCTCGATGCAGGGAGCCTGTTGCCAGCAGTGCTCTCTGTGAAAAAAGTAAAAATCCAAACAAAAATACTTTCTGTAGCAAAGAACTCAAGAGAGCTCTCTGCAGTGCGCCCTTCATCCTCTGGGCACAGTGTAAAACTGAGGTCTGGAGGAGGGACATAGAGGGAGGAGCCAGTGCACACCCAGAATCCAAAGCTTTCTTAAAGTGCCCTATCTCCTGCGGAGCCCGTCTATTCCCCATGGTCCTTACGGAGTCCCCAGCATCCTCTAGGACGTTAGAGAAAATAAGATTTTAAACCTACCGTTAAATCTTTTTCTCGTAGTCCGTAGAGGATGCTGGGGACTCCGTAAGGACCATGGGGATAGACGGGCTCCGCAAGAGACATGGGCACTTTAAGAAAGACTTTAGATCTGGTGTGCACTGGCTCCTCCCTCTATGCCCCTCCTCCAGACCTCAGTTAGAGAAACTGTGCATCAGTCCAAGACCGATGAGACTATAACATAACCCTTATTTAAGCAATAACTATATACAAGTCTTGCAGAAGTAGTCCGCACTTGGGACGGGCGCCCAGCATCCTCTACGGACTACGAGAAAAAGATTTACCGGTAGGTTTAAAAATAAGATTTTACTTACCGATAAATCTATTTCTCGGAGTCCGTAGTGGATGCTGGGGTTCCTGAAAGGACCATGGGAATAGCGGCTCCGCAGGAGACAGGGCACAAAAAGTAAAGCTTTTTCCGATCAGGTGGTGTGCACTGGCTCCTCCCCCCATGACCCTCCTCCAGACTCCAGTTAGGTACTGTGCCCGGACGAGCGTACACAATAAGGGAGGATTTTGAATACCGGGTAAGACTCATACCAGCCACACCAATCACACCGTACAACTTGTGATCTAAACCCAGTTAACAGTATGATAACAGCGGAGCCTCTGAAAGATGGCTTCCTTCAACAATAACCCGAATTAGTTAACAATAACTATGTACAATTTATGCAGATAATCCGCACTTGGGATGGGCGCCCAGCATCCACTACGGACTCCGAGAAATAGATTTATCGGTAAGTAAAATCTTATTTTCTCTATCGTCCTAGTGGATGCTGGGGTTCCTGAAAGGACCATGGGGATTATACCAAAGCTCCCAAACGGGCGGGAGAGTGCGGATGACTCTGCAGCACCGAATGAGAGAACTCCAGGTCCTCCTTAGCCAGAGTATCAAATTTGTAAAATTTTACAAACGTGTTCTCCCCTGACCACGTAGCTGCTCGGCAAAGTTGTAATGCCGAGACCCCTCGGGCAGCCGCCCAAGATGAGCCCACCTTCCTTGTGGAGTGGGCCTTTACAGATTTAGGCTGTGGCAGGCCTGCCACAGAATGTGCAAGTTGGATTGTGCTACAGATCCAACGAGCAATCGTCTGCTTAGACGCCGGAGCACCCATCTTGTTGGGTGCATACAATATAAACAACGAGTCAGATTTTCTGACTCCAGCTGTCCTTGCAATATATATTTTTAATGCTCTGACAACGTCCAGTAACTTGGAGTCCTCCAAGTCACTTGTAGCCGCAGGCACTACAATAGGCTGGTTCAGATGAAATGCTGACACCACCTTAGGGAGAAAATGCGGACGAGTCCGCAGTTCTGCCCTGTCCGAATGGAAAATCAGATATGGGCTTTTGTAAGATAAAGCTGCCAATTCTGACACTCTCCTGGCAGAAGCCAGGGCTAGAAGCATGGTCACTTTCCATGTGAGATATTTCAAATCCACCTTTTTTAGTGGTTCAAACCAATGAGATTTTAGGAAATCCAAAACCACATTGAGATCCCACGGTGCCACTGGAGGCACCACAGGAGGCTGTATATGCAGCACTCCCTTAACAAAGGTCTGGACTTCAGGGACTGAAGCCAATTCTTTTTGAAAGAAAATCGACAGGGCCGAAATTTGAACCTTAATAGATCCCAATTTGAGACCCATTGACAATCCTGATTGCAGGAAATGTAGGAATCGACCCAGTTGAAATTCCTCCGTCGGAGCACTCCGATCTTCGCACCACGCAACATATTTTCGCCAAATTCGGTGATAATGTTGCACGGTTACTTCCTTCCTTGCTTTAATCAAAGTAGGAATGACTTCTTCCGGCATGCCTTTTTCCTTTAGGATCCGGCGTTCAACCGCCATGCCGTCAAACGCAGCCGCGGTAAGTCTTGAAACAGACAGGGACCCTGCTGAAGCAAGTCCCTCCTTAGAGGTAGAGGCCACGGATCTTCCGTGATCATCTCTTGAAGTTCCGGGTACCAAGTCCTTCTTGGCCAATCCGGAACCACTAGTATCGTTCTTACGCCTCTTTGCCGTATAATTCTCAATACTTTTGGTATGAGAGGCAGAGGAGGAAACACATACACCGACTGGTACACCCAAGGCGTTACCAGCGCGTCCACAGCTATTGCCTGCGGATCTCTTGACCTGGCGCAATACCTGTCCAGTTTTTTGTTGAGGCGAGACGCCATCATGTCCACCATTGGTCTTTCCCAACGGGTTACCAGCATGTGGAAGACTTCTGGATGAAGTCCCCACTCTCCCGGGTGAAGATCGTGTCTGCTGAGGAAGTCTGCTTCCCAGTTGTCCACTCCCGGGATGAACACTGCTGACAGTGCTATCACATGATTCTCTGCCCAGCGAAGAATCCTTGCAGCTTCTGCCATTGCACTCCTGCTTCTTGTGCCGCCCTGTCTGTTCACATGGGCGACTGCCGTGATGTTGTCCGACTGGATCAACACCGGTTTTCCCTGAAGCAGAGGTTCTGCCTGGCTTAGAGCATTGTATATTGCTCTTAGTTCCAGAATGTTTATGTGAAGAGACGTTTCCAGGCTCGTCCATACTCCCTGGAAGTTTCTTCCTTGTGTGACTGCTCCCCAGCCTCTCAGGCTGGCGTCCGTGGTCACCAGGATCCAATCCTGTATGCCGAATCTGCGGCCCTCCAATAGATGAGCACTCTGCAACCACCACAGAAGAGACACCCTTGTCCTTGGAGACAGGGTTATCCGCAGGTGCATCTGAAGATGCGACCCTGACCATTTGTTCAACAGATCCCTTTGGAAAATTCTTGCGTGGAATCTGCCGAATGGAATTGCTTCGTAAGAAGCCACCATTTTTCCCAGGACTCTTGTGCATTGATGTACAGACACCTTTCCTGGTTTTAGGAGGTTCCTGACAAGCTCGGATAACTCCTTGGCTTTTTCCTCCGGGAGAAAAACCTTTTTCTGAACCGTGTCCAGAATCATCCCTAGGAACAGCAGACGAGTTGTCGGCATTAACTGGGATTTTGGAATATTCAGAATCCACCCGTGCTGTTTTAGCACTTCTTGAGACAGTGCTAATCCCATCTCTAGCTGTTCTCTGGACCTCGCCCTTATTAGGAGATCGTCCAAGTATGGGATAATTAATACGCCTTTTCTTCGAAGAAGAATCATCATCTCGGCCATTACCTTTGTAAAGATCCGAGGTGCCGTGGACAATCCGAACGGCAGCGTCTGAAACTGATAGTGACAGTTTTGTACAACGAACCTGAGGTACCCCTGGTGTGAGGGGTAAATTGGAACGTGGAGATACGCATCCTTGATGTCCAAGGATACCATAAAGTCCCCCTCTTCCAGGTTCGCTATCACTGCTCTGAGTGACTCCATTTTGAACTTGAACTTCTTTATGTACAGGTTCAAGGACTTCAGATTTAGAATAGGCCTTACCGAGCCATCCGGCTTCGGTACCACAAAAAGAGTGGAATAATACCCCTTCCCTTGTTGCAGAAGAGGTACCTTGACTATCACCTGCTGAGAGTACAGCTTGTGAATGGCTTCCAAAACCGTCTCCCTTTCGGAGGGGGACGTTGGTAAAGCAGACTTCAGGAAACGGCGAGGTGGATCTGTCTCTAATTCCAACCTGTATCCCTGAGATATTATCTGCAGGATCCAGGGATCTACTTGCGAGTGAGCCCACTGCGCGCTGTAATTTTTGAGACGACCCCCCACCGTCCCCGAGTCCGCTTGAGAAGCCCCAGCGTCATGCTGAGGCTTTTGTAGAAGCCGGGGAGGGCTTCTGATCCTGGGAAGGAGCTGCGTGTTGCTGTCTCTTCCCTCGACCTTTGCCTCGTGGCAGATATGAATAGCCCTTTGCTCTCTTATTTTTAAAGGAACGAAAGGGCTGCGGTTGAAAACTCGGTGCCTTTTTCTGTTGGGGAGTGACTTGAGGTAGAAAGGTGGATTTCCCGGCTGTAGCCGTGGCCACCAAATCTGATAGACCGACTCCAAATAACTCCTCCCCTTTATACGGCAAAACTTCCATATGCCGTTTTGAATCCGCATCGCCTGTCCACTGTCGCGTCCATAAAGCTCTTCTGGCCGAAATGGACATAGCACTTACCCGTGATGCCAGTGTGCATATATCCCTCTGTGCATCACGCATATAAAGAAATGCATCCTTTATTTGTTCTAACGACAGTAAAATATTGTCCCTGTCCAGGGTATCAATATTTTCAATCAGGGATTCTGACCAAACTACCCCCGCACTGCCCATCCAGGCAGTCGCTACAGCTGGTCGTAGTATAACACCTGCATGTGTGTATATACTTTTTTGGATATTTTCCATCCTCCTATCTGATGGATCTTTAAGTGCGGCCGTCTCAGGAGAGGGTAACGCCACTTGTTTAGATAAGCGTGTTAGCGCCTTGTCCACCCTAGGAGGTGTTTCCCAGCGCTCCCTAACCTCTGGCGGGAAAGGGTATAATGCCAATAATTTCTTTGAAATTATCAGCTTTTTATCAGGGGCAACCCACGCTTCATTACACACGTCATTTAGTTCTTCTGATTCAGGAAAAACTATAGGTAGTTTTTTCATACCCCACATAATACCCTGTTTAGTGGTACCTGTAGTATCAGCTAAATGTAACGCCTCCTTCATTGCCAAAATCATATAACGTGTGGCCCTACTGGAAAATACGGTTGATTCGTCACCGTCACCACTGGAGTCATCGCCTGTGTCTGGGTCTGTGTCGACCGACTGAGGCAAAAGGCGTTTCACAGCCCCTGACGGTGTTTGAGTCGCCTGGACAGGCACTAATTGATTGTCCGGCCGTCTCATGTCGTCAAACGACTGCTTTAGCGTGTTGACACTATCCCGTAGTTCCATAAATAAAGGCATCCATTCTGGTGTCGACTCCCTAGGGGGTGACATCCTCATATTTGGCAATTGCTCCGCCTCCACACCAATATCGTCCTCATACATGTCGACACACACGTACCGACACACAGCAGACACACAGGGAATGCTCCTAACGAAGACAGGACCCACTAGCCCTTTGGGGAGACAGAGGGAGAGTTTGCCAGCACACACCAAAAGCGCTATATATATATCAGGGATAGCCTTATAATAAGTGCTCCCTTATAGCTGCTTTGTTATATCAAAATATCGCCATAAATGTGCCCCCCCCTCTCTGTTTTACCCTGTTTCTGTAGTGCAGTGCAGGGGAGAGACTTGGGAGCCGTCCTGACCAGCGGAGCTGTGAGAGGAAATGGCGCCGTGTGCTGAGGAGATAGGCCCCGCCCCTTTTCCGGCGGGCTCGTCTCCCGCTATTTAGAAAAATTAGGCAGGGGTTAAATATCTCCATATAGCCTCTAGGGCTATATGTGAGGTATTTTTAGCCTTTATAGGTACTCATTTGCCTCCCAGGGCGCCCCCCTCCCAGCGCCCTGCACCCTCAGTGACTGCCGTGTGAAGTGTGCTGAGAGGAAAATGGCGCACAGCTGCAGTGCTGTGCGCTACCTTTAGAAGACTGCAGGAGTCTTCAGCCGCCGATTCTGGACCTCTTCTGATTTCAGCATCTGCAAGGGGGCCGGCGGCGTGGCTCCGGTGACCATCCAGGCTGTACCTGTGATCGTCCCTCTGGAGCTTGATGTCCAGTAGCCAAGAAACCAATCCATCCTGCACGCAGGTGAGTTGACTCCTTCTCCCCTCAGTCCCTCGCTGCAGTGATCCTGTTGCCAGCAGGAATCACTGTAAAATAAAAAACCTAGCTAAACTTTCTCTAAGCAGCTCTTTAGGAGAGCCACCTAGATTGCACCCTTCTCGGCCGGGCACAAAAATCTAACTGGAGTCTGGAGGAGGGTCATGGGGGGAGGAGCCAGTGCACACCACCTGATCGGAAAAAGCTTTACTTTTTGTGCCCTGTCTCCTGCGGAGCCGCTATTCCCATGGTCCTTTCAGGAACCCCAGCATCCACTAGGACGATAGAGAAATCTTATTTTCTCTAACGTCCTAGAGGATGCTGGGGACTCCGTAAGGACTATGGGGATTATACCAAAGCTCCCAAATGGGCGGGAGTGTGCGGATGACTCTGCAGCACCGATTGAGCAAACAGGAGGTCCTCCTCAGCCAGGGTATCAAACTTACAGAACTTTTCAAAGGAGTTTGAACCCGACCAAGTAGTAGCTCGGCACATCTGTAGCGCCGAGACCCCTCTGGCAGCCGCCCAAGAAGAGCCCACCTTCCTAGTGGAATGGGCCTTGACCGATTTAGGTAACGGCAATCCCGGCGTAGAATGCGCCTGCTGAATCGTGTTACAGATCCAGCGAGCAATAGTCTACATTGAAGCAGGGGCACCAATCTTGTTGGTTGCATACATGACAAACAGTGCTTCTGTTTTTCTGACTGTAGCCGATCTGGCCACGTAAATTTTCAAAGCCCTGACCACATCAAGGGACTCGGGATCCTCCAAGTCACGCGTAGCCACAGGCACCACAATAGTTCATATGAAAGGATGAAAACACTTTTGGCAGGAATTGAGGACAGGTCCGCAATTCCGCTCTATTCATATGGAAAACCAGATAGGGGCTTTTATGTGATAAAGCCGCCAATTCAGACACTCGCCTAGCCGAAGCCAAGGCCAATAACATGACCACCTTCCAAGTGAGATTTTTCAACTCCACCGTTTTAAGTGGTTCAAACCAGTGTGACTTAATGAAACTTAACACCACGTTAAGGTCCCAAGGCGTCCCCGGAGGTACAAAAGGAGGCTGAATATGCAGTACTCCCTTCACAAAAGTTTGTACTTCAGGGAGAGAGGCCAATTCCTTTTGAAAGAAAATGGATAAGGCCGAAATCTGAACCTTAATAGATCCTAATTTTAGGCCGAAATTCACTCCAGTTTGCAGGAAGTGAAGGAAACGGCCCAGATGGAATTCTTCCGTATGAGCATTCCTGGCCTCACACCAAGAAACATATTTTCGCCATATACAGTGATAATGTTTAGATGTCATGTCCTTCCTAGCCTTTATTAGCGTAGGAATGACCTCATCCGGAATACCCTTATCCGCTAGGATCCGGCGTTCAACTGCCATGCCGTCCAACGCAGCCGCGGTAAGTCTTGGAATAGACATGGCCACTGTTGCAACAGGTCCTGTCTTAGAGGAAGAGGCCACGGATCTTCTGTGAGCATTTCCTGCAGATCCGGATACCAGGTCCTTCGTGGCCAATCTGGAACAATGAGGATTGTTCTCCCTCCTCTCCCTCCTACCATTCTCAACACCTTGGGTATGAGAGGAAGAGGGGGAAATACATAGACCGACTGGAACACCCACGGTGTCACTAGGGCATCTACAGCTACTGCCTGAGAGTCTCTTGACCTGGTGCAATACCTCTGTAGCTTCTTGTTGAGGCGGGACGCCATCATGTCTATCTGTGGCAGTTCCCACTGACTTGCAATCTGTGCGAAGGCTTCCTAAAGAAGTCCTCTCTTGGATGCAGGTCGTGTTTGCTGAGGAAATCTGCTTCCCAGTTGTCCACTCCCGGAATGAACTGCTGAAAATGCGCTTACATGATTTTCTGCCCAGCGGAGAATCCTGGTGGCTTCTGCCATTTCCACTCTGCTCTTTGTGCCGCCTTGGCGGTTTACATGAGCCACTGCGGTGATGTTGTCTGACTGGATCAGAACCGGTAGGTCGCGAAGTAATGTTTCCGCTTGCCGAAGGGCGTTGTATATGGCCCTCAGCTCCAGGATGTTGATTTGAATACAGTTTTTTTGACTTGACCCAAAGACCTTAGAAGTTTCTTCCGTGTGACTGCTCCCCCACCTCGGAGGCTCGCATCCGTGGCTACCAGAATCCAGTCCTGGATGGCAAACCTGCGACCCTGCAGAAGGTGAGCACTCTGCAGCCACCATAGGAGAGACACCCTGGCCCTAGGGGACAGGGTGATTAACTCATGCATCTGTAGATGTGATCCGGACCACTTGTCCCGTAGATCCCATTGGAAAATCCTCGCATGGGACCTGCCAAAGGGAATGGCCCCGTAAGATGCCACCATCTTTCCCAGGACCCGAGTGCAGTGATGCACTGACACCTGTTTTGGTTTTAATAGGTTTTTACCAGAGTCATTAGTTCCTGGGCCTTCTCTATCGGAAGATAAACCCATTTCTGGTCCGTATTCAGAATCATACCCAAGAAGGGTAGACGAGTCATAGGAACCAACTGTGACTTCGGGATATTGAGAATCCAGCCGAGTTGCTGTGACACCTTCAGCGAAAGTGACACGCTGTTCAACAACTGCTCTTTTGATCTCGTAGGAGCACCATCATTTCCGCCAATTACCCTGAAATTGGTAATGACAATACTGTACCGTAATTCTCAGGTACGCCTGATGGGGTGGATAAATGGGAACATGAAGGTATGCAGCCTTTATGTCTAGATACACCATAAAATCCCCCCCTTCCAGGCTGACGCTGATCGCTCTGAGCGATTCCACCTTGAATTTGAACCTTTTCAAGTATAGGTTCAGAGATTTTAATTTTAAAATAGGTCTGACCGAACCGTCCGGTTTCGAGACTACAGCCAAGGTTGAGTAATATCCCCTTCCTTGCTGAAGGAGGGGAACCTTGAGCACCACCTGTTGGAGATACAATGTGTGAATTGTATTTAATATTATCTCCCTTTCTGGGGGAGAAGCCGGTAGGGCCGATAAGGAAAACCGGCGATGAGGCACCTCTTTGAATTCCAGCTTGTAACCCTGAGAAACAATTTCTATTGCCCAGGGATCCACCTGTGAGTGAACTCAGATGTGGCTGAAGAGTCGAAGACGTGCTCCCACTGGGGCGGACTCCCTTAGCGGAGCCCCAGCGTCATGCGGTGGATTTAGTAGAGGCCGGGGAGGACTTCTGTTCCTGGGAACTAGCTGTGCCCTGCGCCCTTACCTCTGGTAAAAAAGGACGCTCCTCGTACTTTCTTGTTTTTCTGCGACCGAAAGGACTGCATTTGATAATGTCGTGCTTTCTTAGGCTGTGAGGGAATATAAGGCAAAAGATCAGATTTACCAGCTATAGCTGTGGAGACCAGGTCCGAGAGCCATTCTCCACACAATTCCTCACCCTTGTAAGGTAAAACCTCCATATGCCTCTTTTAGTCGGCATCACCTGTCCATTGCATGTTCCACAGGACACGTCTAGCAGAAATCGACATAGCGTTGACTCTAGAACCCAGTAGACCAATGTCTCTTTGAGCATGTCTTATATATAAGACTGCATCTTTTATATATCCTAGGGTCAATAACATGGTATCCTTATCTAGGGTTTCAATCTCCGCTGATAAGGTATCTGTCCACGCTGTTACAGCGCTATAAACCCATGCCGACACAATCGCCGGTCTGAGTAGTGTACCAGAATGTGTGTAAATGGACTTCAAAGTACTTTTCTGCATCATATCTGCAGGATCCCTGCGGGTAGCTGTATCTTGGTATGTCAGCGCTACCTTTTGGGTAAACGTGTCAACGCCTTGTCCACCCTAGGGGAGGATTCCCATCGTATCCTGGCCCTAGCAGGGAAAGGATACGCTATGAGAATTCTTTTGGGAAACTGCAGTTTCTTGTCTGTAGATTCCCGCTCTTTTTCACACAATTCATTTGGTTCATGAGAGGGGGAAATGTTATCTCAGCTTTCTTCCCCTTAAACATGTGTACCCTCGTGTCAGGGACAGATGGGTCATCAGTGATATGCAAAACATCTTTTATTTCAATAATCATATATTGAATACTTTTCTGCCAGTTTTGGCTGTAACTTTGCATCATCGTAGTCGACACTGGAGTCAGACTCCGTGTCGGTATCAGTGTATTATTTTGGATAGTGGGCGTTTTGAGACTCTAAAGGTCCCTGCGACATAGGGACAGACATGGGTAGATTCCTTGTCTGTTCTCTAATCTTTTGTGCAATAAATTTACCTCAGCACTTAATTCCACATATCCAGGCAGGTGTCGGCGTTGTCGACGGAGACACCACACAAACACACATTTGCTTCATCTCCTCCTTAGAAGAGCCTTTTATCTCAGACATGTCGACACACACGTACCGACACACCACACACTCAGGGAGTCCTCTTATCTGAAGACAGTTCCCCCACAAGGCCCTTTGGAGAGACAGAGAGAGAGTATGCCAGCACACACCCAGCGCTAATACCCCAGGAAAAAACACACAATGTAAACACCCAGTAGCGCTGTAATACTATTATTTGCTGCCAATTATGTGCCCCCCCCTCTTCTCTGAAACCCCCTTTCACCGTGGATAAGCGGGGGAGAGTCCAGGGAGCTTCCTCTCAGCTGTGCTGTGGAGAAAATGGCGCTGGCGAGTGCTGAGGGAGAAGCCCCGCCCCCTCGGCGGCGGGCTTCTGTCCCGCTTAAATATAATAAAAACTGGCGGGGGCTCTTTATATATACAGTGCCTAGCTGTATATATATCTCTTTTGCCAGAAATGAGGTTTATATTGCTGCCCAGGGCGCCCTGCACCCTTACAGTGACTGCCGTGTGTGAGAGCAATGGCGCACAGCTGCACTGCTGTGCGTTACCTCAGTGAAGATCATGAAGTCTTCTGCCGCCTCTGAAATCTTCTTTTCTTCTCATACTCACCCGGCTTCTATCTTCCGGCTCTGTGAGGAGGACGGCGGCGCGGCTCCGGGACGAACTCCAGGGTGAGACCTGTGTTCTGACTCCCTCTGGAGCTAATGGTGTCCAGTAACCTAAGAAGCAGAGCCTTGAAACTCACAGAAGTAGGTCTGCTTCTCTCCCCTCAGACCCTTGATGCAGGGAGACTGTTGCCAGCAGGCTCCCTGAAAATAAAAAACCTAACAAATATACTTTCTGTCAGAAAGCTCAGGAGAGCTCTCTGAAAAGCACCCAGTCTCCTCTGGGCACAGTATCAAACTGAGGTCTGGAGGAGGGGCATAGAGGGAGGAGCCGGTGCACACCAGATCTAAAGTCTTTCTTAAAGTGCCCATGTCTCCTGCGGAGCCCGTCTATCCCCATGGTCCTTAAGGAGTCCCCAGCATCCTCTAGGACGTTAGAGAAAATGGATATTATGTTTCAGAAACTGGTTTCTAGGAGGGGGTAAAACGGTTATAAATAAAATATATACCTAACGTTCATACATCACTTTCCCGTTTTTACAGAACTATTAATATTGAAACCCAAGGCATAACAAGGTCATCCAATATTTCTTACCTGTAAATCTCTCCTTCGATAACCTGTCTCGCACACTGTCCATATGAATTGTTCCCAATGCTAAAAACTGGAACAATAATTTATATTAGGTCTTGGCATTTTGATTTGATATGGCTCATTCATTCAAATTGTTCATTACACAGTAACTTCTACTTGACAATCTCTAAATAAAACATTGTGAACATTCTATAACGGATATTTCTGGCAGTGACATTTCCATGTAAAAAACAAAACAAAAAAACAACCCAAAACCGTTATGTTTATGGATCAGAATGAAATCTATAATGTCATAATTCTGTTTGTTACTATACATCTCTATTGGAATATATACCGTAGCATAAGTAACGTTATCGCAATTTAATCAGAAAGAGATTACAAGATAGCCCTAGCCTATCTAGATAAGATACAAGGGAATGACAATGGGCTTATTAGTGTGAATTGACATTCCATCGTAGAAACACAGATATAATATGACAGATGAGGACCAACATGTCTAATAAATTTGCAACGGCACCCTAGCTCATCACAAATGTCACATTTTAGGGCCACAAGAGTGCATAATTTCAAATGTCTTTGAATAAGGAGTACAGTGTTTACCTCCTTTACAATTCACTTCTTTCACAGTTATCCCTTTCCATCTGCATATTGGGGGTCATTCCAAATTGTTCGCTCGCTAGCTGCCTTTAGCAGCATTGCACACGCTAGGCCGCCGCCTTCTGGGAGTGTATCTTAGCTTAGCAGAATAGCGAACGAAAGATTAGCAGAATTGCGAATAGAAAATTATTAGCAGTTTCTGAGTAGCTCCAGACCTACTCACAGATTGCGATCAGATCAGGCCGATTCGTTCCTGGTTTGACGTCACAAACACGCACTGCGTTCGGCCAGCCACTCTCTCGTTTCTCCAGACACTCTTGCGTTTTTTCCGGGCACGCCTGCGTTTTGCCGCACACTCCCAGAAAACGGCCAGTTTCCGCCCAGAAACACCCACTTCCTGTCAATCACACTTCAACGATGAAAATTCTTCGTTCGGACGTGAATAAATCTACTAAGTTTTGTGCTAAAATACTTACCGCATGCGCACTACGTACCATGCGCATTTTTGCCTTAATCGCTCCGTTGCGAAAATCGGCAACGAGCGAACAACTCGGAATGACCCCCATTGTACAGAGTTACTATACAGGTCTAGCTGGTACCAGTACACCCAACACTGCTTTATATGACAAATAATTTTCTTGTTCACAGTTTTTACAGTTTATAGAACACTAAATTTATAAATAAAGGTCAGTGGTATTATCCTACAGGTCAGATAAATCTATACTTGGCCAAAGTACTACATGGGACAATACACAGACAAACATGATGCACACTATAATTATATATTTAATTAGTAAGATCCAATAAAAAAAACTTATCTCATGCAGATACAAAAAGACACCAGTAGGCCCACTCACACATCATAGCCTTCTTGACCCCATAGTATGGGGATTTTACTGCAAGCTTTTCCAATGCGCACTGTATGTATGGTGCATTGCAGACTGCAACTGATCTCTAACTTGGCAAAGATAAGCATGTGCAGTAGGTGGTCAGACAACTGGCTCAGCTCTCTTATGGTTGAGTAAGAGGTGAGAGGGGAGCAACAGACAGTAAGAACCACCAGGAGTTTCACCGGTACCCTGGTGGGCCTGTTCAAGCCAGCCGACAACACCAACTAAATCTTTATGCAATAACTACTGGCTTTGCCTTTTCATTTATTTCCAGTTTACATTTATAGGCCATTTGTGTGGACTGGGCTGGGGTGGGCGGGTCTTCAACCCAATCCAGAGTATCCCGAGATTGACCTTTTTTCAATCCTGATACCTGGGATTGAAAAAAAGGCCGGGGATTGGTCTCCCTAGAGCTATCCAATTGTTAAAAAAATGTTGCTGTAATTTACCCATAAAAAAAAAAAAAATTGGAAAGAAAATGTAAAATTAGACTGTACCTCCACAAAATAAAAATTGGGTAATAGTATAGATGTCTATTACTGTCCCAAATAATAATATTTTTTGCACTTTAAAAATGGCAGACATACAGTACATTTTTTTTCTTTCAATTCTAACTAATAAAATGAAAATGTAAAAAATAAAGGTGATTTTGGGGATATTTGAAGCAACTTCCAAAAAAAAAATAATAAAAAAATAAAAAAAAATTTTTAAATTTAAATAAATACGTTAGTTACATTTGGGATCCATAAAAAAAAAGTAAAAAAGATGATTTTGGGTAATTTGAGGTTACTTTTTCCCCAACAAAATAATGAGATGCAATTATTGTCACAATTAAACTAATTGAGAAACCCCACAGCTGTCTGCTTGAAATTTAAGGTGCCATGGGGAAAAAAAAGAATAATGCTTATAATTAGATATGTCTCTAAATCATCAGAATTGTGCCAAACTCAAAGGCTATTCCATAAGGGCCTTAGGTGGTTATACCTTAAATAACATATAACATAAAACTATGTCTAGCTAGCATAAACATTCTCCAGTGCTAGGGACAGGTAGCAAAAATATATATGTTTTTGTTACAGTATCTTCAAATAATTTTTTTTCTAGCTACAATAAAGTTTATTTTTCTCAAGATGCAACACACAATGGTTTTTAAATATTTGTAGTTTACATTTACATGAAATGCAATGATCAACTCTGTTACTGTACCTCCTTCTTTATCTGTCAAAACAAGGGAGTGTGCCCTGCCACAAGACACTTGCAACACTCGTGTGTCTTGCGGCTTGTCCAGTGGCAGAGGAACCGGTGATGGCTCCAGAATGTATTCATAACCTTTAGCTACAAAACAAAGTTCAATAGAAGTTAAATAACAGCAGTACACATCCTGATCTACATGTCAGGTTATTATAAAGATATACAGGTTGAGTATCCCTTATCCAAAATGCTTGGGACCAGAGGTATTTTGGATATGGGATTTTTCCGTATTTTGGAATAATTGCATACCATAATGAGATATCATGGTGATGGGACCTAAAGCTAAGCACAGAATGCATTTATGTTACATATACACCTTATACACACAGCCTGAAGGTAATTTTAGCCAATATTTTTTATAACTTTGTGCATTAAACAAAGTGTGTCTACATTCACACAATTCATTTATGTTTCATATACACCTTATACACACAGCCTGAAGGTCATTCAATACAATATTTTTAATAACTTTGTGTATTAAACAAAGTTTGTGTACATTGAGCCATCAAAAAACAAAGGTTTCACTATCTCACTCTCACTCAAAAAAGTCCGTATTTCGGAATATTCCGTATTTCGGAATATTTGGATATGGGATACTCAACCTGTATCTTATATTCTACATCCTCGTTTGGACCACATGACTAACCACTGCAAAACCAGGTTACATAACTATTCTTTGTGCTATAGGTTTCTCATACTTTGCAATATGCCAATGTCTAGTATTTTAGACTTTACTCATCTATCTGCTCTGGTACATCCTCTCACACTACATATGTGGCACTATTTCAAGCATCTATGGCAGTATTTCATTAAGTCATCTTTTTTATGGTCTACTATCATTTTATTGTAAGTGACATTTGGTGATGTCTTTGAATTACTACTTAGTACAGTGTTGTTAAACTGTGGTATTTGGGTCAAAAATTATATTTGGTAGACACCTTGGGATGAATGAATTATAAAACAAAAAATGCTGGATTTAACTATAACCCACATTGGGAAATATTTATTAAAACATAGTAGTAATATCATTATTATTAATATTATTATTATTAACAATAAAACAACAACAACAGGTGAAAATAAAAAGGTTGTCTTGCCCACAACAACTAAGTTATGTATAATGTAAACAAGGTATATAACATGTTACCATGGTCTAACGTCAAATACAATGCAGCTGTGGAAAACCACTAACGCTATGGACCTTTTTTCTAGCTCTATTAATAACGGGATTTTGGTACTTACCGGTAAAATCATTTTTCCGATTCCACAGGGGACACTGTAAGGTCATTACGGTGGGGGTATAGATGGTGGACAAGTGGAGCCGGCATTTTAAATTCTTTGAACAGTGACTGACTGGCTCCTCCCCTCTATGCTACCCCAACAGACCAGTTTCGAAAACTGAGCCCGAGAGGAGACAGCTCGATACAACACGACATAGTAGGAGGAGAAAGAACGAGAATACATACACACACTGCTCAAAAAAATAAAGGGAACACTAAAATAACACATCCTAGATCTGAATGAATGAAATATTCTTATTAAATACTTTGTTCTTTACATAGTTGAATGTGCTGACAGCAAAATCACACAAAAATTATCAATGGAAATCAGATTTATTAACCCATGGAGGGCTGGATTTGGAGTCACACTCAAAACTAAAGTGGAAAAACACACTACAGGCTGATCCAACTTTGATGTAATGTCCTTAAAACAAGTCAAAATGAGGCTCAGTAGTGTGTGTGGCCTCCACGTGCCTCTATGACCTCCCTACAACGCCTGGGCATGCTCCTGATGAGGTGGCGGATGGTCTCCTGAGGGATCTCCTCCCAGACCTGGACTAAAGCATCCGCCAACTCCTGGACAGTCTGTGGTGCAACATGGTGTTGGTGGATGGAGCGAGACATGATGTCCCAGATGTGCTCAATTCGATTCAGGTCTGGGGAACGGGCGGGCCAGTCCATGGCATCAATGCCTTCGTCTTGCAGGAACTGCTGACACACTCCAGCCACATGAGGTCTAGCATTGTCTTGCATTAGGAGGAACCCAGGGCCAACCGCACCAGCAAATGGTCTCACAAGGAGTCTGAGGATCTCATCTTGGTACCTAATGGCAGTCAGGTTACCTCTGGCGAGCACATGGAGGGCTGTGTGGCCCCCCAAAGAAATGCCACCCCACACCATTACTGACCCACTGCCAAACCGGTCATGCTGGAGGATGTTGCAGGCAGCAGAACGTTCTCCTTGGCGTCTCCAGACTCTGTCACATGTGCTCAGTGAGAACCTGCTTTCATCTGTGAAGAGCACAGGGCGCCAGTGGCGAATTTGCCAATCTTGGAGTTCTCTGGCAAATGCCAAACGTCCAGCACGGTGTTGGGCTGTAAGCACAACCCCCACCTGTGGACGTTGGGCCCTCATACCACCCTCATGGAGTCTGTTTCTGATCGTTTGAGTAGACACATGCACATTTGTAGCTTGCTGGAGGTCATTTTGCAGGGCTCTGGCAGTGCTCCTCCTGTTCCTCCTTGCACAAAGGCTGAGGTAGCGGTCCTGCTGCTGGGTTGTTGCCCTCCTACGGCCTCCTCCACGTCTCCTGATGTACTGGCCTGTCTCCTGGTAGCGCCTTCATGCTCTGGACACTACACTGACAGACACAGGAAACCTTCTTGCCACAGCTCGCATTGATGTGCCATCCTGGATGAGCTGCACTATCTGAGCCACTTGTGTGGGTTGTAGACTCCGTCTCATACTACCACTAGAGTGAAAGCACAGCCAGCTTTCAAAAGTGACCAAAACACCAGCCAGAAAGCATAGGAGCTGAGAAGTGGTCTGTGGTCACCACTTGCAGAACAACTCCTGTATTGGGGGTGTCTTGCTAATTGCCTATAATTTCCACCTGTTGTCTATTCCATTTGCACAACAGCATGTGAAATTGATTGTCAATCAGTGTTGCTTCCTAAGTGGACAGTTTGATTTCACAGAAGTGTGATTGACTTGGAGTTACATTGTGTTGTTTAAGTGTACCCTTTATTTTTTTGAGCAGTGTGTGTATATATATATATATATATATATATATATATATATATATATATATATATATATATACACACACACACACACACATAGATACACACACACACACACACACACACACACACACACACACACAGTATCCCTTATCCAGAATGCTTGGGACGAGAAGTATTTTGGATATCGGATCTTTACGTATTTTGGAATTGCATACCATAATGAGATATCATGGCGATGGGACCCAAGTCTAAGCACAGAATGCATTTATGTTTCATATACACCTTATGCACACAGCCTAAAGGTAATTTAGGCAATATTTTTTATAACTTTGTGCATTAAACTAAGTGTGTATACATTCACACAATTCATTTAGGTTTCATATACACCTTATACACACAGCCTGAAGGTCATTTAATACAATATTTTTAATAACTATGTGTATTAAAGAAAGTTTGTTTACATTGTGCCATCAGAAAACAAAGATTTCACTATCTCACTCAAAAAAATCCGTATTTCGGAATATTCTGTATTTTGGATTATTTGGATATGGGATACTCAACCTGTATACACACAAATATTAAACAAACAAGAACAATTGTCATTGTCATCTGTCAACATTAATGTAAATAACTGAAGAAAATTCTCCCACACTGGAGAAACTAAACCCAAAGATGCCCAGCGCTGGGAGGGCGTCCAGTGTCCCCTGTGGAATCGGAAAAATGGATTTACCGGTAAGTACCAAAATCCTGTTTTCGCTTTTATCCACTAGGGGAACTGGGAAGTCATTATGGTGGGGATGTCCCAGAGCTCCCATTACAGGTGGGAAAGCGCTGAGAGTCGTGTAAAACCGCTCAACCAAACTGAGCAGCCAAAGCCGCTAAAGTATCAAACTTGTAGAACTTGATAAACGTATGTTTCCCCGAACAAGTTGCTGCTCTACACAACTGCGTCAAGAAAACTCCTCTAGTAACCGCCCAGAAAGAACACACTGGCCTAGTGAAATGGGCGGAGACCGAAGTAGGCGAAGGTGGCGATGCTGCTAAATACGCCTGTCGAATAGTAAATCTGATCCAACGTGCTAATGTGTCTGTTTTGAGGCCAGCCATCCAGGCTTGGCGGGATCATAGAGCACAAAAAGAGCAAAGTAGCGGTTCTCTCTACATAAATCTGCAGGGCCCGAACAACGTCCAGGGATCTTGAAGAGGGAGAGTCGCCTGAGACTACCGCAACCACAATAGGCTGATTAATATGAAAGGCTGAAACAACCTTAGGAAAAAAAAAAGAGCTGTGAGTGCGAAGTTCCGCTCTGTGCTCATGGAAGATCAAATACGGAGGACAGCACGAGAGAGCTCCCAACTCAGAGACCCGTCAAGCCAAGGCCAGTGCCAACAGTAACACCACCTTCCACGTAAGGAATTTGAGCTCCATCGATCCCAGAGGCTTAAACAGGAATGATTGCAAAAATGAAAGAACCAGATCCAGATCCCAGGGAGCTGTGGGAGGAACGAACGGTGGCTTAAGGCGGATAACCCCCTGAAGAAAAGTCTGTACCGCAGCCAGTAAGGCCAATTTTCTTTGGGGAAAAAATTGACAGGGCAGAAATTTAAACCTTTAGCGACCCTAGGCTCAAACCCACCGAGAGGCCAGCCTGGAAGAAAAGGAGAAGCCTGGCCAACCTAAAGGAAGTAGGCGAGAAATTACGCTGTTCACACCATGAGATGTATGACCTACAAAATGCGGTAATAGTGTCTAGAAGTGACCTCCTTTCTAACACTCATCATAGTAGGAATCACTGGTGTTGTGATGCAGTTTTGTCTTAAAAGTTCCCACTCAACAACCACGCCGTCAAACATAGCCGCTGTAAGTCTGGATAAACGAAAGGACCGTGTGACAGCAAATCCCGTCTCAGAGGTAGCGGCCATGGGTCGTCTATGACTAACTGAAGGAGATTGCTATACCAAGTTCTTCAAGGCCAGTCTGGAGCCACGAGTAGAACTCTGACAGTTTCCCGTTTGTTTCTTTTGAGAAGACGTGGCAATAGGGGAAACGGCGGAAACAGGAACGCAAACTGGAAAGTCCAAGGGATCGTCAATGCGTCAACCGCCTCCGGATCTCTGGTGCGAGAGCAATACCGAGGAAGTTTGTGGTTCCTTCTGGACGCCATGAAATCGATCTGCGGGGGTCCCCATCAAGGAACCAGTTGCTGAAAAATCTGCAGATTTAGTTCCCATTCACCTAGATGCATATCCTGACGACTTAGGTAATCGGCCTCCCAGTTCTCCACTCCTGGTATGAACACCGCCGATATTGCTACTGCATACCTCTTGGCCCATAAGAGGATCTTGGTGACCTCCTTCATAACGGCTCTGCTGCGGGTGCCCCCATGGCGATTTATGTATGCCACAGCTGTGGCATTGTCTAGACCATTTATGACTGACTGCAGAGACTCCATATTGAATTTGACTATTCTCAAAAAAGGATTGATACTCTTTAAATTCAGAATGGGTCTTACCGAGCCGTCCACCTTCGGCACCATGAACAAACTGGAATAAAATCCCTGTTTCTGTTGGTGTAAAGGTACAGGAACGATGACACCCTTCTCCAGGAGATTCTGTACCGCCAAGAGAAGAGAATCCCGATGCTTCTGTGAAACTGGTAAACCTGTTGTAAAATATCTTGGAGGCGGATGTAACAAACTCGAATCTGTATCCCTGAGTAACCATGTCTCTTACCCAGGCGTCTGTGCAGGTTTCCGACCAAATCTGTACGAAACTTAGTAACCGAGCTCCCACCCTGGGATCCCCCAAGAGGGAGTGAAGCACGTCATGCGGCAGGCTTAGTGGCTGATTTAGGGTCCGTCTGTAAGGCAGCTGTAGCTGTGGCAAGACCACGTCCTCTGCCACCTCTGAAAGACATGGCTCCACCTCTAGCATGTCCTCTGAACTTTGACGGAGGCCGAAAGGACCGAAAAGACAGTCCAGAGTAAGTCTTTCTGGGAGGAGGAGCTGCAGAAGGAAGATATGTTGACTTACCTCCCGTGGCCTTAGAGAATAGCGTGTCCAGTTCCTGACCAAACAGGAACTCACCATTATACGGTATTGCTTCTACCGCTTTCTTGGAATCCACATCTGCTTGCCGTTGCTTAAGCCAGAGCGCACGGTGAGCTGAAATAGACAAGGCCGTTATCCTGCATCCGATGGTTCCGGCGTTCTTGGATACTTCCCCCAAATATACCACAGACTCTCTGATATGTTCTGCCAGAGAAATCAATTGATCTGTAGGGAGACCAGATGGTAAACCTGTTACCAATTGTTCTGCCCAGGATTCAATTGCCTTGTTAACCCACATACCAACCAGAGTAGGACGAATAAGTATCCCTGCTGCTGTGTAAATAGACTTTAAGGTATATTCTAACCTGCGGTCTGCTTGCTCCTTTAACAAGGTAGCGCTAGCCACCGGTAAGATGGTCTTCTTTGACAATCTACATAGAGAGGGATCTACCCAGAGGAGGGTTGTCCCACGTAGCTCTATTTTCCTCTGGGAAAGGATACAGCAGTAACAGTCTACGTGTAACTTGGAATTTCCCATCAGGGTGCTTCCATGCTAGTGCAAAATGATCATCTATTTCCGTGGAAATAGGAAAGGAGGTCGCACTCTTTGTTTTTTTGTAAAAAAAAAAGCAGGCTGTGGAGGAGTCGGATCAGATTCTGTAATTTGTAACACCTGGCGCACTGCCACTATGAGAGCATCTAAGCCCTCTGATTCAATATCCTGAATTACCTCTGTATCGGGGTCCTGAGGAGCCTCATCCTCCTCTAACGGAGGGATATCTTCCATGTCTGAGTCGTCAGACTGCAAAACCGCTGGTAACGGTCTCTTTTTGGAGCCTGCCTGTGTAGAAACAGAGGTGGGGGATTTAGATGCCCCCATAGACTTACGTAACTCCTCTACTGACCTGGCTAGACAGTGCGCCCACTCTGGTTCAGATAGAGAAGTTTGAGCTCTGGATTCTTCTCTATCTTTACGGGAAGCTGCCAGCTCGGCCGACAGATCTGTCATGACTCCGGACAATTGAACCAGCCATGGTGGAGTGGGATCCTGCATATAGTTGCAGGTGCTGGACTTCACAGTTATCACAATGGCCCTCATTCCGAGTCGTTCGCTCGGTAATTTTCTTCGCATCGCAGTGAAATTCCGCTTAGTACGCATGCGCAATATTCGCACTGCGACTGCGCCAAGTAATTTTACAATGAAGATAGTATTTTTACTCACGGCTTTTTCTTCGCTCTGGCGAACGTAGTGTGATTGACAGGAAATGGGTGTTACTGGGCGGAAACACGGCGTTTTCGGGGCGTGTGGATAAAAACGCTACCGTTTCCGGAAAAAACGCAGGAGTGGCCGGAGAAACGGGGGAGTGTCTGGGCGAACGCTGGGTGTGTTTATGACGTCAAACCAGGAACGACAAGCACTGAACTGAACGCAGATGCCCAGTAAGTCTGAAGCTACTCTGAAACTGCTAAGTAGTTTGTAATCGCAATATTGCGAATACATCGGTCGCAATTTTAAGAAGCTAAGATACACTCCCAGTAGGCGTAGGCTTAGCGTGAGCAACTCTGCTAAATTCGCCTTGCGAGCGATCAACTCGGAATGAGGGCCAATATAATGAACCCTCAATCTGTTGAGTGAACTTTGCAGAGCACTTCTTACAAGCATATAGCTTCTGAGAAGCCATGGAAAAAGTGTATCTGCCAGTCATTGTCCATAATAAAAAAAAAAAAAAGTATAACTCACAGACGTTCCTTAAACAGTTTTATTATATAATAGTGACTCTAACTATTCTCCCCCTCTATACTGGTATCAACGATACCCGACTACCGCTCTGAGCCTTCCGGTTCTGCAGCGTCCTTCCTCTTCTGAAATGGCACCGAGCTGCAGAAAGAAGACGCGGCCTTCTGAGCACTGCACTTTGGAGCGTAGCTCCGCCCCCCGCCTCTGGCGCCCTGCTAGGCGGGAAATTCAAAGATGCTTTCTAGCGGTTAGCGCTGAAGTATCGCCACTGTACAGAGTGGCTCCGGTACTCAGCGCGTAGACAGAGTGCCCTGCCAGAAGAAGACGCGGCTTTCTGAGCACTGTGCTCCGGAGCTTAGCTCCACCCCCCTGCCTCCGGCGCTCTGCTAGGCGGGAAATTCAAAGATGCTCCAAGCATGAGTGCAGAAGTACCACCGCTGTACAGAGCGGCTCCGGTACTCGCGCTGGAGCAGAGTGCCCTGTAGGAAGTGATCCGGAGGCTCTGCTAGTCAGAGCGCCGTTTATACTCACAACTGCCTTGCTGAACCGGCTGGGCACTAGGCTGTGGGGACCCTAGCAGACATGCATGCAGTGTCTGTACGAGTTCCTCCAGGACTGAAGTCCTTGTAGCCGGGACAATGGCGGCAGTTTAAAGAAACTGTGCCAAAGTCCCACCGGCAGCTCCCACGGTGCAGACAGAGAGGGGCAGTAGGCTACCTGTCTGTCCGCAGCTGGAAAAGAGAGAAATCTCTGGAGAAGCCCAGAGAGAGGACCGGCTCCCTCTGGCACATTTTTGAAACTGGTCTGTAGGTGATGCATATAGGGGAGGAGCAAGTCACTATTCAGAGAATTTAAAGTGTCGGCTCCACTTGTCCACCATCTATACCCCCAACGTAATGACCTTCCAGTGTCCCCTGGTGGATGAAGGAGAAAATAGGATTTTGGTACTTACCAGGTAAATCCTTTTCTTTGAATCCATAGGGGGCACTGGAGTACTCTTGGGATATGGACGGCTTCCACAGGAAGTAGGCACTGAATAAATTAATTTTGGGACTATACCTCCCCTCCATATCCCTGAGTACCTCAGTGTTTTTTACTGAGCCGAACAGGAGCGATAGAGAGGTTGACAATTGAGCATTACATATAACATAACGGACAACAATAAAGTTAACCCAACATTACTGACAACTAAACAGTTGACACCATAACTTGTTAATCTGAACCAGTCGGTGAAAGTGTGTTACCATAAGATCTACTGAACCTACCCCAAACCGCTCTGGGTGGGCGTCCAGTGCCCCCTATGGATTCAAAGAAAAGGATTTACCTGGTAAGTACCAAAATCCTATTTTCTCTTTCATCCACTAGGGGTCACTGGAGTACTCTTGGGATGTACCAAAGTCTCCTCCGTGGCGGGAGAGCTGTTTGGCACCTGTAACACTAAACGGCCAAAGCTAGATGCTGATGCCGCAAACGTATCAAACTTGTAGAGGCGCACAAACGTGTGCACCGAAGACCATGTAGCCGCCCGGCAACGCTGTGTCGTAGAAGCTCCACGACTCGCTGACCATGATGTTCTCACAGCACGTGTGGAATGAGCTGTTATCGATGTAGGTGGCTGTAACCTAGCATGAAGGTAAGCCTGACGTATGGTCACTTTAATCCAACTGGATAAGGTCTGCCTAGAAGCTGGCCAACCCATCTTGGCAGCATCATAGAGAGTAAACAACGTATCCGTCTTACAAACGGTCGCCGTTCGATACATAAATGCGTAATGCGCGTACCACATCCACCTACCAGAGTCTCCTGTTAACATAGGAACTACTATTGGTTGATTGATGTGAAAAGATGACACTACTTTTGGCAGAAAAGCAGAATTTGCTCGGAATTCCGCTCTGTCATCATGAAACCTAAATACGGTGGTTTGCACGACAAAGCACCCAACTGAAACACGCCTTGCTGACGCTAAGGCTAAAAGAAACATTGTTTCCCCAAGTGAGAAATTTAATATTCACTTGTTGTAAGGGTTCATAAAAAGACTAAGAAATCTAAAAACCAGATTCAAGTCTTATGGCGCAGTAGGTAGAGTGAATGGAGTCTGAACTCTGAGGACACCCTGCCTAAAAGGTGTGAACCGACGGCAATAGGGCCAATCTACTATGAAAATAAATGGACGCCGCCGATATCTGCACCTTTAGTGTGGATAAACTCAGACCTCCATCTAACCCCATCTGTAGAAATAACAAAAGACGGGATAACTTAAAAGATGATGTCGGAAACTTCAGAGCTTCACACCAACCTACATAGGCACGCCAAATTCTGTAATGATGAGCTGCCGTAACCGGCTTCCTAGCTCGTAACATGGTTGGAATAACCGATTCTGGAATGCCCTCTTTCCTTAAGAGGGCTGTCTCAACAGCCACCCCGTCAAACGTGGCTGCGCTAAATCGGGTAAGAGGAATGGACCCTGCTGTAACAGGTCCGAACGTAGTGGGAGCGGCCAAAGACAGACTGCGAGTAGACCGCGGAGATCCGAGAACCAAGCTCTCCGGAGGCCAAAGAGGCGTCACTAGTATAACTGTGACGGACTCTCCTTTGATCCGTTTTAGCCACAGAGGGAGCAGCGGAAACGGTGGAAATAGATACACGAGACTGTATGGCCACGCGATTGAGAGAGCATCCACCGCCACTGCCTTTGGATCTCTCGTTCTGGACACGACCTGGGGCGTTTGATGATTGCGGCGAGATGCCACCAGGTCCACCTGCGGGTAACTCCACTTCTGGAGCAGCATGTGGACACATCTGTACCTCCCGCATTGCCCTCCGGTTTTTCGTTTCTCCTTGTTTGTTGATGTATGCGACTGCTGTCGCATTGTCTGACTGCACCTGAACAGCCTGAGCCTGCAGCCCGTGCACTACTTATAGTAGCGCATTGTAAATTGCCCGGAGTTCCAGGACATTTATAGGCAGCAATCTTTCGTGATCCGCCCAGAGACCATGGAGCTGATAATTTTGAACTACAGCTCCCCAATCTCTGAGACTTGCGTCCGCCGTGAGAATTATCCAATTCCAGGCACCGAACCGTTTCCCTGCGGTTAGATTCTGTACTTTGAGCCACCAGAGTAGAGACTCTCTGGTCCTTGGAGACAACCTCACTTCTGCAGTAAATCTGCAGATGCGAGCCCGACCACTGTGCGAACACATCCAATTGAAAAGGACGAGAGTGAAGTCCTCCGAACTGAAGCGCTTCGAAAGCCGCCACCATTGTCTAATAGGCGAATGCCCAAGTGACCGAGACTGTGCGTGGCTTGAGCACTAATTGTACCAGATGACGAATGACCTGTACTTTCTGTTCGGGTATGTAAATTCTTTGATTTACCGTATTGAGAATCATACTTAAGATTTGAAGTCGTTGAGACGGAATCATCCAGAAATTCGCGTAGACAATGGTAGGAAATCAGATTTTCCTCCCCACTTGGTCTGCGATCTATCTCGTTTGGAATCCGACTCCGCCTGTTAGGAACGTAGCCAAAGTGGACGTTATGCGCTACTAGCGAAGCTAGAACGCAAGAACCAACTGCCAACGTCCAAAGAAGCTGTAGGCAGCAAGAAGTGTAAGGTGGTCTTTATTTAGGGCAAACCTGAACCGGAATGCCCTGCCACTACAGCCTTGTTACCTCAAACCCTTACCAAAGCAGGGCGAAGCAACAGCCCTACTGCTGTGTAGGGTATACTCCGATATGTAGTAAAACCCCCAATAAATGCAATTGTCTCTGATTGGAAATTGTTCAGCCTTCGCTGAGAACCTGACGTACTGGCTTGGTGCTATGAGGGCTGGTGGCAATCGACCGCAACAATCTAACTGAAACTGTCTGTGCCGTCTTTACACAGAGTACTAACCACTATATGATCACGGCAACTTAAACAAGCCAGGTAGGAGACGAACCTACAATCTTGTTATGCATAGTCAGATGCGATATACATTGCGCCACTGGCCCAGATTCGTATTTGTCCGACACACTGTGTGACCGACTTTGCAGCGAAGCTGCTTGTTTGATTATGCATAAATGCATATAGCAGAGGATAGTTTCAATCTGCCTACCTCTGGGTTATGGGCCCAGCATGCATCCATTGCAGTACTCTGCTGCACATGTAAGTGCAAGAGATCATGTACTCCAACCAGTAAGTACACCACGGAAATAACGTGTGTATAAACCTGCATTACCGTGCATGTGGTTACCAGCAATAGTGAATCTTCCTGTAGAGTCATGCTGTACAAAAACAATTAATAAATTAAACTCCTAACAACACCCCGCTCCTCCAGAGTCTAAGTGTTGTAGGGCAGCAACTTCCGAGAAAGAACCAGGAAGTAACATTAAAAGAAAAAAATTGTCTTTTTTTTTTTTTTTTTTTTTTAAACACCTGTTAAACCAGGATCTGAACCAGTGTTCATGCAAACACAATGTTCACTGTGGCCGGAAAGCCTAACCACTTGGCTACCGAGCCACCTGTAAAAACAATAAGCAAAACTGCTGTGGTGTGGCCATGTCTGCAGTGCTCAACAGATAGTGTTAATAAGCACTGAGTGCTGATCAATTATTCTTGCTTACTGCAAAATAGACTTTTAATGTCAGCATATTATATATACATATATACAACAATGTATATTCACACATGTTCAGACTTTAATAATATATATATATATATATCTATATATATATATATATATATATATATATATATATATACACACACATAGTATCTACAGCACCTTGTATTCCCAGGTGGTCTCCCATCCAGGTACTAACCAGGCCCAACACTGCTTAGCTTCCAAAATCAGTTGAGATTGGGCGTATCCAGTGTGGTGTGGCTGTAGATCCCCTATACACATATCCTGTACACAGGTATAACACATTTTTACAAGTCTGAACTAAATGTGACCTCTCACAGGCTTAAAACCTGAGATGACTGCTGCTTGACCACAGCTTAGTTAATGGGCCCTTCTAGTGGCCGGCGCCGGGAGCGCGCTCTGGAGAGCTATCCTGACTGTAAAACCTATAGTAGGTTTATATTGATAGTGTAAGCCCAAACTGAGCTATTTTTAACAGTTTAAACTAGCATGTATTAGTATGCAATCTAGTTGGATCACCAGTTTCCCAGATGGTAAAACAGTATGCAACCCTGCTTAGCTTCCAAGCTCAGATGAGTTTGGGCGTATCCAGTGTGGTGTGGCTGTAGATTAAAAATACCTACAGCACCTTGTACTCCCAGGTGGCTAATCAGGCCCAACACTGCCTAGCTTCCAAAATCAGAAGAGATTGGGCGTATCCAGTGTGGTGTGGCCAAGTGATTTAAGCCAAAGCTGCTGCAGGTGAGTGAACTCACACGGCTCCACAGATACTGATTTATAAGCACCATGTGCTTTACAATTGTTATAATATACTTACTTTACAACAAATGAACAAAACAAGTATTTGGCTGCCACAACCATGAATCAGATTTGCAGTGTTTAGGATAATATCATTATAAACAGTTATGATATAAATAATTATGTATATCCATGTTTTAGACATGGCAGGGAAACTGCTTATTAGTAATTGCTGGTGTCTTACTCATGCAGACAGACAATACAACCAAAACAAAAACAAAGACCGACAACTTGCACGACTCAGTAAATAGCACTAAGGTGTCTCTATTATATCTGGCCAAGTGCAGTGCACGCCAGCCATATGCCTGCTCCCAAATTCCCCTTAACACCCCTGCGCCTTCAATGGAGGAGAGATGTAACACAGGAATTTCTGGAAATACAACAGGAAACATGGTTAATCTTGCTTTAACCAGGACTTCATAGCCTTTTGTAAAACATATGCAGCTCTGCTGTATTCCCTTATCAATAAGAGTTTAATCATGAGATTTTATCCAGTGACCCTGACATTTCTGTGTGCAGGGAACATCACTGTGGCAGCAAAGTTACTCACTAGGCTAAGAAACCTGCCTTTTGACTCTCATTTGTGTGTCCCCCCATGCTCCGTATACCGTTCTCTCTACACGGAGCCGGGCTATGGTGGAGAGGGAGCCCGAAGCGGCATCGAGGGCCTGGGCCACACACACACACACACACACAGTGTCCCACACAGTGGGGCGGCAGCGTGAGCTGACCGCCCCGTTCAACATACCTGGACCCTGTGGTGAGGGCTATGACGGGCCTTCTCTGTAAGTTCCGTCCAGCCTTTACTGCAGGTTTTAGTCCTGCAGGTGGTAGTGAGGGAGCTCTTTTTTGAGAGGTCCGACACCCACAGCTGCTAAAGCAGCCTTCACTTATCCCGGACCCACCTATTGGAAGGGGGGGAAGGGATGTTGAAAATCGTTGAAAAAAGAAAAAACTTAGAAAAAAATCCAATGAAATGTGGACCTCTGTGGCAGCAAAGCCACAAGCCTACTAACTGTGTCGAGCACAGAAAAAACACTGAGGTACTCAGGGATATGGAGGGGAGGTATAGTCCCAAAATTAATTTATTCAGTGCCTACTTCCTGTGGAAGCCGTCCATATCCCAAGAGTACTCCAGTGACCCCTAGTGGATGAAAGAGAAATAGACTACTATCTTGATCACACCAATAGCACAGCCTTTATAAATATAACCAAATATCCAATGGTAGCAGTGCATATAACATATAATGTATTCCCTTGTAGGAATAGTGCTTACTTTTATCTCTTCTACTTCTATGAAACCCAATTTGAGAATCCTTATTTAGTCCCATGCCCCAAACCTTTGTGATGTCGCTTGTCTTGGAAGATAATAGCGTGAAACCATAGCCACAGGCTGCAGATGAGATCTGCAAAATCACAAACAGGATAACAATAAGTTTAGGGCAACGTGGCCACTTATATTGAAGGATAAAAATAATAACTTTGGGCAGAAGTTATTCAGGATGCTGTATTTGCTTGCACTGTGCTGCTCCATCTTCCTGTAGAGGTCACTGGGAAGATGGTGCCGCAGAGGAGAAGCACGTTTTCTGGAGCAAGGTAAATATACTTCTTATGTATATTGTATACTTTTGAGGTTGCACTGTAAATTCAGAGTGCAGCAGCCTTACGACACTTCGGAAACAAAACACCAATGCTCCAAACATATAGTTCAATTAATATTTTAAGTGTTGGCAAATGGCGCCATTCCCAAAAAACATGTTTGCCTCGGAAAACCCTCTACAGTCAAACAGGAAATAAGAAATAAATATATTCAAATTTTATAAAAAAGTGCATACAAGTGCATAACAGTGAAAATAATTTCTTAAAAATGCTTAAAAAACATACAAATAGGGTGATACAATGCAGGTACAAGTATTCAGTCCTTATGGGGTCTCTCACTAATTGTAATGGCTGCGGTGGGCTTAACTCTTTAACAAAGCAAGAAGGTCCCGAGCTGCAGAGCACGGCACCGCCGCAGATCGTATATACTCAGGGGAGTTTGGTGTGAACCCAGGCAGCCGCCGGGGCCCCCCAAGAAGCTCGGGCTCAAGTAATTAGTGCCTGGCACCCCCTTCCTGCTGACATCATGTGCCGACCACAGCGCCATATGTCAAGGAAACCACACTAGCATCTTCCTCTTATTAGGACCGCCTTTTTTATTTGACTGTAGCGGTGTTAAGCTGAAGGAAAAGGGAGAGGGGTCAGAGGGGAGAGAAACACTCAGATGGTGGAGTATATTACAGATGAGAGACACATAAGGAGGACAGAGATGAGAGCTATAGAGACAAGGGGGTATATTTACTAAAGTACAGGTTTTTAGAAGTGGAGATTTGCTTATAGCAACCAATCAGATTTTAGCAATTATCTTTTAGAAGGTCCTAGATAAATGATAATGTGATTTTGGTACTTACCAGAAAAATCCTTTTCTTTGAATCCATATGGGGCACTGGAGTACTCTTGGGATATGGATGGTGCGATAGCAGGGATAGGCACATTTAAATATTTAAATGCGTAACCCTCCACCCTGTCCATACTCCCATAATGCACCAGTGTTTTTACTGTGCTGAACAGGAGACAAAAGAGAGAGTAACAGTGGAGAATTACATGTAACATTATAACATAACGAACAACTAGAAAGTTGAACAGACAACAGATAATCATCTGAACATTCAAACAAGCAGGTGGTAATGCTTTTTCACAAGATAAACTGAACTTACCACGAGACAGGTGAAACTGCTCTGGGCGGGCGTCAGGTGCCCCCTAAGGATTCAAAGAAAAGGATTTATCTGGTAAGTACCAAAATCACATTTTCTTTCTCATCCACTAGGAGTCACTGGAGTACTCTTGGGCCGTACCAAATTTTCTCCCTTGGGCAGGAGAGCTGGTTGGCACCTGTAACACTAGACGGCCAAAGCTAGATGCTGATGCTGCAAAAGTATCAAACTTGTAAAAGCGCAGAAACGTCTGCACGGACGACCATATAGCTGCACGGCAAGCTGTGTTGTGGAAGCTGTACGACCTGCTGCCCATGACGTTCCCACCAGACGCGTGGAATGTGCTGAATTAGATGCAGATGGTGTAGACTAGCATGAAAGTAAGCTCGACGAATGGTCAGCTTAATCCATCTAGCCAAGGTCTGTTTGGAAGCTGGCCAACCTACCTTGACTGCATCATAGCGAACAAAGTATCAGTTTTACATACTGTCGATGTTCGAGCCACGTAATTACGAAGAGCGTGAACCATATCCAAAATAGCTGGAGTTCCTCAATCTTCTCATAAAACGGGAACTACAATTGGTTGATTTATGCGAAAAGCTAATAATACCCTTGGTAGAAAAGCGGGATTCGTCCGAAGCTTGCTCTATCATCATGAAACACCAGATAAGGTACTTTGTATGATAATGAACCCAATTCAGAAACACGCTTTGCCGAAGCTAAGGCTAGGAGAAAAACTGGTTTTCCCAAGTTAGAAACTTAACATCAACTTGTTGTAAGGGTTCAAAATTTGAAGACTGAAAAAAAAATAACAACTAGATTTAAGTCCCATGGAGCCGTAGGTGGTATAAATGGAGGTTGAACTGTAGGAAAGTTTGAACTGCTGGCAAAAGAGCCAAACGCCACTGAGAGAAAAGTGACAAAGCGGATATCTGCATCTTTAGGATTTGCTAAATGTAGTCCTCCATCTAATCCAGTCTGTAAAAATAGTAAAACACGGGATAACTTGAAAGAAGACGTCGGAAATTCTGGGATTCACACCAAGCAATATAAGCTCGCCAAATCCTGTGATAATGAGCTGCAGTACCTGGCTTCGTCGCTCGTAACATGGTTGGTATAAACGACTCTTGAATGTCCTCTCGTCTTAAGAGAGCGGTTTCAGCAGCCACCCCGATTACGCAGCCATGCTAAATCGGGGTAAAGAAATGGACCATGCTGCAGAAGGTCTGGACGTAGAGGTAGTGACCACGAATCGTCCGTGAATAGACCGCGGAGATCCAAGAACCAAAGTCTCAGAGGTCAATAAGAAGCCACTAGTATGATGGTTGTGGATTCTCTTTGATCTGCCTTAGCAACCGAGGGGGCAACAGAAATGGCTTTACGGCCAAGCTATCATGAGAGCGTCCACTGACTCTGCCTTTGGACCTCTTGTTCTTGACAAATATGTCGGTATCTGGTGACTTCTGGTGAGATGCCATTAGATGCACCTGTGGGAAACCCCTCCGCTAGACTAACATCTGGAACTTCTGGATGTAATGCCCATTCCCCTGGATGAAAATCCTCGCGACTGAGATAATCTGCTTCCCAGTTGTCTACGCTTGGAATGAATACTGCTGTTAATATCACTTGATGATGTTCGGGCCAATTCAGGATTCAAGCAACTTGTCGCATGCCATGCAACTCCAAGCCCCTCCTTGTTTGTTAAAGTATGCGACTGACGTCGCATTGTCTGACTGAACCTGGACAGGCTGACACTGGAGAATGTGGACTGCCTGTCGCAGAATGTTGAAAATAGCTCTGAGCTCCAAGACATTTATTTACAGTACTCTCTCACGGTCTGACCACAGACCCTGAAACTGACAATGTAGAACTACAACACCCCAGCCTCTGAGGCTTGCCTTGGTTGTCAGAATTATCCAATTCCAGACTCCGAACCTCTTTTTTGCAGAGAGATTGCTTGATTGGACACTCTGACCCTTGGAGACAAAGGCACTATTAAATTAATCTGTCGATGGAAACCTGACCACTGTGCTAGAAAATCCAGCTGAAAAAGACGCAAGTGAAATCTTCCGAACTGGATTGCTTCGAAAGATGCCACCTACTTTCTTAACAGTTGAATGCACAAGTGCATTGAGAACAACTTTGGTCTAAGCACCAACAGTACCAGATGACGAATACTTTGTGCTTTCACCTCTGCAAGACTCGTTGCTCTACCGTATCATGGATCATTCCCAGAAATTGAATTTGTTGAGACGGAATAAGGCTCGACAATCCAACCGTGCTGTACTAAGACATCGTACTTTAGTAACACATTTTGAAGGAGCATTTGTTGATATAAAGCCTTGATGAGAAGGTCGTCTAAATACGGAACTATTATTAACCCGTGGAGGATCTGTGTTGCTCCGAATTTTGCCATGGCTCCGTTACCAGCTTATTGAGTGAATCTGACAAAAAAACAAACAAAAAAAAAAACAGTCGTCCTTTGTTTTTCTGCAAATAGGACCTCATTCTTTAACAGGTTCTTCAGTTTCTGTAAAATATAGAACCTGGCACGTGGCTCTGATGAGCTCAACAATGTTGGAAGCATCAGGAATCTGCGCGACAATGTGTTCACTATCTGACTCCAGCCACCATCCTTTTCCTGAGACAACAATTCAGGTACAGTATCGTCAGATTGTAAAAAGGACAATATAGGGACTTTCTTAGAAACCCGATGACTACTATGAGGCGTTCGAGTTTTTGTAGACTTTTTTTTTTAATGCAATATTTTTATTGAAGAGATGTCGAATAAATCAATACAGGTCAAACAGGAGACTATGACACCAAATAGCTTCAAAAGAACACACATGCTATCCCATAGGATATGTAGACACATAGAAATGAGGGGTGCATCAGCATTGCAATAGAAGTTTCGACAACAGATTTTCTGTAATTTAACGATAGTCGAGAAGAGAAGAGGAAAGAGAAGATCAGGGATGAAAAGAGAAAGAAAGAGAGAAGAGGGAGGGTGGGGAAGGAAAAGGAGACCACTTAGGAGGTATTCACGGTTAGATTGCTACATAGATGATGGCCATAACCACCATCAGGCCTAAACACAGGGAACAAATGCTCAATGAATTTGGCACCTAAACAATAAGGCTTTGATACAGTAAATCACACCCGGGAAATAGAGGTTTTAGCATAATTGAACCAGGCTTCCCATGTTCTCATATATTTGTCCGACCTATCACACAAAGAAGCTGTGATTTTCTCCATCGTGGAGATATACCGAATTTTAGACAGCAACATGCTCATGGGAGGAATACTGGGCTTTTTCCAGCATTTAGCTAACACACATCTGGCAGCATGAAGGATTTGGAGTAAAAGACAATTCGTGCGGCTGCAAATATTAGACAAAGGCAGGCCCAGCAAGGCCGTCCAAGGACCCAATGTAACTTGGGTGCCAAGAACAGATCCAATAAGGGTCTCCACTTGGACCCAGAAAGGGCGGATTTTGGGGCAGGACCACCAGATGTGTTTGATGTCTCCAATCTGACCACACTCTCGCCAGCACAATGGGGAGGACCCAGGGAAAATCCTATGCAAAGTCGCTGGGACCAGATACCATCTGGTATAAACTTTATAGGAGTTTTCCTTTACTAGGGAGGAAATAGAGGACTGGGCGACATTTTGCCTAATGATCTCCCATGAATCCCCCCCAGGTGGGGGGCCCAAGTCCTGCTCCCATTTACTTTCATGAGGCAGAGTGTCTGCTGAGTTCAGTGAACGTAATAAACTATACAATATAGAGATAATACCTTGTCGTGTAGGAGAGTAAACACAGAGTCGCTCAAAAGGGGTAAGTTGGCGAATGACCTTAGACTTTGGTAGGGAACTCAAGAAAGAGCGGAGTTGTAGAAATTCGTAAAGAACAGGTTGGGTGATACCATATTTGTCACTTAAAGTGTTTAAAGAGCGCCAGGAAGTACCCTCAATTAAATCAAAAACCAGTTCCGGACGTGGGTTCAGTTGGAACCACGAATGGGAACAGAGGATGGAGCCAGGAGGGAAATCCTGGTTATCCCAGATAGGAGTGATGGGGGATGGGAACGTAGAGAGACCATAATGCCGAATGCAGAAAGACCATAGGGAGCAAGTGAGTTTTGTAGTGGGAGCGCACGCTTGTATCTTCTGATGAGGCTTAACAGGTGTAAGTAAGGAAACCAGAGTGGAAACCTTGGCCGACAAAAGTTCAATTTGTATCCAGGGTAAGTGGGGTATTTGAGAGAACCAGGTAAGTGCCTGGCTCAGGTGAGTGGCATGATAGTATTTGCGGATATCCGGTAAACCTCTGCCTCCATCCACCGGGTCCCTTATCAGGGTGGAAGTCTTAACTCTAGGGGGTTTACCAGACCATACGAATTTTAAGAAGAGTTTCTGCATTCGACACAAAGCCTCTGCGGGGATGCGTACTGGGATTGTTTGGATCATATATAAAAGCCTGGGTAAGATGTTCATTTTCACCGAGACTATACGTCCAAACCAGGACATGATCTGTTTGTCTTAAGCTCGTAGATCAGATTCAATACAATTAAAAAGGGTTGGGAAATTTTCGGAGTACAGGGACCCATAGGAACTCGTGATAAACACACCTAAATATTTAATTTTCTTGAAGCGCCAAGACAAATTAAAGTTAGTGGCAAGGAGAGACCTGGTTTCCTCACTGAGCTGCAAGGGAAGAGATTCCGACTTGGAGTAGTTGATGCGGTACCCTGAATAATGAGAATATGATGATAAAGTTTTAAATAGGTTAGGGATGGATGTATGGGGAGAGGAGAGAGTTAACAGGACATCATCCGCAAATAATGATAATTTAAACTCCACATCCTCAACTAATACACCTTTAATATCAGGGTTCGCTCTAACCATACATGCCAGGGGTTCGATAGTCATAGCAAAAATTAATGGTGACAAGGGGCACCCCTGGCGCGTACCGTTGGAAATTTGGAATAGACAAGAGTCCTTGCCATTTACCCGAATTCTGGCTGAAGGGTTGGAGTAAAGTGCCTGGATGCCCTGGAGTAGGCTTCCTCCCAGGCCGAACCTACGCAAGGTAGCAAACATGAAGGGCCATAATATTTTATCAAAAGCCTTCTCTGCATCAAGCGAGAGAAGGATAGAAGGCATTTTAGCTTTGTTAATAAGATGAACTAATAAGAATTTACTTACCGATAATTCTATTTCTCATAGTCCGAAGTGGATGCTGGGGACTCCGTAAGGACCATGGGGAATAGCGGCTCCGCAGGAGACTGGGCACATCTAAAAGAAAGCTTTAGGACTAACTGGTGTGCACTGGCTCCTCCCTTTATGACCCTCCTCCAAGCCTCAGTTAGGATACTGTGCCCGGACGAGCGTACACAATAAGGAAGGATTTTGAATCCCGGGTAAGACTCATACCAGCCACACCAATCACACCGTATAACCTGTGATCTGAACCCAGTTAACAGTATGATAACAGAGGAGCCTCTGAAAGATGGCTCACAACAATAATAACCCGATTTTTGTAACAATAACTATGTACAAGTATTGCAGACAATCCGCACTTGGGATGGGCGCCCAGCATCCACTACGGACTATGAGAAATAGAATTATCGGTAAGTAAATTCTTATTTTCTCTAACGTCCTAAGTGGATGCTGGGGACTCCGTAAGGACCATGGGGATTATACCAAAGCTCCCAAACGGGCGGGAGAGTGCGGATGACTCTGCAGCACCAAATGAGAGAACTCTAGGTCCTCCTCAGCCAGGATATTAATTTTGTAGAATTTTACAAACGTATTTGCTCCTGACCAAGTAGCTGCTCGGCAAAGTTGTAAAGCAGAGACCCCTCGGGCAGCCGCCCAAGATGAGCCCACCTTCCTTGTGGAGTGGGCATTTACAGATTTTTGGTTGTGGCAGGCCTGCCACAGAATGTGCAAGCTGAATTGTACTACAAATCCAACGAGCAATAGTCTGCTTAGAAGCAGGAGCACCCAGCTTGTTGGGTGCACACAGGATAAACAGCGAGTCAGATTTCCTGACTCCAGCCGTCCTGGAAACATATATTTTCAGGGCACTGACAACGTCTAGCAACTTGGAGGCCTCCAAGTCCCTAGTAGCCGCAGGCACCACCAATAGGTTGGTTCAGGTGAGACGCTGAAACCACCTTGGGGAGAAACTGAGGACGAGTCCTCAATTCCGCCCTGTCCGAATGGAAAATCAGATAAGGGCTTTTTCAGGATAAAGCCGCCAATTCTGACACGCGCCTGGCCCAGGCCAGGGCCAACAGCATGACCACTTTCCATGTGAGATATTTTAACTCCACAGATTTAAGTGGTTCAAACCAATGTGACTTTTGGAACCCAAAACTACATTGAGATCCCAAAGTGCCACTGGAGGCACAAAAGGAGGCTGTATATGCAGTACCCCTTTTACAAACGTCTGAACTTCAGGGACTGAAGCTAGTTCTTTTTGGAAGAAAATTAACAGGGCCGCAAATTTGAACCTTAATGGACCCCAATTTCAGGCCCATAGACACTCCTGTTTGCAGGAAATGTAGGAATCGACCCAGTTGAATTTCCTCCGTCGGGCCTTACTGGCCTCGCACCACGCAACATATTTTCGCCAATTGCGGTGATAATGTTTTTGCGGTTACATCCTTCCTGGCTTTGATCAGGATAGGGATGACTTCATCCGGAAAGCCTTTTTTCCTTCAGGATCCGGCGTTCAACCGCCATGCCGTCAAACGCAGCCGCGGTAAGTCTTGGAACAGACAGGGTCCTTGCTGGAGCAGGTCCCTTCTTAGAGGTAGAGGCCACGGATCCTCCGTGAGCATCTCTTGAAGTTCCGGTTACCAAGTCCTTCTTGGCCAATCCGGAGCCACGAATATAGTGCTTTCTCCTCTCCATCTTATCAATCTCAGTACCTTGGGTATGAGAGGCAGAGGAGGGAACACATACACTGACTGGTACACCCACGGTGTTACCAGAGCGTCTACAACTATTGCCTGAGGGTCTCTTGACCTGGCGCAATACCTGTCGAGTTTTTTAATCATGTGGACGACTTCTGGGTGAAGTCCCCACTCTCCCGGGTGGAGGTCGTGCTGAGGAAGTCTGCTTCCCAGTTGTCCACTCCCGGAATGAATACTGTTGACAGTGCTATCACATGATTTTCCGCCCAGCGAAGAATCCCTGCAGCTTCTGCCATTGCCCTCCTGCTTCTTGTGCCACCCTGTCTGTTTACGTGGGTGACTGCCATGATGTTGTCCGACTGGATCAACACCGGCTGACCTTGAAGCAGAGGTCTTGCTAAGCTTAGAGCATTGTAAATGGCCCTTAGCTTCAGGATATTTATGTGAAGTGATGTATCCAGGCTTGACCCTAAGCCCTGGATATTCCTTCCCTGTGTGACTGCTCCCCAGCCTCGCAGGCTGGCATCCGTGGTCACCAAGACCCAGTCCTGAATGCCGAATCTGCGGCCCTCTAGAAGATGAGCACTCTGCAACCACCACATGATGGATACCCTTGTCCTTGGTGACAGGGTTATCCGCTGATGCATCTGAAAATGCGACCCGGACCATTTGTCCAGTAGGTTCCACTGGAAAGTTCTTGCGTGGAATCTAACGAATGGGATTGCTTCGTAGGAAGCCACCATTTTTACCCAGAACCCTTGTGCATTGATGCACTGAGACTTGGTTCGGTTTTAGGAGGTTCCTGACTAGCTCGGATAACTCCCTGGTTTTCTCTTCCGGGAGAAACACCTTTTTTCTGGACTGTGTCCAGGAACATCCCTAGGAAACAGAAGACAAGTCGTCGGAACCAGCTGCGATTTTGGAATATTGAGAATCCAATCGTGCTGCCGCAACACTACCTGAGATAGTGCTACACCGACTTCCAACTGTTCCCTGGATCTTACCCTTATCAGGGAATCGTCCAAGTAAGGGATAACTAAAATTCCCTTCCTTCGAAGGGATATCATTTCAGCCATTACCTTGGTAAAGACCCGGGGTGCCGTGGACCATCCCTACGGCAGCGTCTGAACTGATAGTGACAGTTCTGTACCATAACCTGAGGTACCCTTGGTGAGAAGGGTAAACTTTGACATGAAGGTAAGCATCCTTGATGTCCCAAGACATCATGTAGTCCCCTTCTTCCAGGTTCGCAATCACTGCTCTGAGTGACTCAATCTTGAATTTGAACCTCTGTATGTAAGTGTTCAAAGATTTTAGATTTTAGATTTAGAATCGGTTTCACCGGGCCGTCTGGCTTCGGTACCACAATAGTGTGGAATAATACCCCGTTCCCTGTTGCAGGAGGGGTACCTTGATTATCACCTGCTGGGTGAATGGCTTCCAAAACTGCCTCCCTGTCAGAGGGAGACGTCGGTAAAGCCGACTTTAGGAAACGGCGAGGGGGAGACGTCTCGAATTTCAATATGTACCCTTGAGATATTAGCTGAAGGATCCAGGGGTCTACTTGCGAGTGAGCCCACTGCGCACTGAAATTCATTGAGAACGGGCCCCCACCGTGCCTGAGTTTGTAAGGCCCTAGCGTCATACTGAGGGCTTTTGTAGAGGCGGGAAAGGATTTCTGTTCCTGGGAACTGGGTAATCTCTTCAGCCTTTTTCCTCTCCCTCTGTCACGAGCAGGAAAAGAGGAACCTTTTGTCCGCTTGCCAACAAAGGACTGCGCCTGATAATACGGCGTCTTATTTTGAGAGGCGACCTGGGGTACAAACGTGGATTTCCCAGTTGTTGCCGTGGCCACCAGGTCTAAAAGACCGACCCCAAATGTCCCCTTTTAAAGGCAATACTTCCAAATGCCGTTTGGAATCCGCATCACCTGACCATTTTACTGGTAGAATTGGACAACGCACTTATACTTGATGCCAGTCGGCAAATATTCCGCTGTGCATCATGCATATATAGAAATGCATCTTTTAAATGCTCTATAGGCAATAATATACTATCCTTATCTAGGATATCAATATTTCCAGTCAGGGAATCCGACCATGCCAACCCAGCACTGCACCTCCAGGCTGAGGCGATTGCTGGTCGCAGTATAACACCAGTATGTGTGTGAATACATTTTTGGATACCCTCCTGCTTTCTATCAGCAGGATCCTTAAGGGCGGCCATCTCATGAGAAGGTAGAGCCCTTGTTCTTACAAGCGTGTGAGCGCCTTATCTTCTGAATCTTAAGGGCATTATCTATTTCTTCAATAGTTATCTCCGAACCCAACTGAGAAACCACCGGAGCACTCAACGACGGTAAATTGCATTTATCCAAAAGGGACTCAATCCCCTCGCTGAATCTCAGTGAAGGTGAGGAAGCCGCATCCGCATTATATAGCGATTTATAGTATTCCTCAAATTCTCTAAGAATGTGGTCAGGCTCATGTGTCAATACCCTTTGTTTAGTACGGATAGACAAGATATTTGGGCTCTCAGCTTCCTGGCAAGAAGTTTGTCTGCCTTATCCCCTTTTTCGTAATAAATCTGATTGAGGCGCCTAAGGCATTGTTCCGTCTTATGAGAGAGCAACATATTGAGTTCACCCCTAACTTTAAGCAGCCGATCCAAGTCAGCTGGGTGCAGGGAGGACCTATGAATTTCTTCCAGACGATGGAGCTGGTCAGTCAACTCCAAAATCTTCTGGGAGCGTTGTTTAGTGAGCCTAGCTGCGATCTGTATGAAGTGGCCCCGAAGGACTGCCTTATGAGCCTCCCACAGGGTCATATTGGACATACCAGGGGTCTGATTCAAGTTAAAGTAATCAGTCAGTACCTGAGAGACTTGTGGCAGAACATCAGTATGCTGGAGAAGGGCGTCATTGAGGGACCAGGAGGGAGGAGAAAGGGTGCAGGACAAACCTGAGAGGGTCAAAGATACCGGGGCATGGTCAGACCATGTAATTGGGTGAATAGAACATTTTTGGATCTTAGAGGTTAAATCTCTCCCAGTCATAATCATATCAATCCTCGTATAAAGATTATGCACTGGTGAAAAAAAAGTATAGTCTTTGATTAAGGGGTCAAGGACTCTCCAAGAATCAAAGAGTAGGTGGTTTTTAAGTAATGACAACATGGCTCTAGAATTACGATTGCTTGTATGGGACTGGGAAGGGGGGAAGGGGGGGTGTGCGATCGAGGCTGTGGTGGAGTATGGTATTGAAATCTCCTGCCATTAAAACATCACCTTTTCTATATTGGGCGATCTTGGAGTCTAAGAAAGCGAAGAATGAGGCCTGATTAGCATTAGGGGCATAGACATTAATCAGAATTATAGGAACATTATTAAGTTTGCGTGGGCGGGAAACATTATGGCGACCCCCCGTTTCTTCTGGGAGTGATCGCATGCATGTATAACTACCGGGTGACGTCTAGATCACAATTCAGGATGGGAAGTACCTCTGAAATGTGTCTCCTGAAGGAACACCAGATCTCCCGCAACCTGTTTTAGAAAAATAAATAATTTAGTCCTTTTCTGGGGGCTATTAAGACCCTTCACATTGTAAGTTATAACGTTAACCGACATAACAGTGTATCAAAGAGCAGAGCTATAGCATCCCTAAACACACCGGGTTGGTCTCCTGGTCTCCTGAGGAAACAACGGAGAGATGAGAGGGAGAAGGTAGGAAAAAGAGAGAAAGAGGAGAAGAAAGACATCGAGAACAATACAAACAGAACAAATGCAACAATAAACCGAGCCAAAGACCCATTGTACTTATCGTACGGGTCCACACGTTTGAGCTCCCGTATGGGATATTAAGGGGGAAAATATCTCCCTTATGCTCAAAACCGGCTATGATGGCTCAGTGGAGGGTGTGGCGTCACACACCTATGAACCTACGGGAAGAGGAGGAAGGAAAAAGGACGAATAGGGCGACCCTGGGGGGTCGGAGCAACATTTGGTAACAGTAAATCACATCAGAACCGTATGAACATTAACAACATGAGTTCAAACAGAGAAGCTCAGTGAAAGAGAATAGAAAACATCTAAAATACAAAACACTATAGAATATAGTAATATGCAGTAACCCATCAAGGCAGTTCGTGGAAGAAAGGTCACGGAGGGTCACGTCTGGAGGAGGTTTTTGCCGGGACCGTCGACCAAAGACGGCGAGGTGCACGTTGTGGGAGAGGTGAGCTCGGGGTGCGTTGAGGGCCAGGTACAGCCTGTGGGGGAGAAGGCTTACCAGGCGCCGGGGGGGGGGGGCAAGTTCAGTTTCAGAAGAAGCCGGTGGGCATCCTCCTTGGATCGTGCCAGTAGCCGCTTCCCATCAAGCTGCACTATCAGGGTGAAGGGATAACCCCATCTGTATCTGATTTGGTTCTCCCTGAGAATCTGGGTAAATTCCCTCAGATCAAAGCGCCTCTTAAAAGTAGTAGGGGATAAGTCCTGAAATACCAGCAGCCTATGTGTTTCAAGCAGACACAAGTCCTTGTTACGAGCAGCAGTTAGAACTCTGTCCTTAGTTTTGAAATAATGACAGCATAGAACCACATCTCTCGGAGGGGACGATGGTGACGGTTTTTGGCGCAGGGAGCGATGAGCCCTGTCCAGGAGGAAAAGCTCAGGTGGAGTGTCCGGCAGGATATGTTGAAAGAAGCGGGTGAGGAAATCTTCCAATTGAGCAGGTTCCACCGACTCCGGAATATATTTAATGTACAGATTGTTACGTCTTGCGCGATTATCTGCGTCCTCCCGTTGGTCTTGGAGGAGGTAAATGTCTTCCTGCATGACAAAAACGGAGTACTCCATTTCCTGCTGGAAATTGATAACTTCGTCAAGTTTCTGTTCGACGTCATTAGTACGGGCACCAAGGTCCGAGATCTCATCTTTGAGACCGGAGATGGCCTTGTGGATCTCAGAGTGGAAGGCCTGTTTCAACGACTTCATCTCATTAAGGATAGAGGAAATGCAGTCTTTCGTGGAAGAGTCTAGCACAGGTGATTCTTCCTCTGATTCCTGATATAGGAGCAGGTTGTGGGGCGGGAGGCGGTTTAGAGGAGTTAGGCTTCATTTTAGAAATAAAGGAGGTCAAATCCGTGGATGGTGCTGATTTTTTGGACCTAGGCATGGCATATGACAGTCCCGGAAATAAAGGATGATCAAAATTCAAAACTGAGCAATAGCATAGAAAGTTAGAGTTCCATTATATTATGTGCAATGAAAGTAAACATGAAGCCCCCAGGGCAGCCTCCAGTATGATTTAGCAGAGCATTCCTCTGCGTAGTAGCATCACAGAAGGCTGGAGCATAATTCAGATGTAGTAGGTTGCACGAGCCAGGAGATGGCGCACCCTGGTTATAGATTGTAATGTAAGGAGGCCCAGAGTCCTAAAAATACATCAGGGAGCCCCAGCAATATACAGCAAGGCACAATAGTACTCAGATGGGGGCCACAGCAGTGGGAGCCTATGCAGGGGGTATTATAGGGCTGCAGGGGTACCCAGTGAGTGGGGGCAATCGCTGGTGCAGTGAAGGGAGAGGCAGCTCACTTTTAGGTGAGGAAGGATGGCCACCGGCAATGAGCCCCTCCAAGGACTGCAGGTGACATCTGGCCTTCCAGGAGCTGTGGAGGGGGGCCTTATAGCTTTCTTGCAGTGAGGTAGGGCAGAAAAGTAGAGCCTGCGGCCGGCATGCAGGTCCGCTGGAACTGGGGGGGAGAAAGGAAGATGCAGATAGGAGCCCTCCGGGACATACACTAACTACCCTGATGCTGGACAGCCCACCTGCTCCGCTATACAGAGAGAGCAGATGGCCGCCGCTGTGGGCTACCCACTGCTGAAGCGTCTGGCGGCACTGCTCCCGCCGATCCCAGCCGCCAGAGGAGAGTCCAGGCTGTGAGGGGGAGCGGTGAGGTAAGCTCCAGCGAGCGGGCCGGTAGTGAGGGCGGACCCGGTCACCCGCGCACGGCTCCATCGCCCGTGTCGGAGTCTCTCCAAAATCCAGGCCCCGGCTTCACATAGGTAGTAGGGCCGCAATCCGCAGAGACAGCCTGAGCTGTCTCCCGATTCCGCAGCACGCTCCCACAGAGGCAGGAACACGGGGTGAGAGGATGGGCCACAGAAGCAGGGGGAATGGAGGTGCAGAGAGGGGCAAAAAGGGCTTTCTGCAGGCTTGCAGGCTGGAGCCCATGTAAAGAGCAGCTCTCTCGGTTGCCAGCCAGGCCACGCCCCCCAGTTTTTGTAGACTTTTGTAAACCATGCAAAGCGCTGGTAAACTGTGGCTACTCAGAAAGCAATGATTTCGCATCAGTCCTTGCTGCCTCACAGGCTCTTCGTGTATCGGTCAATTCTGACGCCAGATCAGCCATTACTCCATCATTAAGCAACACATTATCACAAACATCGCAGACAAGTTGCTTTTGTTTTAACCTTGCGGCTGCTTTTCTAGTCATCTTCACACTGACAGACACAGTTATACAGTGACCTCGACTCAGTAATAAACTGAAGGGTTTGTGAGACAAAGGCTTAGCACTTTGCTACAACTATGTCTAATCAAAGAGTGCATCACTGACCCTACTAACACCCCTGCCCCATCTGATGGCTGTGGTTAGTAGTACCGACACCAATACCAGCAATAAAGAAGCAGGAAGTAACACACAAAATATACGTTATGGTAAGAACATACCGTTGATAACGGTATTTATCCTAAGTCCACAGGTTCCACAGGATACCATTTGGATATGATGAAGCGACAGCGGATTTGCACCAATCGGTCAAAGCTTTTCGGCCTTCCAGCATGCAACGGACCCGTTCATATATCCCCGCCTCCTGGCTCAGGCAAATCAGTTGTGTTCCAAAGCTCAAGGTAGGAGCATCAGGCGAGAAGAACACACATACACACCCTTCCGTACAAGAAGGAAGAGGTTAGTGAGTAAAAGGATCCTCAAATCAGGTGCGTCAGGGTGGGATCCCTGTGGAACCTGTCGACTTAGGAGAAATAGCATTATCAACTGTAAGTTCTTACCATAACGTATATTTCTCCAGCAGGGTCCACAGGTTATCCATAGGATAACATTGAGATTTCCCAAAGCAATTTAGTGGTGGGGACGCTCCTGATTGGACAGAAGAATCCTTCGCCTGAATTCAGCATCATGAGAGGAAAAGGTATCCATGGCATAATGTGTAATGAATGTGTTAATGGAAGACCATGTGGCTGCCTTACATATCTGTTCTGCTGAAGCACCATGTTGTGCTGCCCATGATGGACCTACCTTACGACTACAGTGAGCAGAGACATTAGCCGGAACAGGGAGATCAGCTTGAGAATATGCTTCTGAAATAGTCATCCAAAGCCACCTTGCCAGTGTCTGCTTATCAGCAGGCCATCCTCTCTTGTGAAATCCATACAAAATGAAGAGAGAATCTGTCTTTCTGATGGCACTGGTATGATCCAAGTAGATCCTTAAGGCATGGACCACGTCCAGCGATGCATCTCCCGCAGAAAGGCCCGGTACCTGGAAAGCCGGGACTACAATTTCTTTGTTAAGGTGGAATTTAGATATTACCTTAGGATCTAGTTCTGAGAACTGCTTTATCTGGATAAAAAAAATAAAAAATAATAATCAGAAATGGGGAACGACATGACAATGCCCCTAAAATCTGATAATCTTCCAGCTGACGCCATGGACAGTAGAAAGAGAACTTTAGCTGTTAACCATTTAAGATCCACTTTGTTAAGTGGTTCAAATGGGGCAACTTGAAGGGCCTTTAGGACTAAATTTAAGTCCCAATGCACTGGAGGAGGAAAAATAGGAGGTTGAATGCGCAGCATTCCCTGGAAAAAAGTATACACATCCTGTAAGTTGGCAATTTTCTTTTGAAACCATACAGTCAATGCTGACACTTGCACTCTCAAGGAAGCCACCTTCAAACCTTTATCCATTCCTGCCTGAAGGAATGCTAAGACCCTGGAAACTCTGAAAGACTTGTGGTCCATTTTCCATTCACTGCACCAATGAATATAGGTTTGCCATATTCGGTGATAAACGTGAGCTGAGGAAGGTTTCCTTGCTCTGAGCATTGTTTGAATTACCTGCTGTGAGAATCCTTTTGACTTCATGATAGAGGTTTCAAGAGCCACGCCGTCAAAGACAGTCGATTCAGATGTCTGTGTGTAACAAGGACCCTGCATCAGTAGATCTGGACGTTACGGTAGCAAGAGTGGAGCACCCATCGACATTCTCTGCAGATCTGTGTACCAATGCCTTCTGGGCCAAGCAGGAGCTATTAGTATCACGGCACCCTTTCCTTGCTTTATCTTTATCACCACCCTGGGTAATAGGGTGATTGGAGGAAACACATAAGCCAGATGAAAGTCCCATCTCACTGACAGGGCATCCACAAAGATCGCGCTGGGATCCTTTGTTCTTGACCCCATCATAGATAGCCCTTCTTCTTACTTCTATCGTAAGAACCATAGTCTGCGTTCTTATCGTCTGATGCAAACCCATTCCATTTGGCAAGAATCAGCTACTGCAGTGGCCTCGAGTGGAACTGTGCATACTCCACCATGTTGAATGTTGACACCATCAATCCCATCACACACACTGCTGCGTGAATGGATACCTTTTGACTGTGTAACAAGTCCTGAATCCTTGACTGAACCTTGGATATCTTGTTCAGAGGTAAAATAACGCTCTGAAGACTTGAATCCAGAACAGCCCCCAAGTGAGTCATCTGCTGTGACGGAACCAGAGAAGATTTTGCCCAATTTATGAGCCACCCGTGATTTTGCAGACACGTTATTGTCTGTTGCAGATGACATAGGAGCAATTCCTGCGACTGATCCAGGATTAAAAGATCGTCGAGGTATGGAAAAATTCTTATCCTCTACTGGCGGAGATAAGCTGCCATTAAAACCATAATCTTGGTAAATACTCTGGGGGCTGTGGCTAAACCAAAAGGTAGGGCCTGGAGCTGAAAATGCTGTTGGAGGATAGTGAAACTGAGATAACACTGATGGGACAGTGCTATAGGAACATGTAGGTAAGCATCCTGTATATCCAGGGATACCATATAATCCCCTGGTTCCATGGCCAAAATAATGGAACGTAAAGTCTCCATATGAAACTGAGGTACCCAAATGTACTTGTTCAGCACTTTGAGATTGAGAATGGGCCGAAATGACCCATTTGGTTTCTGAACTAGAAACAGGTTGGAGTAAAAACCCTGTCCTTGTTGTGCAGGAGGAACTGGAATGACCACTCCTGACTAAAGTAATTTATGAACTGCCTCTTGCAAAGCCCTGGCCTACGTCTCCAGAGATGGGCTGGTACAAAAAAAACGTTGAGGTGCGTGCTTCTTGAAGGCAAAAGTATAACCTAGAGATACTGCTTCCTGCACCCAGGCATCTGTTGTAGACTGCTGCCAGATCTCTGAAAACTGAAGAAGTCGGCCCCCTACCCTGGGATCCCCCAGGTGGAGGCCCGCACCATCAGACTGATGGCTTATTATCTGTTTTACCACCCGGTCCTCTGGTAGCCCAATGCTTTTTAGTCTTACCAGACTTGTATTGGGACTGCCTGCCATCACTTTTTCCTTTAGCTTTTCCTTAAGACCGAAAGGGCCAAAAAGCCGTAACTTTAGGTTTGAAATTGTATGTGGATGGAAACTTTACCTTCTTGGAGTCTGCTTCTGACTCCAAAATATCTTTCAATTTTTTACCAAAAAGAATATCTCCAGAAAAAGGCAAAGATTCCAAAACCTTCTTAGATTCTGAATCAGCTTTCCACGTACATAGCCAAACTGCTCTGCGAGCAGCAATTGTTGAAGCTGATGCCCTGGAGGCAATAGTACCCATATCCAGAGCTGCTTCTTCCAAGCACACTGCAGACTGTTTTATATGTGCTATATGGGATTTTTGCTCTCTAGATTCTATTGAAAAATCCCCCTCCAATGCATCAAGCCCAGGCAGCCACTGCCTTTGCCATCCAAGCTGAAGCCATGGCTGGCCTTACGATTGCCCCAGACAGGGAAAAAATGGTTTTTAAAAAACCATCCACTCTCCTATCCGTGACATCATTTAATGATGTTGAAGGCAACGGTAATGTAGGTTTTCGCACTAATCGAATCACATGCGTATCTACTTTAGGAGCTACCTCCTTTTTAAACAATCTCAGCTGGAAGAGGATAATTGGAATTCCATTTCTTTGGAATTTTAAACTTCTTATTGGGCGTAACCCAAGCCTCTTCCATGATTTTCGTCAGCTGATCTGACCCTGGAAACTCAGTCTTAACTGTTTTGAGACGTTTAAACACAGGTGCCTTAGTTTTTAACACAGGCTCTGCTGAATCCTCTAAGGAGAAAATGGCTTTCATTGCTTTAATTAACTCAGCTATATCCACTGAGCTGAGACTTTCCTCCTCATCTTTGTATGCCGAATCAGAGTTTATTGAGCTTTCATCCTCCGATGAATCCTCATCAGAAACGTGTAGCCCGTGAGGATGAAGATTTACTTACCCCTGGCTTCCACTGACTACCACTGTTTCTTTTGAGAGTCTGCTACTGGAAGTGATAAACCGTAGGTGGGAAGCTGCATGTAAGGGTTAATCGTGTAACCTATCCCTGGTACAGCAGTTGGAGAAATTATCCGTTCAGCTATACTGGATAATGTCTGTTCAAACATAGCCCAAGGTGGATCAACCTGCACCTGAATCTGCCTTGTATTTTTCAAGAGACTCTGGTGAAAGCTAAAACAATTTGCACACAAACCATCCTGAACCAGATCCTGAGAGGTTAACACAGCTTAGCAAGACAAACATGATATGAGTGTTGGTGTTGCTGTGAGTATATCTTCCTCACCTTTGCCGCTCCAGCTTGCACCAGCATTGAGCATCGGAATAGAAAAAAAAATGACAGAATATATAGTAAAGTCAGCAATCACACTAGCAGTCAGTCACATGTTATAAATTAGTATAATAAGAAATATGAGCACATCATCAACTACATTTCAAGTATGTAGGAGAACATATTACTGAATCATGTTTAAACAGATTTACCGTGGAGGCGTGGCCTGGAGGCTGAGTGAACAAGCTGTGTTTCTGGTGAGCTCCCAGGGACCTGGGAGTTTTCATATAAAATCTCAGCCTTTACATTATTTTTATTGGCCTAAAATACCCTGCATACGTCCCTATAGCACTGGGGCAGGTGGCGAGTTTGAGCTGCGGAATCGGGGAGCCGGTCTCCTGGCTCCCGCGGATTGCGGCCTACTCGTCGCCCAGAATTTTCACTCCGTTCCTCGGCGGAGGGACGGACCTGCCGTAGACGCTGTACGGACCTGCCTCCACCCTGCTCATCGCAGGGACATTGAAACAGAACCCCTGGGGATCCCTGTTGGCTAGCGGAAGGAGACCTGGGACCTGATAGAAGCCGGGAGGTGCGCTCCGGGGCGCGGGCGGCGGCCATCTTGGAGGACGGAGCATGGGAGCTGAGGCGGCGGAGGCACGGAGAAGACGCCTGACGGACCTAAGAGGTGAGCGTATAGCAGCATCCTCCCCACTGAAGTGACTGCTCGCCACCCCCGCCCGAGTCCCGGGTGTGTACACCGTCCACCGGCAGCGCGCTGCTACGAGGGGCCGTGGGCCCGGCCGGGGCTATCCCCCCCCCTGCTTGTTGGATAAAAGCGTGCAGCCGGGATCTCTTGCTCCTGGGCCTACGAAGGGACTGCAGCTGCGGGACCCGACGGAGCGCCATATCCCTGCTCTCCCCCACCAACATTTACCTATCCCCGCTCCTGCCACATCCAGCGGCATCCAGCAAGAGTCCGCAGTCGTCCCCCTAACGGTCGACCACCAGGTGGCGTGCGGATCGGTTTGGGGCCCTCTCTGGAGGTTGTTTCCCGTCTTCCGGACCTCACCTGATTGCTGAGCCCTGCTCACCCTCCCCCCTGCTCACCCTCCCTCCTGGACCCACAGCATTGACATCGCAAAGCACACCTGGGGGCCCTAAACTGAGGTGAGCCCCACACATGCTGGCACACCATCTCTCTCCCCAGCATTTGATTTAAACCTATACGCAGGAGGTGCCTCTTGGCCCTTTTCAGTGAGACCATCATTCACCGGGCTCAATCTCGCTCACTCTCCCCCTAAGGGCCACCTATAACCATATATAACTGGGGCTATTTGTTTCTATCTCAAGGCACTGGACTTTTCCTATACTACAACCTACAGCCCGGGGGTGCCACCCCCCCGGCCCTCTGCCGGAGTCTCTCTATACGATACCCAAGTCCCCCATGATCTCTTCAAGCCGGGGAATGCTCTGCTGAATTCCCATGGGCACGACCCGGGGGGTCTTCTCATGCTCTGTCTCTATGCAGCCTACATGATGGATCACTAATTACTTACGTTATACCTCAGCTCTGACCTATGACCTTCGCTATCTTCGGGACTGTCCTACACCATGCCTAAATCTAAATCCAAGTCTAAGAAAGCCACAGCTTCGGCGGAAATCTCGACCTTTATATCCAAGATGAAGTCTAGTGCGGCCAAACCCCTAGTTGCCCCCCCTTCTGACCTGGTTTCGGAATCTGAGGAAGAATCATCAGTCCCTGAACCTTCCATGAAAGAATGCTTCTCCTCAATTCTAACGGAAATGAAGTCGCTGAAGCAGGCTTTCCACTCGGAGATCCACAAAGCCATCTCCGGCCTTAAGGTCGAGATATCCGATCTTGGAGCCCGCACTAATGAGGTGGAACAGAAAATCGATGAAGTCATCACCTTCCAACAGGAGCTGGAGCGCTCAGTACAAGTCATGCAGGAGGATATATACCTTCTCCAAGATCAACAAGAGGACGCTGATAATCGCGCAAGACGTAACAACCTGCGCATTAAATATATCCCAGAGTCAGTAGAACCAGCCCAACTGGAGGATTTTCTCCTCAGGTTCTTCCAGCACCTCCTACCGGACATTTCCTGCGAGCAGTTCCTCTTGGACAGAGCCCATCGCTCACTACGTCAAAAGCCCTCAACCTCATCTCCCCCGCGAGACGTAGTTTTACGCTGTCACTATTTCAAAACCAAAGAGAGAATTTTGTCAGCTGCCCGGAATAAAGATGTGTGCCTCTTCGAATCACATAAGCTATTGGTGTTTCAAGACTTATCCCCTACTACTCTCAAGAGACGCTTTGATTTGAGGGAGTACACCCAAATCCTCAGAAATAACAAAATCCGCTACAGATGGGGCTTCCCTTTTGCTCTAATTGTACAGCTGGATGGGAAAAGTCTGGTAGCACGTTCCAAAGAAGAGGCTCACAGGCTCCTGTTGAGACTGAACCTGCCCCCCCCGGAGGCCAACAAACCTCCCTCCCCACGGGATGCGCCAGATCTCCGACATTCCCCAAACTCACCCCTCCCTCAGCGAGCGCCTAGACGTCTTTGGTCGACAGTCCCGGAGAAAACCTCTACAAGCCATGACCCGCCGTGAAAGTTTCTGCACAGATGTACTGCTGGGTCACTATAGGCGTAAAATGTCAATGTTTTACAAACTAGTTTAGAGTTGTAAGAATCTCTTTCTGAGTTGAGATTGTTTATTTGCTTATTTACTTATATAATTCCAACGGTGGTCCACTGTGGCAGGTTGTTACAACGACCCCCTCGGTCGCCCCCCCCATAAGTTTAATTGGTGGGCGTCCCGGTGGCCGAGGCCGCGCCCTCCACCGAGCCTCCATAGTCAGTTTTGAGCATGAGGGAGTTCTCTTCTCCCTTAAATTCCCCATACGGGTGCTCAAACATACAGACCCGTACGCAGCGTACAATGGGTCGGTGGCTCGGTCAATTCTACTTGTTTATTTTACAGTATCTTAAAGGTCTTTTTGTGACTTTTATGATTTTTCTTTTTTTTCTTCTTTCTCTTTTTCTTCCCCTTATCTTTCTTCCCCAACTTCCCGCTCTTTCTCTCCCCCTTGTTCCCCTCGTTTCCCAGGGAGTCTACTTAAGGTTCAATAAGAACTCTTATGCTATACTTATACCTGTAACATTATGTCTGTTAACGTAATATCCTACAATGTGAAGGGCCTTAACAGTCCTCAAAAGAGGACCAAGTTATTTCTTTTTCTGAAACAGGTGAGGGGAGATCTGGTATTCCTTCAGGAGACGCATTTTAAAGGGATTTCCCACCCTGAACTATGTTCTAGACGCCACCCTGTTGCCATACACGCCTGTGATCGCACTCATAAGAAAAGAGGGGTCGCCATTCTGATTCCCGCCCATTTACATTTGGAATCAGACCGAATCATTAAGGATAAGCGCGGTAGGTTTCTCATTATAGTAGGTAAACTTAATAATGTCCCTATCACCATGGTTAATGTCTACGCTCCCAATATTAACCAGGCCTCGTTCTTTGCTTCCTTAGACTCCAAAATCGCCCAATGTAGGAAAGGTGACCTCTTAATAGCAGGAGACTTTAACACCATACTACATCATAGTCTGGATCGCTCCCATCCCCTCCCACGGTCCCAGTCCCGTATCAGCACCCGCAACTCTAGAGCCCTACAGTCGCTGCTTAAAAATCACCTCCTATTTGACTCCTGGAGGGTTGTTGATCCCCTAATTAAGGACTACACGTTCTATTCTCCAGTCCACAATCTATATACTAGAATTGATATGATTATGGTCGGAAGGGACCTAACATCCAGAATCCAGAACTGCTGTATTTATCCAATCACGTGGTCTGATCACGCCCCGATTTCTCTGACTCTGACTGGGCTAGCCCGCACTCCTCCCCCCCCCTCCTGGTCGCTTAACGACGCCCTCCTCCAACAACCTGAAGTATTACAGCAAACCACTCAGGTATTAACTGACTACTTCAACGAGAACCAAACCCCCGGTATATCCGATACGACCCTGTGGGAGGCACACAAGGCGGTCCTTCGGGGCCACTTCATTCAGACTGCGGCCAGGATCACCAAGCAGCGCTCCCAAAAGATTCTAGAGTTATCTAACCAGCTCCACCAAATGGAGGAAGTGCATAAGTCCTCTCTAGACCCTGCTGATTTTGAGACGGTTCTTAAAATCAGAGGAGAACTTAATTCACTATTGTCTCATAAGACTGAAATGTGCCTTAGACGTCTTAACCAGATTTACTACGAAAAAGGGGATAAGGCGGATAAACTATTAGCCAGAAAGTTGAGGGCTAGGATTTCCTCCAAAAATATCTTATCCATTCGCACCAAACAAGGGGCTTTGACCCATGATCCTGACCGCATTCTGGGTGAATTCGAGGAATTTTACAAATTGCTGTACAACTCGGAATCTACCCCCCCCTCATCACCGAGACTTGAAAAGGGAATTGATTCCCTCCTAGACAAATGTAACCTACCGTCACTGAATAGCGCGACAGTGTCCCAATTAGGCTCTGAGATTACTATTGAAGAAATAGAGAACGCACTAAAAACTCAGAAACCGGGCAAAGCCCCTGGACCCGATGGGATGTCAATTACTTATTATAAGAAATTTAAGGGATTGCTTCTACCCCACCTTTGCCGGCTCTTCAATGGTTTCCTAAGTGGTAACCCTCTATCACCCCGTACCTTAGAGGCACGAATAGTCTTAATACATAAACTTGGGAAAGATCCCAACTCCTGTGCCAGCTACCGCCCCATTTCCTTATTGAATAACGATATTAAGTTATTCGCCAAAATTATAGCCTTAAGATTAAACCCTGTCCTCCCGCGCCTAATACACGCTGACCAGGTGGGCTTCATCCCAGGCCGACAAGCCAGAGACAATACACGAAGAACTATTAATCTGGTTCATCTTATTAACAAAACTAAAATACCTTCTGTCCTTCTCTCACTAGATGCAGAGAAGGCTTTCGACAAAATACTATGGCCTTTCATGTTTGCCACTCTACGCGGATTTGGTCTGGGAGGAAGCCTACTTCAAGGCATTCAGGCACTTTATTCCAACCCCTCCGCTAGAGTTCAGGTCAACGGCAAAGACTCTCAACTCTTTCACATTAGCAACGGTACACGCCAGGGGTGTCCCTTGTCTCCACTAATTTTTGCTATGACGATCGAACCTCTGGCGTGTACGGTTAGGGCCAACCCCGATATCAAAGGCATACATGTTGGGGAAGAGGAATTTAAACTGTCATTATTCGCAGATGATGTCCTCCTGACTATCTCCTCTCCCAATATATCCATCCCTAATCTATTTAAAACCCTCTCATTATACTCTCATTACTCTGGATATCGTATTAATTACTCCAAGTCGGAGGCCCTCCCACTACATCTTGATGAGAATACCAGATCTCTCCTTGCTGCTAACTATAACTTCTCTTGGCGCTCCAAGAAAATCAAGTACCTTGGAGTGTACATTACAAACTCCTACGACTCTCTATACTCTGAAAACTTCCCTGCCCTTTTCAAATGTATAGAGTCTGACCTTAGAGCTTGGGACAAACAGATTATAGCCTGGTTTGGACGGATAGTTTCAATTAAAATGAACATCCTCCCGAGGGTCTTATATCTGATCCAAACAATCCCCGTGAGCATCCCTGCTGAGGCCCTATGTCGAATCCAGAAATTATTTGTAAAATTTATATGGTCTGGTAAGCCCCCAAGAATTAGGACCTCCACTCTGATACGTGACCCGCTGGCGGGGGGTAGGGGATTGCCGGATATTCGTAAATATTATCATGCAACCCACCTGAGTCAGGCTCTGGCATGGTTCTCCCCTGCCCCCCACCTGCCTTGGATCCGAATCGAGCTTCTGGCGGCCGGGGTCTCCTCTTTGGTTTCCCTCCTCTCACCGACCAAGCCACTGCGGTCATTACAAACCTGTATCCCTTCGACAAAACTCACTTGCGCCTTGTGGCTCTCCTGCATTCGACATTATGGCCTATCCACTTTCCCATCTTCTATCACGCCCATATGGGATAACAGGGACTTCCCTCCAGGCTCCACTTTGCAATCTCACTCGTGGCTTCATCTGAATCCACGCCCGGGTATCGTATTTGATTTCATAGAGGGCTCCTCATGGCGTTCTCTACAATCTTTAAGTGACAGATACGATATCCCCCAACCCGTGTTTTACGAATATTTACAGCTCCGCTCCTTTTTAAGTTCCCTTCCCAAATCCCAGGTTATCCGCCAACTCACCCCCTTGGAACGTCTATGTATTTACTCTCCTATGCGGCAGGGTATTATCTCTATACTCTACGGATTATTACGTTCCCTGAAGGCAACAAGCACCCTCCCCCATGAACAGAGGTGGGAACGGGACCTAGGCCCTCCACCTGATGAAGACGCATGGGAAACCATTAGACAAAAGGTTGCCCAATCATCAATTTCCTCCCTTGTGAAGGAAAACTCTTATAAAGTCTACACTAGATGGTATCGGGTCCCAGCAATACTGCATAAAATTTTTCCCGGGTCCTCCCCATTGTGCTGGCGTGGATGTGGCCAGATCGGAGACTTTAAACACATCTGGTGGTCATGTCCCAAAATGCATACGTTCTGGTCTCAAGTGGAGGCTCTCTTAGGTTCTGTCTTCTGTTCAAGGATAACTCTGGACCCCTGGTCAGCTTTGCTGAGCCTACCTTTACCCAACCTAGACAACCAAGCTAATAGCTTAGTTCTTCAAATCTTACATGCAGCCCGCTGTGTAGTGGCAAAAAATTGGAAAAATACCAATACTCCCTCTAGAAGCATGCTAATTGCTAAAATTTGGCATATTTCCACGATGGAGAAAATCACAGCCTCCTTACATGACAGGTCGGACAAATTTAGGAGGATATGGGAACCATGGTTCACCTATAATACGCCCCACGCTACCGGGATTGGATGAGATATGTCACACTATGAGGCAGCTCTCTACACCACATAGGTCCCAATTAACTTAAGAGGTGTAATACAGACCCTGGTTGTACAGATGGTGTGATTGGTAGCTGGGAAATATTACTCTCCTATCACATGTACTCACCTAGTCCGCCTCTCTGACGAACCACCACTCTCCCACCCCCCCCTCCCTCTCCTTTCTTGCCCACACTCTTTTTCTCTCTCCTCTTATCAGAACCTTTCTTATTATTTTCTTTATATGATTGTTTGATGTTTAAACATAAAAAATTGTGATGGTCGAGTCATGCATACATTGGGTATTGTCACAATATGCCTTTGTCTCTGTAATATTCGGTTACTCCCTAGGGGATAACTTGTATGTGATTAAGCATTTACTTGGAGCTATCATCTCCTGTTTGTTCTGTACTTGCATGCTCGACTTTTCTTTAATAAAAATATTAATTAAAAAAAAAAAAAACAGATTTACCGTATTCAGACGCATAGCGAAAGAAACAACAGTAATAGTATACAGACTCATATGCAATAGGCACTTATCTAACTATTCGTACTCAAAAAGGTAGATAGAGACTTAGTGCTGTATTACCCGTACTCAGTATAGTGGGATACACGGAGACTCACCTCGCTTCCAGGACCGATCAATACGTTAGCGAATGCTGAGTGGATCCAGATGCTACTAATGTACACTCCATGAACCTATAGTGAACACAGACGCACCTGTCACACAGCCGCCTATGCTGCGGCGTCTGAGACGGAAAACAGTTCATGGCGGGAGACTCGGAGTAAACTGGTCATGAACTGGGGGGAGGGGCGACCAGGAGAGCGTCTGACTTCCCACTGCTGACATCAACCCTAGGGATCGCGGCCTCATACTATTCCTGGAGCCTCTGATCTCTAAGGCCTAGCGCTGGTGCACACAAGGTGTCCGTATTCCCCTTCTTAGCGGAACCGATGCCTTACCTTCTCCCCGTGCTCCGGCCACAGCCTGGTAACGTCTATTGGACCTGCTAGTATATCCGACACAGACGCCCGCCGAAACAGCACTGTACTCGTGGGTAAGCGTTGTTGCGACCTGGCAGAAAGTTGTTCTTTCTAAGGTACGTATAAGACGCTTTTTAGACAGATCACTCAAGAAGAAACAGTAAGACTACAAAAATAAAATAAGAAAGCTTAGTGCTGCTAAAAACCAGCAGCCCTCTGACCATGGTCCGGCTCCTGTCGCACCAAACAAAAAACTGATTTGCTTGAGCCAGGAGGCGAGGATATATGGACGGGCCCATTGCATGCTGGGAGGCCGAAAAGCTTTGACCGATTAGTGCAAATCCGCTGTCGCTTCATCATATCCCAATGTTATCCTGTGGATAACCTGTGGACCCTGCCAGAGAAATGGCGTCCATACATGTGGTTAAGCAAGAACATACGCATACATATTGTTTCAAACGTTTCTAAGCAATACAAATAGATCTTTTTTCCCATATATAATGAGAGAACCCTTAACTATGGAACCCTCGTTATATGCAGTCTTCTATGCAACCTCTGGGAGCGTACCGAGCGCTCCCTGTAATTATACATGTCCACAATCATGCCCCCAATGCCTGACGCTCACCCAGTGGGGATATGCGATAGGCAAATCATAGATCATGCTCCCTGCACCCTCTGTGTGCTGGGAGCCGTGTGCGCTGCACCACAAACATGGTCCTAATCCTTGCCGCTCACCCAGCGGGGATACGCAACAGTCATATACATAGATCATGCTTCCTGCACCTTCTGTGTGCCGGGAGCGGTGTGCACTGCAGTCGGCGCCTATTTGGTGCAGAGACCCCTTCACTGTGCACAGCAAGCTCATCTGATGCGGCTCTGGGGTTCTCCCGGCGGCGACTCTCGGAGGCTCTCACCGCTACAGTGACAAGGGACCTCCCCTACGATCTCTCCTCCACACCGGTGCACATAGCATTCCCGCCAATAACATGGAGCGTCGGCAGTAAACCGCCCGCTCTTTGCTTATCTTAAAGCCAGTGGAGTCTTCCCCTGAATGAATCTCTGCAGCTGGAGGAGCCGGATGCTCAATCCCGGACCCTCACTTCTTAGTAACTGGGGAAGGGATTGTGTGCTGTATGGCTGAACATGGCAGTGCTCCTCTGCAAGCGCCCACGTGTCAGCAGCGGCTGGAGGCAGTACAAACCCGGAACCACACTTCTCAGTAAGTGGGGAAAAGATTGTCTGTAAAAAAATAAGATTTTACACACCGGTAAATCTATTTCTCGTAGTCCGTAGTGGATGCTGGGGATTCCGTAAGGACTATGGGGAATAGACGGGCTCCGCAGGAGACAGGGCACTCTAAGAAAGAATTAGGACTACTGGTGTGCACTGGCTCCTCCCTCTATGTCCCTCCTCCAGACCTCAGTTAAGGAAACTGTGCCCGGAAGAGCTGACAGTACAAGGAAAGGATTTTGGAATCCAGGGTAAGACTCATACCAGCCACACCAATCACACCGTATAACTCGTGATAAACTTACCCAGTTAACAGTATGAACAACAACAGAGCATCAGACAAACCTGATGCAACCATAACATAACCCTTATTTAAGCAATAACTATATACAAGTATTGCAGAAGAAGTCCGCACTTGGGACGGGCGCCCAGCATCCACTACGGACTACGAGAAATAGATTTACCGGTAAGTAAAATCTTATTTTCTCTAACGTCCTAGTGGATGCTGGGGACTCCGTAAGGACCATGGGGATTATACCAAAGCTCCCAAACGGGCGGGAGAGTGCGGATGACTCTGCAGCACCGAATGAGCAAACACAAGGTCCTCCTCAGCCAGGGTATCAAACTTGTAGAACTTTGCAAAGGTGTTTGAACCTGACCAAGTAGCCGCTCGGCAAAGCTGTAATGCCGAGACCCCTCGGGCAGCCGCCCAAGAAGAGCCCACCTTCCTTGTGGAGTGGGCTTTTACTGATTTTGGAAGCGGCAATCCAGCCGCAGAATGAGCCTGCTGGATCGTGTTTCAGATCCAGCGAGCAATAGTTTGCTTTGAAGCAGGAGCACCCAGCTTGTTGGACGCCTACAGGATAAACGGGATGCGGTCAGGATGCCGCCGGACGGAATCCCGGCGGTCGAAATACAGACGCCGGAATCCCGACCGCCACAATCCCGACATATTCTCCCTCCGTGGGTGTCCACGACACCCATAGAGGGAGAATATAATAGTGTGCCGAGCGTAGCGAGGCACCGTGCCCGCAGCGTGGCGAGCGAAGCGAGCCCGCAAGGGGCTTCGTTCCGCTCACCACCCCTGTCGGGATTGTGTGGTCGGGATTCCGGCGTCGGTATTTCGACCGCCGGGATTCCGACCGGCGGCAATTAGTACTGATCCCGGATAAACAGCGACTCAGTTTTCCTGACTCTAGCCGTTCTGGCTACATAAACCTTCAAAGCCCTGACTACATCCAGTAACTCGGAATCCTCCAAGTCACGAGTAGCCCCAGGCACCACAATAGGTTGGTTCATATGAAAAGATGACCCCCACATTTGGCAAAAATTGCGGACGAGTCCGCAATTCTTCCCTGTCCATATGGAAAACCAAATAGGGGCTTTTATGTGACAAAGCGCCAATTCTGACACACGCCTAGCCGACGCCAAGGCTAGCAGCATGACCACCTTCCACGCAAGATATTTTAACTCCACGGTTTTAAGTGGCTCCAACCAGTGTGATTTCAGGAAACTCAACACCACGTAAAGATCCCAAGGTGCCACTGGGGGCACAAACGGGGGCTGAATATGCAGCACTCCCTTTACAGACGTCTGAACTTCAGGTAGAGAAGCTAGTTCTTTTTGAAAGAAAATGGATAGAGCCGAAATCTGGACCTTAATGGACCCCAATTCTAGGCCCAAAGTCACTCCCGACTGTAGGAAGTGAAGGAAACGGCCCAGCTGGAATTCCTCTGTAGGGGCATTCCTGGCCTCACACCAAGCAACATATTTTCGCCGTATACGGTGATAATGTTTAGCCGTCACGTCCTTCCTAGCCTTTATTAGCGTAGGAATAACCTCATCCGGAATCCCTTTTTCTACTAGGATCCGGCGTTCAACCGCCCTGCCGTCAAACGCAGCCGCGGTAAGTCTTGGAACAGACAAGGTCCCTGCTGCAACAGATCCTGCCTTAGAGGCAGAGGCCATGGGTCCTCTGTGAGCATTTCTTGGAGCTTTGGATACCAAGTCCTTCTTGGCCAATCCGGAACAATGAGTATTGTTCTCACTCCTCTTTTTCTTATGATTCTCAGCATCTTGGGTATGAGAGGAAGAGGAGGAAACATATAAACCGACTGGAACATCCACGGTGTCACCAGTGCGTCTACAGCTATCGTCTGAGGGTCTCTTGAGCTGGCGCAATACCTCTGTAACCTTTTGTTGAGGCGGGGTGCCATCATGTCCACCTGTGGCAGTTCCCACCGACCTACAATCTGCGCGAAGACTTCTTGATGAAGTCCCCACTCTCCCGGGTGGAGGTCGTGCCTGCTGAGGAAGTCTGCTTCCCAGTTGTCCACTCCCGGAATGAACACTGCTGACAGTGCTCGTACGTGATTCTCCGCCCATCGAAGAATTCTGGTGGCTTCCGCCATCGCCACCCTGCTCCTTGTGCCGCCTTGGCGGTTTACATGAGCCACTGCGGTGATGTTGTCTGATTGAATCAGCACCGATTGGTTGCGAAGCAGGGTCTCCGCTTGACTTAGGGCATTGTATATGGCCCTTAGCTCCAGGATATTGATGTGAAGGTAAGTCTCCTGACTTGACCACAGCCCTTGGAAACTTCTTCCCTGAGTGACTGCCCCCCACCCTCGGAGGCTTGCATCCGTGGTCACCAGGACCCAGTCCTGAATGCCGAACCTGCGGCCCTCGAGTAGGTGAGTACTCTGCAGCCACCACAGAAGAGACACCCTGGCCCTGGGGGATAGGGTGATCAGCCGATGCATCTGTAGATGCGATCCGGACCACTTGTCCAACAGATCCCATTGAAAAGGTCCTCGCATGGAACCTGCCGAAGGGAATGGCCTTGTATGACGCCACCATCTTTCCCAGGACTCTCGTGCATTGATGCACCGACACCTGTTTTGGTTTTAAGAGGTCTCTGACCAGTGTCATGAGTTCCTGAGCCTTCCCCGTCGGGAGAAAACCTTCTTCTGGTCTGTGTCCAGAATCATGCCCAGGAAGGGCAGACACGTCGTAGGAATCAGCTGCGACTTTGGAATATTCAGAAACCAGCCGTGCTGTTGTAACACTTCCCGAGAGCGTGCTACACTAATCAGCAACTGCTCTCTGAACCTCGCCTTTATGAGGAGATCGTCCAAGTATGGGATAATTGTGACTCCTTGCTTTCGCAGGAGCACCATCATTACTGCCATTACCTTGGTAAATATTCTCGGTGCCGTGGACAGACCAAACGGCAACGTCTGGAATTGGTAATGACAATCCTGTACCACAAATCTGAGGTACTCCTGATGAGGTGGATAAACGGGGACATGAAGGTAAGCATCCTTTATGTCCAGAGACACCATAAAATCCCCCTCCCTTGCGATGACCGCTCTGAGCGATTCCATCTTGAACTTGAACTTTCCAAGTATATGTTCAGGGATTTTAAATTCAATATGGGTCTGACCGAACCATCTGGTTTCGGGACTACAACATGGTCGATTAATAACCCCCTCCTTGTTGAAGGAGGGGAACCTTGACCAACACCTGTTGAAGATACAATTTGTGAATTGCAGTTAACCCTGTTTCCCTCTCGGGGGGGAAGCCGGCAGGGCCGTCAGTGAGGAGGCATCTTCTCAAAGTCCAGCTTGTATCCCTGAGACACAATATCTATTGCCCAGGGATCTAACAGGGAGTGAACCCACTTGTGGCTGAACTTACGAAAGCGTGCCCCTACCGGGCCTAGCTCCGCCTGTGGAGCCCCAGCGACATGCGGTGGATTTCCGTAGAGGCCGGGGAGGACTTCTGTTCCTGGGAACTAGCTGTGTTGTGCAGCTGGTTTCCTCTGCCCCCGCCTCTGGCAAGAAAGGACGCACCTCGGACTTTCTTGTTTCTTTGTTCGAACGGCTGCATTTGATAATGACGTGCTTTCCTAGGCTGTGCAGGAATATAAGGCAAAATATCAGAATTACCAGCTATAGCTGTGGAGACCAGGTCCGAGAACCCTTCTCCACACAATCCTCAGCCTTCCATATGCCACTTAAGTTGGCATCATCTGTCCATTGCATATTCTACAGGATACGTCAAGCAGAAATCGACATAGATTTGCCTCTAGGACCCAGTATACTCATGTCTTTTTGGGCATGTTTTATGATATATATCTCTTAAGACAGCATCTTTAATATATATATATATATATCTATCTATATATCTCTATCTATATATATATATATATCTATCTATATATCTCTATCTATATATATATATATATATATATATATATATATATATCTCTCTCTCTCTATATATATATATATATATATATATATATATATCTATATATATATCTATATATATATATATATACACACACACACACACACACACACACACACACACACACACACACACACACACACACATACATACTAGGGTCTCAATTTCTGCTGATAAGGTACCTGTCCACGCCGCCACAGCGCTATAAACCCATGCCGACACAATCGCCGGTCTGAGTAGTGTACCCAAATGTGCACGCTATCTGCAGGATCCCTGAGAATAGCTAGGGCTACCTTTTGGGCAAACGTGACACCCTAGGGGAAGATTCCCATCACATCCTGGCCCTAGTGGGGAAAGGATACTGCCTGGGAATTCTTTGTGGGAAGCTGCAGTCTCTTGTCTGGAGATTCCCGCTCTTTTTCCTCATGAGAGGAGGGAAATTTACCTCAGCTTTCTTCCCCTTAAAATGTGTACCCTTGTGTCAGGGACAGAAGAGTCATCAGTGATATGCAAATCATCTTTTATTACAATAATCATATATTGAATACTTTTCTGCCATTTTGGCTGTAACTTTGCATTATCGTAGTCGACACTGGAGTCAAACTCCGTGTCGATATCAGTGTCTATTATTTTGGATAGTGAGCATTGTGAGACTCTGAAGGTCTCTGCGCCATAGGGACAGACATGGGTAGATTTCCTGTCTGTTCTCTAATCTTTTGTGCAATAAATTCACCTTAGCACTTGCACATATCCAAACAGGTGTCGGTGTTGTCGACGGAGACACCCTCTCACACACATATTAGCTCCATCTCCTCCTTAGGGGAGCCTTTTACCTCAGACATGTCGACACACACGTACCGACACACCACACACACAGGGGATGCTCTATTTGAAGACAGTTCCCCCACAAGGCCCTTTGGAGAGACAGAGAGAGAGTATGCCAGCACACACCCCAGCGCTATATAACCCAGGAATCACACAGTAACGTAGTGTTAACCCAGTAGCTGCTGTATATATTGTTTTTACGCCAAATTTATGTGCCCCCCCCCCCCCCCCCCCCTCTCTTTTTCACCCTCTTCTATCGTGCTTCTGCAGGGGAGAGCCTGGGGAGCTTCCTCTCAGCGGAGCTGTAGAGAGAAAATGGCGCTGGTGAGTGCTGAGGAAGAAGCTCCGCCCCCTCAGCGGCGGGCTTCTGTCCCGCGATTTTGTGTAAAATAATGGCGGGGGCTCATGCATATATACAGTGCCCAACTTTATATATATCCACTTTGCCAAGAGGTCTCCAATTGCTGCCCAGGGCGCCCCCTCCTGCACCCTACAGTGACCGGAGTGTGTGGGTGTAATGTGGGAGCAATGGCGCACAGCTGCAGTGCTGTGCGCTACCTCATATGAAGACTGGAGTCTTCTGCCGCCGCTTTTGAAGTCTTCTTGCTTCTCACACCGGCTTCTGGCTCTGCGATGGGGACGGCGGCGCGGCTCTGGGATCGGACGACCAAGGGTGCGTTCCCGTGTTCGATCCCTCTGGAGCTAATGGTGTCCCGTAGCCTAAGAAGCATGACCTATCCGCAGTTAGTAGGTCTGCTTCTCTCCCCTCAGTCCCACGTAGCAGAGAGTCTGTTGCCAGCAGATCTCTCTGAAAATAAAAAATCCTAACAAAATACTTTCTATCTAGCAAGCTCAGGAGAGCTCACTAAAGTGCACCCAGCTCGTCCGGGCACAGATTCTAACTGAGGTCTGGAGGAGGGACATAGAGGGAGGAGCCAGTGCACACCAGTATTCCTAATTCTTTCTTAAAGTGCCCTGTCTCCTGCGGAGCCCGTCTATTCCCCATGGTCCTTACGGAGTCCCCAGCATCCACTAGGACGTTAGAGAAATAAAATGTAAAGTCTGGAGCTAAATCCAGCACGTACCTTTCCCTGAGAGGCACAAACACACTGGTGGTGTTATGGGAGTATAGAGAGGGTGGAGGGTTACACATTTAAATATTTAAATGTACCAATCCCTGCTATCGCACCGTCCATATCCCAAGGGTACTCCAGTGACCCCTAGTGGATGAAAAAGAAAAGTAGAATCTGATAGGTTGCTATGGGCAACATCTCCACTTCTAAAAACCCGCACTTTAGTAAATATACCCCTAGGAGAGAGGGGGACAGGGATTAGAGAGAGAGACGAGAGGTGGACAGAAATGAGAGACCGACAGGGGAGGGGGGCTTGAGACGAGACACAGCTGGCGACCTGGCAAATGAAGTAGCTTTGCCAATATAGCTACCAGTACTCTGTGTGCTATCTTGTGAGCACATCAGTATTATCCACCTTCGTCCCAATATTAAGTGCTAGCATAACACTGCCCATTTGTACATTTTCATAGCATAAGAGCAAGTGCTATAATTAAATTCTCTTCCTGTTTTATAATTAGATGTATAGAGGTGATCATTTCTAGGTTAGTGTACTGTCTACCGATAAACCTAAATAATATTATATTAGGTAATCTCATATTGAACGTTAAGTGAACTTTACACAGTTCACTCTGCAATACTGGCAGAATAGTTCTATACGGTTTTCAACTTAAAAGTCATATTTGCATTTTACATATTTTAAATGCATATTTGTATAACATACCTTTTCATCCATATCCAACCTATATGGAGTTAGCTGGAATTGTTTGGGTTTTTTCCTTCCTGTGTCCGGTACTACAAAGCTGGGTATCCCTAATGCTCCAGTGTAAGAGAAGCCCCAAACAAAAACACGGTCCTTTCTCTTAGATGTTTTTCCAACATACTGAAAGGTTGGAAGCTCATCCCCGGATTTGCTTTTCCCCACCGGAGTTGCTAAGTGTCTCACAAGTACAAATCTGGGTTTCAGGTTGCACAAGCCTCGGCCAACAAGGAACGATGTACTTGCCATTCTTCTTCCTAAGGCTGGAATGACAAACAGTTTATAAAAATATTGATTGTCATGGCTAGGGCAACCACAGAATAAGAAATAAGAATGTTAATAGTAACACAAAAGCATGCAAGCTCTGCTTGTGTGTCATTTGTAAGCTGATTTGTAGTTGGAGGTGTTGGACCAACATGTAATCAATGTAAACCAACAGTGATGCAAGATTCTTGTCACACTAATTCTAGAAGACTGTTTTAAACGCTTCAATCGCTTATTTTCGTAAAGCACACAACACAAAAAAAAATCTACAAAAGACTGGCCATGATAAAAACTGTAAGGTTACTTATAATGGTAAAAGAAGAATAATCTTCATTGTTTATTTGTATGCTGACACAAATTCAATCAACATAAAATACAGGAACAATATCAAGCACAACAAGACATGGGACCCGATGCTGATTGGATCTCAGGTTTCTATCACATGCTGGGGGCCGCCTAGCGCAGGGCAAGGCTACTCAGCATGCTGACCATGTCATCCAACGGCTGCGACCGCAATTCAGCTGTGGATGCCCCGTCTTCGCAGCCCGGCTGTCACAGGGGCCTTGCGAGGCCAAGAAATGTGTGACCTTAGCCTCGCCACTCCGAAAAAACGTAGCAGACACGCACCCAATTTCTGGCAATGCTGCCCGTTCCTGCCCCCTGAACGCTTCTGCCTGTCAATCAGGTAGAGGCTGTTTACGGAGGGCTGCCTGCGATCATGCGCAGTATGTGTCCTCATCTGCAGTTTTCCGATAATCGTGAAACTGTGCAGCGGATCGCACAAGTAATCTGTACTGAATGAGGGCCTCAGTCCCACACAGAAATAAAAGTTTCATATCAAATTAATCAGAACGGTTTCCTTGTGCATCCTAGATGAATTGGGTTGTAACTAAGACACGTTTTCGGGCAAAAAAAAAAAAAAAAAGATTCTCACGCAACCTGGCGTGCCAATATCTATACCAGAATAATACAGCTTCAATAATATTGCAGCATGAAACATAATAGGTACAGGCAGGATCCTGGCGGTCACAACCTTGGCTGTGGAATCCAGACACTCAAAATGCCAATGGATTCCAAAACTGAGTATTAGTGTTAGGGTTAGATTTAGGGTCAGGCACACTAATCACAAGAAAAAACATTTCTGTAATAGGTATCTATTTAGTAAAAGCTAAAAACAGCTATTCTCCAACACTTTAGCTGGAGAAAGCTGTAGATAATAGGATTTTTGGTTACTTACAATTGAATCCTTTTCTCTTGAGCAGACTGGGGGATGATGGACAATGGGAACTGCAGGTTGGGACTAGAGATGGCACTTAATGTAAACTGTAGCTTTAAATCCAGAGCGTCTATCCCCTGCAACCCCATAATTCCAGTACATATTTAAAAGATTTCGAAAAGGAGTTGCAGTAACCAAGTGAAACTGTTAGAACAATAAAATAAACCAGTAGGGAAAAGATGGTCAAGAACCAACACCTTGCACAACTGATTGTGAGGGAAAGAATGCAGTATCCCCAAGCACGCTTAAGAGAAAAGCACTAAATGGTAATGAACCAAAAAATAAGAATTTACTTACCGATAATTCTATTTCTCATAGTCCGTAGTGGATGCTGGGGACTCCGTAAGGACCATGGGGAATAGCGGCTCCGCAGGAGACTGGGCACATCTAAAGAAAGCTTTAGGACTATCTGGTGTGCACTGGCTCCTCCCCCCATGACCCTCCTCCAAGCCTCAGGATACTGTGCCCGGACGAGCGTACACAATAAGGAAGAATTTTGAATCCCGGGTAAGACTCATACCAGCCACACCAATCACACCGTATAACCTGTGATCTGAACCCAGTTAACAGCATGATAACAGAGGAGCCTCTGAAAGATGGCTCACAACAATAATAACCCGATTTTTGTAACAATAACTATGTACAAGTATTGCAGACAATCCGCACTTGGGATGGGCGCCCAGCATCCACTACGGACTATGAGAAATAGAATTATAGATAAGTAAATTCTTATTTCTCTAACGTCCTAAGTGGATGCTGGGGACTCCGTAAGGACCATGGGGATTATACCAAAGCTCCCAAACGGGCGGGAGAGTGCGGATGACTCTGCAGCACCAAATGAGAGAACTCCAGGTCCTCCTCAGCCAGGATATCAATTTTGTAGAATTTTACAAACGTATTTGCTCCTGATCAAGTAGCTGCTCGGCAAAGTTGTAAAGCCGAGACCCCTCGGGCAGCCGCCCAAGATGAGCCCACCTTCCTTGTGGAGTGGGCATTTACAGATTTTTGGCTGTGGCAGGCCTGCCACAGAATGTGCAAGCTGAATTGTACTACAAATCCAACGAGCAATAGTCTGCTTAGAAGCAGGAGCACCCAGCTTGTTGGGTGCACACAGGATAAACAGCGAGTCAGATTTCCTGACTCCAGCCGTCCTGGAAACATATATTTTCAGGGCACTGACAACGTCTAGCAACTTGGAGGCCTCCAAGTCCCTAGTAGCCGCAGGCACCACCAATAGGTTGGTTCAGGTGAGACGCTGAAACCACCTTGGGGAGAAACTGAGGACGAGTCCTCAATTCCGCCCTGTCCGAATGGAAAATCAGATAAGGGCTTTTTCAGGATAAAGCCGCCAATTCTGACACGCACCTGGCCCAGGCCAGGGCCAACAGCATGACCACTTTCCATGTGAGATATTTTAACTCCACAGATTTAAGTGGTTCAAACCAATGTGACTTTTGGAACCCAAAACTACATTGAGATCCCAAAGTGCCACTGGAGGCACAAAAGGAGGCTGTATATGCAGTACCCCTTTTACAAACGTCTGAACTTCAGGGACTGAAGCTAGTTCTTTTTGGAAGAAAATTGACAGGGCCGAAATTTGAACCTTAATGGACCCCAATTTCAGGCCCATAGACACTCCTGTTTGCAGGAAATGTAGGAATCGACCCAGTTGAATTTCCTCCGTCGGGCCTTACTGGCCTCGCACCACGCAACATATTTTCGCCAATTGCGGTGATAATGTTTTTGCGGTTACATCCTTCCTGGCTTTGATCAGGATAGGGATGACTTCATCCGGAATGCCTTTTTTCCTTCAGGATCCGGCGTTCAACCGCCATGCCGTCAAACGCAGCCGCGGTAAGTCTTGGAACAGACAGGGTCCTTGCTGGAGCAGGTCCCTTCTTAGAGGTAGAGGCCACGGATCCTCCGTGAGCATCTCTTGAAGTTCCGGTTACCAAGTCCTTCTTGGCCAATCCGGAACCACGAATATAGTGCTTACTCCTCTCCATCTTATCAATCTCAGTACCTTGGGTATGAGAGGCAGAGGAGGGAACACATACCCTGACTGGTACACCCATGGTGTTACCAGAGCGTCTACAGCTTATTGCCTGAGGGTCCCTGGACCTGGCGCAATACCTGTCGAGTTTTTAATCATGTGGAAGACTTCTGGGTGAAGTCCCCACTCTCCCGGGTGGAGGTCGTGCTGAGGAAGTCTGCTTCCCAGTTGTCCACTCCCGGAATGAATACTGCTGACAGTGCTATCACATGATTTTCCGCCCAGCGAAGAATCCTTGCAGCTTCTGCCATTGCCCTCCTGCTTCTTGTGCCACCCTGTCTGTTTACGTGGGTGACTGCCGTGATGTTGTCCGACTGGATCAACACCGGCTGACCTTGAAGCAGAGGTCTTGCTAAGCTTAGAGCATTGTAAATGGCCCTTAGCTTCAGGATATTTATGTGAAGTGATGTCTCCAGGCTTGACCATAAGCCCTGGAAATTCCTTCCCTGTGTGACTGCTCCCCAGCCTCGCAGGCTGGCATCAGTGGTCACCAGGACCCAGTCCTGAATGCCTAATCTGCGGCCCTCTAGAAGATGAGCACTCTGCAACCACCACAGGAGGGACACCCTTGTCCTTGGTGACAGGGTTATCCGCTGATGCATCTGAAGATGCGATCCGGACCATTTGTCCAGCAGGTCCCACTGGAAAGTTCTTGCGTGGAATCTGCCGAATGGGATTGCTTCGTAGGAAGCCACCATTTTACCCAGAACTATTGTGCATTGATGCACTGAGACTTGGCTCGGTTTTAGGAGGTTCCTGACTAGCTCGGATAACTCCCTGGCTTTCTCCTCCGGGAGAAACACCTTTTTCTGGACTGTGTCCAGGATCATCCCTAGGAACAGAAGACACGTCGTCGGAACCAGGTGCGATTTTGGAATATTGAGAATCCAATCGTGCTGCCGCAACACTACCTGAGATAGTGCTACACCGACCTCCAACTGTTCCCTGGATCTTACCCTTATCAGGGAATTGTCCAAGGAAGGGATAACTAAAATTCACTTCCTTCGAAGGAATATCATCATTTCGGCCATTACCTTGGTAAAGACCCGGGGTGCCGTGTACCATCCATACGGCAGCGTCTGAACTGATAGTGACAGTTCTGTACCATAAACCTGAGGTACCCTTGGTGAGAAGGGTAAATTTTGACATGAAGGTAAGCATCCTTGATGTCCCGAGACATCATGTAGTCCCCTTCTTCCAGGTTCGCAATCACTGCTCTGAGTGACTCAATCTTGAATTTGAACCTCTGTACGTAAGTGTTCAAAGATTTTAGATTTAGAATCGGTCTCACCGAGCCGTCCGGCTTCGGTACCACAACAGTGTGGAATAATACCCCGTTCCCTGTTGCAGGAGGGGTATCTTGATTATCACCTGCTGGGAATACAGCTTGTGAATGGCTTCCAAAACTGTCTCCCTGTCAGAAGGAGACATCGGTAAAGCCGACTTTAGGAAACGGCGAGGGGGAGACGTCTCAAATTCTAATTTGTACCCCTGAGATATCACCTGAAGGATCCAGGGGTCTACTTGCGAGTGAGCCCACTGCGCGCTGAAATTCATTGAGACGGGCCCCCCACCGTGCCTGATTCTGCTTGTAAAGCCCCAGCGTATACTGAGGGCTTGGCAGAGGCGGGAGAGGGTTTCTGTTCCTGGGAACTGGCTGATTTCTGCAGCCTTTTTCCTCTCCCTCTGTCACGGGGCAGAAATGAGGAACCTTTTGCCCGCTTGTCCACGAAAAGACTGCGCCTGATAATACGGCGTCTTCTCATGTTGAGAGGCGACCTGGGGTACAAACGTGGAATCCCCAGGTGTTGCCGTGGCCACGAGGTCTGAAAGATCGACCCCAAATAACTCCTCCCTTAATAAAGCAATACTTCCAAATGCCGTTTGGAATACGCATCACCTGACCACTGACGTGTCCATAACCCTCTACTGGTAGAAATGGACAACGCGCTTAGACTTGATGCCAGTCGGCAAATATTCCGCTGTGCATCACGCATATATAAAAATGCATCTTTTAAATGCTCTATAGGCAAAAATATACTGTCCCTATCTAGGGTATCAATATTTTCAGTCAGGGAATCCGACCACGCCAACCCAGCACTGCACATCCAGGCTGAGGCGATTGCTGGTCGCAGTATAACACCAGTATGTGTGTAAATACCTTTTAGGATACCCTCCTGCTTTCTATCAGCAGGATCCTTAAGGGCGGCCATCTCAGGCGAAGGTAGAGCCCTTACAAGCGTGTGAGCGCTTTATCCCCCCTAGGGGGTGTTTCCCAACGCACCCTAACCTCTGGCGGGAAAGGATATAATGCCAATAACATTTTAGAAATTATCCGTTGTTATCGGGGGAAACCCACGCATCATCACACACCTCATTTAATTTCTCAGATTCAGGAAAACTACAGGTAGTTTTTCCTCACCGAACATAATACCCCTTTTTTGGTGGTACTCGTATTATCAGAAATGTGTAAAACATTTTTCATTGCCTCAATCATGTAACGTGTGGCCCTACTGGAAGTCACATTCGTCTCTTCACCGTCGACACTGGAGTCAGTATCCGTGTCGGCGTCTATATTTGCCATCTGAGGTAACGGGCGCTTTAGAGCCCCTGACGGCCTATGAGACGTCTGGACAGGCACAAGCTGAGTAGCCGGCTGTCTCATGTCAACCACTGTCTTTTATAAAGAGCTGACACTGTCACGTAATTCCTTCCAACAGTTCATCCACTCAGGTGTCGACCCCCTAGGGGGTGACATCACTATTACAGGCAATCTGCTCCGTCTCCACATCATTTTTCTCCTCATACATGTCGACACAAAAGTACCGACATACAGCACACACACAGGGAATGCTCTGATAGAGGACAGGACCCCACTAGCCCTTTGGGGAGACAGAGGGAGAGTTTGCCAGCACACACCAGAGCGCTATATATATACAGGGATAACCTTATATAAGTGTTTTTCCCCTTATAGCTGCTGTATAGTTAATACTGCGCCTAATTAGTGCCCCCCTCTCTTTTTTTAACCCTTTCTGTAGTGTAGTGACTGCAGGGGAGAGACAGGGAGCTTCCCTCCAACGGAGCTGTGAGGGAAAATGGCGCCAGTGTGCTGAGGAGATAGGCTCCGCCCCTTTTTCGCGGACTTTTCTCATGCTTTTTTATGGATTCTGGCAGGGGTTAAATGCATCCATATAGCCCAGGAGCTATATGTGATGCATTTTTTTGCCATCCAAGGTGTTTTTATTGCGTCTCAGGGCGCCCCCCCCAGCGCCCTGCACCCTCAGTGACCGAAGTGTGAAGTGTGCTGAGAGCAATGGCGCACAGCTGCAGTGCTGTGCGCTACCTTGTTGAAGACAGGACGTCTTCTGCCGCCGATTTTCCGGACCTCTTCTGCCTTCTGGCTCTGTAAGGGGGCCGGCGGCGCGGCTCTGGGACCCATCCAAGCTGGGCCTGTGATCGTCCCTCTGGAGCTAATGTCCAGTAGCCTAAGAAGCCCAATCCACTCTGCACGCAGGTGAGTTCGCTTCTTCTCCCCTTAGTCCCTCGATGCAGTGAGCCTGTTGCCAGCAGGTCTCACTGAAAATAAAAAACCTAATCTAAAACTTTCACTAAGAAGCTCAGGAGAGCCCCTAGTGTGCACCCTTCTCGTTCGGGCACAGAGATCTAACTGAGGCTTGGAGGAGGGTCATGGGGGGAGGAGCCAGTGCACACCAGATAGTCCTAAAGCTTTCTTTAGATGTGCCCAGTCTCCTGCGGAGCCGCTATTCCCCATGGTCCTTACGGAGTCCCCAGCATCCACTTAGGACGTTAGAGAAATCCTAATTTCTCTTGCAGCAAGGCTGGGGGGACACTGGACCATAAGACGTTGAACAGCCACCCTCAACGGAGGGAACACTCAGGATGCCTGACTGGAGAACTGTACACCCAAAGTGAGGGCTGCCAGAGGCAAAAATAATCGTTAGGGTAGACTTACCGTTGATAACCCTATTTCTCCTAAGTCACCAGGATAACATTGGGATATGAGGTAGCAACAGCGTATTGGCACCAAATGCTTTCAGCCTCCCAGAATGCAACGGGCCCGTCCCTATGTCCCCGCCTCCTGGCTCAGGCAATTCAGTTGTTTCTCCAAAGCTCAAGGCAGAAGCATCATAGAGAGCCCTAATCAGGCGAGAACACCACACATGCACACCCTTCCGTACAAGAAGGATGAGGTTAGTGAGTGAAAGGATCCTCAAATCAGGTGCGTCAGGGTGGGATCTCTGTGGATCCTGTCCACTTAAAAGAAATAGAGTTATCAACAGTAAGTTTACCATAACGATTATTTCTCCTGCAGTGTCCACAGGTTATTCACAGGATAACATTGGGATTTCCCAAAGCAATTTAGTGGTGGAGATGCTCCTGATTGGACAGGAGAATCCTTCGCCCGAATTCAGCATCCTGAGAGGCAAAGGTATCAAAGGCATAATGTCTAATGAAGGTGTTAATGGAAGACCATGTGGGTGCCTTACATATCTGTTCTGCTAAAGCACCACGTTGTGCTGCCCATGATGGACCTACCTTACGAGCAGAGTGAGCAGAGACAATAGCCGAAACAGGGAGATCAGCTTGAGAATATGCTTCTGAAATCGTCATTCAAAGCCACCTCGCTAGTGTACGCTTGTCATCAGGCCATCCTATCTTGTGAAACCTGTAGAGAATGAAGAGAGTGTATGTTTTTCTGATGGCACTGGTACGATCCACGTAGATCCTTAAAGCATGGAAAACGTCCAACGATGCATCTCCCCCAGAAAGGTCCGGCCCTTGGAAGACCGGGACTACAATTTATTCGTTAAGGTGGAATTTAGACACCACCTTAGGAAGATACCCAGATTTGGTTTTGAGAACCGCTTTATCTGGATAAAAAAAAAAAATCAGAAAAGGAGGTCAACATAACAATGCCCCTAAATCTGAAACTCTTCTATCTGAAGCAATAGCCAGTAGAAAGAGAACTTTAGCTGTCAACCATTTAAGATCCACTCGTTTTAGTGGTTCAAATGGGGAAACTTGAAGGGCCTTTAGAACTAAACTTAAGTCCCAAGGCACTGTAGGAGGGGAAAAAAATAAGATTTTAAACCTACAGGTAAATCTTTTTCTCCTAGTCCGTAGAGGATGCTAGGGACTCCGTAAGGACCATGGGGTATAGACGGGCTCCGCAGGAGACATGGGCACTATAAAGAACTTTTAGTATGGGTGTGCACTGGCTCCTCCCTCTATGCCCCTCCTCCAGACCTCAGTTACAAAACTGTGCCCAGAGGATATGGACAATATGAGGAAAGGATTTTGTTAATCTAAGGGCAAGATTCATACTAGCCCACACCAATCAACCCATATAACCTGGAATATACACAACCAGTCAACAGTATGAACAAAAAACAGCATCAGTCAAAGACCGATTCCAACTGCAACATAACCCTTATGAAAGCAACAACTATATACAAGTCTTGCAGATTTAGGGGGTAATTCCAAGTTGATCACAGCAGGAAATTTTTTAGCAGTTGGGCAAAACCATGTGCACTGCAGGGGGGGCAGATATAACATTTGCAAAGAGAGTTAGATTTGGGTGGGTTAATTTTGTTTCTGTGCAGGGTAAATACTGGCTGCTTTATTTTTACACTGCAATTCAGATTGCAGATTGAACTCACCCCACCCAAATCTAACTCTCTCTGCACGTTATATCTGCCTCCCCTGCAGTGCACATGGTTTTGCCCAACTGCTAAAAAAATTTCCTGCTGCGATCAACTTGGAATTACCCCCCTAGTCCGCACTGGGACGGGCGCCCAGCATCCTCTACGGACTAGGAGAAAAAGATTTACCGGTAGGTTTAAAATATTATTTTCTCTTACGTCCTAGAGGATGCTGGGGACTCCGTAAGGACCATAGGGTTTATACCAAAGCTCCAAACCGGGCGGGAGAGTGCGGATGACTCTGCAGCACCGACTAAGCAAACGCAAGGTCCTCCTCAGCCAGGGTATCAAACTTGTAGAATTTTGCAAAGGTGTTTGAACCCGACCAAGTTGCTGCTCGGCAAAGCTGTAATGTCGAGACGCCTCGGGCAGCCGCCCAAGAAGAGCCCACCTTCCTAGTGGAATGGGCCTTTACGGAATTTGGTAACGGCAATCCAGCCGTAGAATGAGCCTGCTGAATCGTATTACAGATCCAGCGAGCAATAGTCTGCTTAGAAGCAGGAGCGCCAACCTTGTTGGCTGTATAGAGGACAAACAGAGCCTCTGTTTTCCTAACCCTAGCCGTCCTGGCTACAATAATCTTTAAGGCCCTGACTACATCTAGGGACTTGGAGTCCTCCCAGTCTCCCGTAGCCACAGGCACCACAATAGGTTGGTTCATATGAAAAGAAGAAACCACTTTAGGCAAAAATTGAGGACGCGTCCTCAACTCAGCTCTATCCACATGGAAAATCAAATAGGGGCTCTTGTGGGACAAGGCCGCCAATTCTGACACCCGCCTTGCAGATGCCAAGGCCAATAACATGACCACCTTCCACGTGAGAAATTTTAATTCAACTGTTTGAAGAGGTTCAAACCAGTGAGAACTCAGGAATTTTAAGACCACGTTAAGGTCCCACGGTGCCACTGGGGGCACAAAGTGGGGCTGGATGTGCAGCACTCCCTTCACAAACGTCTGGACTTCTGGGAGAGAAGCCAATTCCGTCTGAAAGAAGATAGATCGGTCCGAAATCTGTACCTTACTGGAGCCTAACTTCAGGCCCATATCCACTCCTGTCTGTAGAAAGTGGAGAAATTGGCCCAAATGGAAATCTTCAGTAGGAGCATTCTTGGCTTCACACCAAGATACATACTTCCTCCAGATACGGTGATAATGCTTAGCCGTCACCTCCTTCCTAGCCTTGATGAGAGTAGGGATGACTTCCTCCGGAATACCTTTCTCAGCTAGGATCCGGTGTTCAACCGCCATGCCATCAAACGTAACCGCGGTAAGTCTTGGAACACACATGGCCCCTGCTGTAAAAGGTTCTCCCTGAGAGGAAGAGGCCACAGGTCTTCTGTGAGCATTTCCTGAAGATCTGAGTACCAGGCCCTTCGAGGCCAATCTGGGACAATGAGTATTCCCTGCACTCTCTTTAGTCTTATGAGTCTCAATATCTTTGAGATGAGAGGAAGAGGAGGAAACACATAGACAGACCGAAACACCCATGGTGTCACTATGGCGTCTACTGCTACTGCCTGAGGGTCCCGTGACCTGGCACAATACCTCCGAAGCTTCTTGTTGAGGCGTGACGCCATCATGTCTATTTGAGGAATTCCCCAAAGACCTGTTATCTCTGCAAAAACTTCTTGATGAAGTCCCCACTCTCCTGGATGGAGATCGTGTCTGCTGAGGAAGTCTGCTTCCCAGTTGTCCACTCCCGGAATGAAGACAGCTGACAGAGCGCTTACGTGATTTTCCGCCCAGCAAAGAATCCTGGTGGCTTCCGCCATCGCCACTCTGCTCCTTGTCCCGCCTTGTCGGTTTACATGAGCCACGGCTGTGACGTTGTCTGATTGAATCAGAACCGGAAGGCCCCGAAGAAGAGTCTCCGCTTGTTGCAGGCCGTTGTATATGGCCCTCAATTCCAGTATGTTGATGTGTAGGCAAGCCTCCTGGCTTGACCATAATCCTTGAAAATTTCATCCTTGTGTGACTGCTCCCCATCCTCGGAGGCTCGCGTCCGTGGTCACCAGAACCCAGTCTTGAATCCCGAACCTGCGACCCTCTAGAAGGTGAGCACTCTGCAGCCACTACAGGAGAGACACCCTGGCCCTGGGGGACAGGCTTATTCTCTGATGTATTTTTGGATGGGACCCCGACCACTTGTCCAGAAGGTCCCACTGAAACCTGCCGAAGGGGATGGCCTCGTAGGCATCCACCATTTTTCCCAGAACTGGAATGCATTGATGAACAGACACTCTTTTTGGTTTTAGCAGGTCTCTGACCATGTTCTGGAGATCCTGGGCTTTTTCCAATGGGAGAAAGACCCGCTTTTGTTCCGTGTCCAGAATCATGCCTAGGAAAGATAGCCGAGTCGTTGGAACCAATTGTGACTTTGGCAGATTGAGAATCCAACCGTGCTGTTGCAGCACTTTCAAGGAGAGCGACACGCTCTCCAGCAATTTGTCTCTCGATCTCGCCTTTATCAGGAGATCGTCCAAGTATGGGATTATTGTGACTCCCTGCCTGCGCAGGAGCACCATCATCTCTGCCATTACCTTGGTGAAAATCCTCGGGGCCGTGGAAAGCCCAAACGGCAACGTCTGAAACTGGTAATGACAGTCCTGTACAGCGAATCTCAGGTATTCCTGATGAGGAGGGTATATGGGGACATGCAGGTATGCATCCTTTATGTCCAGTGACACCATAAAATCCCCCCCTTCCCGGCTGGATATGACCGCTCGGAGCGATTCCATCTTGAATTTGAACTTTTTTAAGTACAGGTTTAGGGATTTCAGATTTAAAATGGGTCTGACCGAACCATCCGGCTTCGGGACCACAAACAGGGTTGAATAATACCCTTTTCCCTGTTGAACCAGGGGAACCTTGACCACCACTTGCTGTTGACACAGCTTTTGAATTGCAGCTAACACCACCTCCCTTTCCGGTGGCGAAGCTGGCAAGGCCGACTTGAAAAATTGGTGGGGGGGCACCTCTTCGAATTCCAGCATGTAGCCCTGGGAAACAATTTCGATTGCCCAAGGATCCACTTCTGAAAGAACCCAGATTTGGCTGAAAAGTCGAAGACGTGCCCCCACCGGTGCGGACTTCCTTAGGGGAGCCCCAGCGTCATGCTGTGGATTTTGTAAAAGCCGGGGAGGACTTTTGCGCCTGGGAGCTAGCCAACGCAGGTGTTCTTTTCCCTTTACCCTTACCTCTGGCAAGGAAAGAGGAGCCCCGACCTCTTCTGGCCTTATGCGACCGAAAGGAATGCATCTGATACTGTGGAGGTTTCTTTTGCTATTGGGGAACAAAAGGTAAAAATGTAGATTTACCCGCGGTAGCTGTGGCAACCAGGTCCGTGAGCCCCTCCCCAAACAACACTTCACCCTTGTAAGGTAAAACCTCCATATGTTTCTTGGAGTCTGCGTCACACGTCCATTGGTGGGTCCATAGAGCTCGCCTCGCAGAAATAGCCATCGCATTTGTAATGTCCACCCACAAACAAACACATGACATTTACGGTGCCGAAAACTTGAACTAAATTGTGGGGTGCTAGTGTGAATCAGGTTCGGGTGATCAGAGCGGCAGACCTGCTTTACCTCTCAGACACAATGACAACACAAACATAATATAGTATCCAACTCCATTTTATTATCCTAACAAAATTTACAAGTGGCAGGTAAACAGGAAACTGGCGCACAATTGAAGCAGGCTGGTTATGGCTTCTAAATAACAGTCTCAGGTAACCAGCGTTAGCAATACAGGTAGCAGGTAAGCAAGTAACTGGTGCACAATTGAAGCAGGCTGGTTATGGCTTCTAAATAATAGTCTCAGGTAACCAGCGTCAGCAATACAGGTAGCAGGTAAGCAGGAACTTGTGCACGATTAAAGCAGGCTGGTTATGGCTATTAAACGACAGTCTCAGGTAACCAGCGTTAGCAATACAAGTAGCAGGTAAGCAGGTAACTTGTGCACAATTAAAGCAGGCTGGTTATGGCTACTAAACAACAGTCTCAGGTAACCAGCGTCAGCAATACAGGTAGCAGGTAAGCAGGAACTTGTGCACGATTAAAGCAGGCTGGTTATGGCTATTAAACGACAGTCTCAGGTAACCAGCGTTAGCAATACAGGTAGCAGGTAAGCAGGAACTTGTGCACAATTAAAGCAGGCTGGTTATGGCTACTAAACAACAGTCTCGGGTAACCAGCGTCAGCAATACAAGTAGAAGGTAAGCAGGAACTTGTGCACGATTAAAGCAGGCTGGTTATGGCTATTAAACGACAGTCTCAGGTAACCAGCGTTAGCAATACAAGTAGCAGGTAAGCAGGAACTTGTGCACGATTAAAGCAGGCTGGTTATGGCTATTAAACGACAGTCTCAGGTAACCAGCGTTATCAATACAAGTAGCAGGTAAGCAGGTAACTTGTGCACAATTAAAGCAGGCTGGTTATGGCTACTAAACAACAGTCTCAGATAACCAGCGTCAGCAATACAGGTAGCAGGTAAGCAGGAACTTGTGCACGATTAAAGCAGGCTGGTTATGGCTATTAAACGACAGTCTCAGGTAACCAGCGTCAGCAATACAGGTAGCAGGCAGGCAGGAACTTGCATAAAAAGAACTATCAGTACCAGCATTCCTTAATAGCGGACAAATGCATTAACGTTAGCTTTCACACTGCTGGGCGGAGCTTGCATAAAATGAACTAACAGTACCAGCATTCCTTAATAGCGGACAAATGCATTAACATTAGCTTTCACACTGCTGGGCGGAGCTTGCATAAAAAGAACTATCAGTACCAGCATTCCTTAATAGCAGACAAATGTATTAACATTAGCTTTCACACTGCTGGGCGGAGCTTGCATAAAATGAACTAACAGTACCAGCATTCCTTAATAGCGGACAAATGCATTAACATTAGCTTTCACACTGCTGGGCGGAGCTTGCATAAAAAGAACTATCAGTACCAGCATTCCCTAATAGCGGACAAATGCATTAACATTAGCTTTCACACTGCTGGGCGGAGCTTGCATAAAAAGAACTATCAGTACCAGCATTCCTTAATAGCAGACAAATGTATTAACATTAGCTTTCACACTGCTGGGCGGAGCTTGCATAAAATGAACTAACAGTACCAGCATTCCTTAATAGCGGACAAATGCATTAACATTAGCTTTCACACTGCTGGGCGGAGCTTGCATAAAAAGAACTATCAGTACCAGCATTCCTTAATAGCAGACAAATGTATTAACATTAGCTTTCACACTGCTGGGCGGAGCTTGCATAAAATGAACTAACAGTACCAGCATTCCTTAATAGCGGACAAATGCATTAACATTAGCTTTCACACTGCTGGGCGGAGCTTGCAATAAAAGAACTATCAGTACCAGCATTCCTTAATAGCGGACAAATGCATTAACATTAGCTTTCACACTGCTGGGCGGAGCTTGCATAAAAAGAACTATCAGTACCAGCATTCCTTAATAGCAGACAAATGTATTAACATTAGCTTTCACACTGCTGGGCGGAGCTTGCATAAAATGAACTAACAGTACCAGCATTCCTTAATAGTGGACAAATGCATTAACATTAGCTTTCACACTGCTGGGCGGAGCTTGCATAAAAAGAACTATCAGTACCAGCATTCCCTAATAGCGGACAAATGCATTAACATTAGCTTTCACACTGCTGGGTGGAGCTTGCATAAAATGAACTAACGGTACCAGCATTCCTTAATAGCGGACAAATGCATTCACATTAGCTTTCACACTGCTGGGCGGAGCTTGCATAAAATGAACTAACAGTACCAGCATTCCTTAATAGCGAACAAATGCATTAACATTAGCTTTCACACTGCTGGGCGGAGCTTGCATAAAAAGAACTATCAGTACCAGCATTCCCTAATAGCGGACAAATGCATTAACATTAGCTTTCACACTGCTGGGTGGAGCTTGCATAAAATGAACTAACGGTACCAGCATTCCTTAATAGCGGACAAATGCATTAACATTAGCTTTCACACTGCTGGGCGGAGCTTGCATAAAATGAACTAACAGTACCAGCATTCCCTAATAGCGGACAAATGCATTAACATTAGCTTTCACACTGCTGGGTGGAGCTTGCATAAAATGAACTAACGGTACCAGCATTCCTTAATAGCGGACAAATGCATTCACATTAGCTTTCACACTGCTGGGCGGAGCTTGCATAAAATGAACTAACAGTACCAGCATTCCTTAATAGCGAACAAATGCATTAACATTAGCTTTCACACTGCTGGGCGGAGCTTGCATAAAAAGAACTATCAGTACCAGCATTCCCTAATAGCGGACAAATGCATTAACATTAGCTTTCACACTGCTGGGTGGAGCTTGCATAAAATGAACTAACGGTACCAGCATTCCTTAATAGCGGACAAATGCATTAACATTAGCTTTCACACTGCTGGGCGGAGCTTGCATAAAATGAACTAACAGTACCAGCATTCCCTAATAGCGGACAAATGCATTAACATTACAAAACAAATATGCGGGGCACAGCACTAGTGGGGAGCCTCTCCCCCTGGAATACAGTAAATTGCTCCCACATTGCAGAGTCCTGGCAGCGGAAGGGGTTAAATAAAGGGACACAGGGGTACTTAGGGGAGCCTCCCCCTGAATTTAACTTAGGGTGTGGGGCTTGCAGAGTTTAGCAACGGAAGGGGTTAAATTAAAAGGACACAGGGGTACTTAGGGAAGCCTACCCCCTTTTAACAATGTGTCCCCTTTGCAGAGTTTTAGCAGCGGAAGGGCTCAAGATAGGGCACAGGGAAATAAAGGGTGTCTACCCCCCCCCTTTTTGGCAGAATTTGGGCAGCGGAAGGGTTTAAGATAGGGCACAGGGAAATAAAGGGTGTCTACCCCCCTTTTTGGCAGAGTTTTAGCAGCGGAAGGGCTTTTGCCAGGGCAGAGTTTGGGCAGCGGAAGGGTTTAATAGTTATCTCACCCCCTGCTGCGGCGCTTCTGCCACCTACGATCCGGCCTTCGTCTTCGGCGCCACCCGGGATGCAGAGCACCGCACCGGGGATGCACCTTCGAGCAGATGTCGGCCCCTGGATCCAGTCCTCCGTCTCCTGGCTCGGTCACTGGCGTCCTGAAGAGCTGCTGAACCTCCGCGATGTCTTCTCCCTCTCTCCTCTTTAGGCGTCCGGTCGGCGTCACAGGTCTCCAGCCGCAGGTCGCTTTTCTCCGTGCAGCAGGCTCCGGTCCGCGCCGTCATCTCCCACGCTGGGGTCTTCTCGGGTCCTCGCCGTACTCCAGCCGCCAGGGGTCCTCGCTGGGGTCTTCTTCCCGGGGTCGTCCTTCGCGGTGCCTGCGCGCTTCTCGCCACTCCAGCGGCCGCTTTTCTTCCTGATCCAGGGGATGGGGGTCTTCACTGCTCTGCTGAACGGGCTGCGGTTCCTCCGTTCCAACGCTCCAGTCTCTCGGCAGCGGCGGCTCTTCTCCGCACTCCATCCCCGCTGGCTCTGACGCGGCCAGCTCTTCCCCTCTGCAGCAGGGTCTCCAGTCGTCTTCAGCGCCGACGATCTCCATGGCGTGGCAGGCGGCTCCTCTTCTTCCCCAGGCAGGTCATCACGTCAAATCCCGGTGGCGGCTGAGCTGGGCAACAGGCTCACTTGAGCAGAGGCTCCTCACTTCAGGCTCCCGAATACTACATGGCTCCACTTCCCCAGGTACACTTTCCCATCCTCCAGGGTCTCTTTCTCCTGTGCTGTGAGGCTTCTTTTAAGGGTCCTGGTGCTCCTCCACCTCCCCTCTCCTCTATGATGACTGGCTCCCGGGGCCCCAGCAACAGACTACCCCCTGGTCACTCTGCCCTACAACCCAGGGGACCCAATCAGCTGGGGACATGTTTCCCAGACTTTTTATGTTGCTGGGTAAGAAGTGACAGGACCAGAGAATTGGCGGCAAAATCCCTGTCCCAATCTGACAGGGTCACATAAAGTTCACCCCACGATCTACTCTGGGACTTGTAGTTCCACAATGTAAAAAAAAATCACAAGGGGATCTCCATGGTGCAATAGCTTCAGGGTATTACATTCTTCCCCCCTAAAATTATACGTGTCCTCACGTATACACCTTAACACTATACATCGGTTAACATAAGCCTTGAACTGGGTACAGCTCTGTTGGCAAACAAGTCATTGTGTCTGGAGCACAGGCCCGCCTGCGATTCTCTGATCCTGTTCGTGACGCCAAAATTTTATGTAATGTCCACCCACAAACAAACACATGACATTTACGGTGCCGAAAACTTGAACTAAATTGTGGGGTGCTAGTGTGAATCAGGTTCGGGTGATCAGAGCGGCAGACCTGCTTTACCTCTCAGACACAATGACAACACAAACATAATATAGTATCCAACTCCATTTTATTATCCTAACAAAATTTACAAGTGGCAGGTAAACAGGAAACTGGCGCACAATTGAAGCAGGCTGGTTATGGCTTCTAAATAACAGTCTCAGGTAACCAGCGTTAGCAATACAGGTAGCAGGTAAGCAAGTAACTGGTGCACAATTGAAGCAGGCTGGTTATGGCTTCTAAATAATAGTCTCAGGTAACCAGCGTCAGCAATACAGGTAGCAGGTAAGCAGGAACTTGTGCACGATTAAAGCAGGCTGGTTATGGCTATTAAACGACAGTCTCAGGTAACCAGCGTTAGCAATACAAGTAGCAGGTAAGCAGGTAACTTGTGCACAATTAAAGCAGGCTGGTTATGGCTACTAAACAACAGTCTCAGGTAACCAGCGTCAGCAATACAGGTAGCAGGTAAGCAGGAACTTGTGCACGATTAAAGCAGGCTGGTTATGGCTATTAAACGACAGTCTCAGGTAACCAGCGTTAGCAATACAGGTAGCAGGTAAGCAGGAACTTGTGCACAATTAAAGCAGGCTGGTTATGGCTACTAAACAACAGTCTCGGGTAACCAGCGTCAGCAATACAAGTAGAAGGTAAGCAGGAACTTGTGCACGATTAAAGCAGGCTGGTTATGGCTATTAAACGACAGTCTCAGGTAACCAGCGTTAGCAATACAAGTAGCAGGTAAGCAGGAACTTGTGCACGATTAAAGCAGGCTGGTTATGGCTATTAAACGACAGTCTCAGGTAACCAGCGTTAGCAATACAAGTAGCAGGTAAGCAGGAACTTGTGCACGATTAAAGCAGGCTGGTTATGGCTATTAAACGACAGTCTCAGGTAACCAGCGTTATCAATACAAGTAGCAGGTAAGCAGGTAACTTGTGCACAATTAAAGCAGGCTGGTTATGGCTACTAAACAACAGTCTCAGATAACCAGCGTCAGCAATACAGGTAGCAGGTAAGCAGGAACTTGTGCACGATTAAAGCAGGCTGGTTATGGCTATTAAACGACAGTCTCAGGTAACCAGCGTCAGCAATACAGGTAGCAGGCAGGCAGGAACTTGCATAAAAAGAACTATCAGTACCAGCATTCCTTAATAGCGGACAAATGCATTAACGTTAGCTTTCACACTGCTGGGCGGAGCTTGCATAAAATGAACTAACAGTACCAGCATTCCTTAATAGCGGACAAATGCATTAACATTAGCTTTCACACTGCTGGGCGGAGCTTGCATAAAAAGAACTATCAGTACCAGCATTCCTTAATAGCAGACAAATGTATTAACATTAGCTTTCACACTGCTGGGCGGAGCTTGCATAAAATGAACTAACAGTACCAGCATTCCTTAATAGCGGACAAATGCATTAACATTAGCTTTCACACTGCTGGGCGGAGCTTGCATAAAAAGAACTATCAGTACCAGCATTCCCTAATAGCGGACAAATGCATTAACATTAGCTTTCACACTGCTGGGCGGAGCTTGCATAAAAAGAACTATCAGTACCAGCATTCCTTAATAGCAGACAAATGTATTAACATTAGCTTTCACACTGCTGGGCGGAGCTTGCATAAAATGAACTAACAGTACCAGCATTCCTTAATAGCGGACAAATGCATTAACATTAGCTTTCACACTGCTGGGCGGAGCTTGCATAAAAAGAACTATCAGTACCAGCATTCCTTAATAGCAGACAAATGTATTAACATTAGCTTTCACACTGCTGGGCGGAGCTTGCATAAAATGAACTAACAGTACCAGCATTCCTTAATAGCGGACAAATGCATTAACATTAGCTTTCACACTGCTGGGCGGAGCTTGCAATAAAAGAACTATCAGTACCAGCATTCCTTAATAGCGGACAAATGCATTAACATTAGCTTTCACACTGCTGGGCGGAGCTTGCATAAAAAGAACTATCAGTACCAGCATTCCTTAATAGCAGACAAATGTATTAACATTAGCTTTCACACTGCTGGGCGGAGCTTGCAATAAAAGAACTATCAGTACCAGCATTCCTTAATAGCGGACAAATGCATTAACATTAGCTTTCACACTGCTGGGCGGAGCTTGCATAAAAAGAACTATCAGTACCAGCATTCCTTAATAGCAGACAAATGTATTAACATTAGCTTTCACACTGCTGGGCGGAGCTTGCATAAAATGAACTAACAGTACCAGCATTCCTTAATAGTGGACAAATGCATTAACATTAGCTTTCACACTGCTGGGCGGAGCTTGCATAAAAAGAACTATCAGTACCAGCATTCCCTAATAGCGGACAAATGCATTAACATTAGCTTTCACACTGCTGGGTGGAGCTTGCATAAAATGAACTAACGGTACCAGCATTCCTTAATAGCGGACAAATGCATTAACATTAGCTTTCACACTGCTGGGCGGAGCTTGCATAAAATGAACTAACAGTACCAGCATTCCCTAATAGCGGACAAATGCATTAACATTAGCTTTCACACTGCTGGGTGGAGCTTGCATAAAATGAACTAACGGTACCAGCATTCCTTAATAGCGGACAAATGCATTCACATTAGCTTTCACACTGCTGGGCGGAGCTTGCATAAAATGAACTAACAGTACCAGCATTCCTTAATAGCGAACAAATGCATTAACATTAGCTTTCACACTGCTGGGCGGAGCTTGCATAAAAAGAACTATCAGTACCAGCATTCCCTAATAGCGGACAAATGCATTAACATTAGCTTTCACACTGCTGGGTGGAGCTTGCATAAAATGAACTAACGGTACCAGCATTCCTTAATAGCGGACAAATGCATTAACATTAGCTTTCACACTGCTGGGCGGAGCTTGCATAAAATGAACTAACAGTACCAGCATTCCCTAATAGCGGACAAATGCATTAACATTACAAAACAAATATGCGGGGCACAGCACTAGTGGGGAGCCTCTCCCCCTGGAATACAGTAAATTGCTCCCACATTGCAGAGTCCTGGCAGCGGAAGGGGTTAAATAAAGGGACACAGGGGTACTTAGGGGAGCCTCCCCCTGAATTTAACTTAGGGTGTGGGGCTTGCAGAGTTTAGCAACGGAAGGGGTTAAATTAAAAGGACACAGGGGTACTTAGGGAAGCCTACCCCCTTTTAACAATGTGTCCCCTTTGCAGAGTTTTAGCAGCGGAAGGGCTCAAGATAGGGCACAGGGAAATAAAGGGTGTCTACCCCCCCCCCCCTTTTTGGCAGAATTTAGGCAGCGGAAGGGTTTAAGATAGGGCACAGGGAAATAAAGGGTGTCTACCCCCCTTTTTGGCAGAGTTTTAGCAGCGGAAGGGCTTTTGCCAGGGCAGAGTTTGGGCAGCGGAAGGGTTTAATAGTTATCTCACCCCCTGCTGCGGCGCTTCTGCCACCTACGATCCGGCCTTCGTCTTCGGCGCCACCCGGGATGCAGAGCACCGCACCGGGGATGCACCTTCGAGCAGATGTCGGCCCCTGGATCCAGTCCTCCGTCTCCTGGCTCGGTCACTGGCGTCCTGAAGAGCTGCTGAACCTCCGCGATGTCTTCTCCCTCTCTCCTCTTTAGGCGTCCGGTCGGCGTCACAGGTCTCCAGCCGCAGGTCGCTTTTCTCCGTGCAGCAGGCTCCGGTCCGCGCCGTCATCTCCCACGCTGGGGTCTTCTCGGGTCCTCGCCGTACTCCAGCCGCCAGGGGTCCTCGCTGGGGTCTTCTTCCCGGGGTCGTCCTTCGCGGTGCCTGCGCGCTTCTCGCCACTCCAGCGGCCGCTTTTCTTCCTGATCCAGGGGATGGGGGTCTTCACTGCTCTGCTGAACGGGCTGCGGTTCCTCCGTTCCAACGCTCCAGTCTCTCGGCAGCGGCGGCTCTTCTCCGCACTCCATCCCCGCTGGCCCTGACGCGGCCAGCTCTTCCCCTCTGCAGCAGGGTCTCCAGTCGTCTTCAGCGCCGACGATCTCCATGGCGTGGCAGGCGGCTCCTCTTCTTCCCCAGGCAGGTCATCACGTCAAATCCCGGTGGCGGCTGAGCTGGGCAACAGGCTCACTTGAGCAGAGGCTCCTCACTTCAGGCTCCCGAATACTACATGGCTCCACTTCCCCAGGTACACTTTCCCATCCTCCAGGGTCTCTTTCTCCTGTGCTGTGAGGCTTCTTTTAAGGGTCCTGGTGCTCCTCCACCTCCCCTCTCCTCTATGATGACTGGCTCCCGGGGCCCCAGCAACAGACTACCCCCTGGTCACTCTGCCCTACAACCCAGGGGACCCAATCAGCTGGGGACATGTTTCCCAGACTTTTTATGTTGCTGGGTAAGAAGTGACAGGACCAGAGAATTGGCGGCAAAATCCCTGTCCCAATCTGACAGGGTCACATAAAGTTCACCCCACGATCTACTCTGGGACTTGTAGTTCCACAATGTAAAAAAAAAATCACAAGGGGATCTCTATGGTGCAATAGCTTCAGGGTATTACACATTGGCTCTGGAACCCAGCAGCCCAACGTCTCTTTGAGCGTCCCTCATAAATAAGATTGCGTCTTTAATGTGGGCTAATGTTAATAAAATGGTATCCCTGTCTAGGGTATCAAGGCCTTCTGACAAGATATCTGTCCATGATGCAACTGCGCTACATACCCATGCCGATGCTATTGCCGGTCTGAGCAAAACACCTGTATGCGCATAAATAGACTTTAAAGTAGTCTCCTGTCTGCGATCAGCATGATCCCTGAGGGCTGCCGTGTCCGGAGACGGTAGCGCCACCTTCTTGGACAGGCACGTCAAGGCCTTGTCCACCCTGGGAGAGGATTCCCAACGCACCCTGTCCTGAGCAGGGAAAGGATACGCCATAAGAATCCTTTTGGGAATCTGCAGTTTTCTATCTGGAGTTTCCCAAGCTTTTTCAAACAACTCGTTCAGCTCATGAGAAGGGGGAAAGGTTACCTCAGGTTTCTTCTCCTTATACATGCGCATCCTCGTGTCAGGGACAGAGGGGTCATCTGTGATATGCAAAACCTCTTTCACTGCAATAATCATACACTGAATACCCTTTGCCACTCTTGGGTGCAATCTTGCATCATCGTAATCGACACTGGAATCAGAATCCGTGTAGGTATCAGTGTCAGTTATTTGGGATGGTGACGTTTTTGAGACCCCGACGGGCCCTGTGACCCAGCCCAATCGGTGGATTGACCCCCAGCTTTTTCCCTGGACTCTGCCAGGTCCAGTCTCTTACGTAATGAGGCCACACTTGCATTTAACATATGCCACATGTCCATCCATTCATGAGTCGGCGTTGCCGACAGACACACCACTCATTCGCTCCACCTCCTCCTTGGACGAGCCTTCCGCCTCAGACATGCCGACACAAACGTACCGACACCCCCACACACACAGGGATATATCTATAAGGGGACAATTCCCCAACAAGGCCCTTTGGAGAGACAGAGAGAGTATGCCAGCACACACCCAGCGCCTACAGATACTGGAAAATAACCCAGATAGCGCTTTTATCACCAATCAATGTGTAATACACTCACTGCGCCTTGAAAATGCCCCCCTCTTTTCCAGCCCTCTGTCACCGAGTTCAGCAGGGGAGAGTCCGGGGAGCCAGCTTCTCTGCAGCGTTCTGTGGAGAAAATGGTGCTGTTAGTGCTGAGGGATCAAGCTCCGCCCCCTCCAGCGGCGGGCTTCGGTCCCGCTTCAATATGTAAAAAATGGCGGGGGATTTCTCCATTTACTGCCTCCGCAGCCTAATGCCTCCTGATATGCCATACCCGAGGTTTATTGCTGCCCAGGGCGGCCCCCCTGCGCCCTGCACCCACTAGTGCCTGTACTGTGTGTGTAGTGTGTGGGAGGAATGGCGCGCAGCGTTACCGCTGCACGCTTACCTCAATGAAGATCTGAAGTCTTCTGCCGCCTTGAAGTCTTCTTTTCTTCTTATACTCACCCGGCTTCTATCTTCTGGCTCTGCGAGGAGGACGGCGGCGCGGCTCCGGGACGAACGGCGGGGTGAAACCAGCGTTCCGACTCCCTCTGGAGCTAATGGTGTCCAGTAGCCTAAGAACAAGAGCCTATCATTTAAGTAGGTCTGCTTCTCTCTCCTCAGTCCCACGATGCAGGGAGCCTGTTGCCAGCAGTGCTCCCTGAAAATAAAAATAATAAGATTTTAAACCTACCGGTAAATCTTTTTCTCGTAGTCCGTAGAGGATGCTGGGGACTCCGTAAGGACCATGGGGATAGACGGGCTACGCAGGAGACATGGGCACTTTAAGAAAGACTTTAGATCTGGTGTGCACTGGCTACTCCCTCTATGCCCCTCCTCCAGACCTCAGTTAGAGAAACTGTGCCCAGAGGAGACGGACAGTACGAGGAAAGCATTTTTGTTAATCCAAGGGCAAGATTCATACCAGCCACACCAATCACACTGTATAACTTGTGATATAGTATCCAGTTAACAGTATGAAAACGACATAGCATCAGTCCAGGACCGATGAGACTATAACATAACCCTTATTTAAGTAATAACTATATACAAGTCTTGCAGAAGTAGTCCGCACTTGGGACGGGCGCCCAGCATCCTCTACGGACTACGAGAAATAGATTTACCGGTAAGTAAAATCTTATTTTCTCTAACGTCCTAGAGGATGCTGGGGACTCCGTAAGGACCATGGGGATTATACCAAAGCTCCCAAACGGGCGGGAGAGTGCGGATGACTCTGCAGCACCGATTGAGCAAACAGGAGGTCCTCCTCAGCCAGGGTATCAAACTTACAGAACTTTGCAAAGGAGTTTGAACCCGACCAAGTAGTAGCTCGGCACAGCTGTAGCGCCGAGACCCCTCTGGCAGACGCCCAAGAAGAGCCCACCTTCCTAGTGGAATGGGCCTTGACCGATTTAGGTAACGGCAATCCCGCCGTAGAATGCGCCTGCTGAATCGTGTTACAAATCCAGCGAGCAAAAGTCTACTTTGAAGCAGGGGCACCAATCTTGTTGGTTGCATACATGACAAACAGTGCTTCTGTTTTTCTGACTGTAGCCGATCTGGCCACGTAAATTTTCAAAGCCCTGACCACATCAAGGGACTTGGGATCCTCCAAGTCACGCGTAGCCACAGGCACCACAATAGTTCATATGAAAGGATGAAAACACTTTTGGCAGGAATTGTGGACGGGTCCGAAATTCCGCTCTATCCATATGGAAAACCAGATAGGGGCTTTTATGTGATAAAGCCGCTAATTCCGACACTCGAAGCCGAAGCCAAGGCTAATAACATGACCACCTTCCAAGTGAGATTTTTCAACTCCACCGTTTTAAGTGGTTCAAACCAGTGTGACTTAATGAAACTTAACACCACGTTAAGGTCCCAAGGCGTCACCGGAGGTACAAAAGGAGGCTGAATATGCAGTACTCCCTTCACAAAAGTTTGTACTTCAGGGAGAGAGGCCAATTCCTTTTGAAAGAAAATGGATAAGGCCGAAATCTGAACCTTAATAGATCCTAATTTTAGGCCGAAATTCACTCCAGTTTGCAGGAAGTGAAGGAAACGGCCCAGATGGAATTCTTCCGTAGGAGCATTCCTGGCCTCACACCAAGAAACATATTTTCGCCATATACGGTGATAATGTTTAGATGTCATGTCCTTTCTAGCCTTTATTAGCGTAGGAATGACCTCATCCGGAATACCCTTATCCGCTAGGATCTGGCGTTCAACCGCCATGCCGTCCAACGAAGCCGCTGTAAGTCTTGGAATAGACATGGCCCCTGTTGCAACCGGTCCTGTCTTAGAGGAAGAAGCCACTGATCTTCTGTGAGCATTTCCTGCAGATCCAGATACCAGGTCCTTCGTGGCCAATCTGGAACAATGAGGATTGTTCTCACTCCTCTCCCTCCTACCATTCTCAACACCTTGGGTATGAAAGGAAGAGGGGGAAATACATAGACCGACTGGAACACCCACGGTGTCACTAGGGCATCTACAGCTACTGCTTGAGGGTCTCTTGACCTGGTGCAATACCTCTGTAGCTTCTTGTTGAGGCGGGACGCCATCATGTCTATCTGTGGCAGTTCCCACTGACTTGCAATCTGTGCGAAGGCTTCCTAAAGAAGTCCTCTCTTGGATGCAGGTCGTGTTTGCTGAAGAAGTCTGCTTCTCAGTTGTCCACTCCCAGAATGAACTGCTGAAAATGCGCTTACATGATTTTCCGCCCAGCGGAGAATCCTGGTGGCTTCTGCCATTTCCACTCTGCTCTTTGTGCCGCCTTGGCGGTTTACATGAGCCACTGCGGTGATGTTGTCTGACTGGATCAGAACCGGTAGGTCGCGAAGCAATGTTTCCGCTTGCCGAAGGGCGTTGTATATGGCCCTCAGCTCCAGGATGTGGATTTGAATACAAGTTTTTTGACTTGACCCAAAGACCTTTTAAGTTTCTTCACTGTGTGACTGCTCCCCCACCTCGGAGGCTCGCGTCCGTGGCTACCAGAATCCAGTCCTGGATGGCGAACCTGCGACCCTGTGGTAGGTGAGCACTCTGCAGCCACCATGGGAGAGACACCCTGGCCCTAGGGGACAGGGTGATTAACTGATGCATCTGTAGATGTGATCCAGACCACTTGTTCCGTAGATCCCTCATCTTGAGTGCCGGATGTGTTCTCAAGTATATATATATATATATATATATATATATATATATATATATATATATATATATATATATATCCCCGAAGTTCCAGTATATTTATTGGCAGGAAACCATCTTGGTCCACTGCCCCTGGAAACAACTCCTTCCTGACACCGCTCCCCAGCCCTGAAAGCTGGCATCCGTTGTCAGAAATTTCCAATCTGATATCCAAAATGGTCTCCCTTTGTCCAGATGGTATGTCTGTAGCCACAAGGCTAATGGCCTCCTCACTTCCAGAGGAAGGACCATACTCTGCGTTTTTATTGTCTGATGAAAACCATTCCATTTGGAAAGGATCAGAAGCCTCGAGTGGAACTGAGCATACTCCACCATGTCAAATGTCGACACCATCAACCCCATCACACGCATTGCTGCATGAATGGATACCCTTTGACTGTGTAGCAGCTCCTGAATCCTTGACTGAATTTTGGATATTTTGTTCAGAGGTAAAATTACTCTCTGAAGACTCAAATCCAGAATCCAACATAGCCCCCGCTGTGAAGGATCCAGGGACGACTTTGCCCAATTTATGAGCCAACCGTGTCTCTGCAAACAAGCTTTCTCTAACGTCCTAGTGGATGCTGGGGACTCCGAAAGGACCATGGGGAATAGCGGCTCCGCAGGAGACTGGGCACAAAGTAAAAGCTTTAGGACTAGCTGGTGTGCACTGGCTCCTCCCCCTATGACCCTCCTCCAAGCCTCAGTTAAGATTTTGTGCCCGAACGAGAAGGGTGCAATCTAGGTGGCTCTCCTGAGCTGCTTAGAGTAAAAGTTTAAATAGGTTTTTTATTTTCAGTGAGACCTGCTGGCAACAGGCTCACTGCATCGAGGGACTAAGGGGAGAAGAAGCGAACTCACCTGCGTGCAGAGTGGATTGGGCTTCTTAGGCTACTGGACATTAGCTCCAGAGGGACGATCACAGGCCCAGCCATGGATGGGTCCCAGAGCCGCGCCGCCGGCCCCCTTACAGATGCTGAAGCAAGAAGAGGTCCATAAATCGGCGGCAGAAGACTTTCCTGTCTTCATAAGGTAGCGCACAGCACTGCAGCTGTGCGCCATTGCTCTCAGCACACTTCACACTTCGGTCACTGAGGGTGCAGGGCGCTGGGGGGGGGGGCGCCCTGGGAAGCAATGAATTTACCTTATTTGGCAAAAAATACATCACATATAGCTCCTGGGCTATATGGATGTATTTAACCCCTGCCAGTTTTCCAGAAAAAAGCGGGAGAAGAGCCCGCCGTGAAGGGGGTGGGGCCTATCTCCTCAGCACACAGCGCCATTTTTCCCACACAGCTCCGCTGGTAGGAAGGCTCCCAGAATCTCCCCTGCATCCTGCAACTACAGAAACAGGGTAAAAAAAGAGAGGGGGGCACTTATTTGGCAAAATAACAGATATAAGCAGCTATAAGGGATAGACACTTATTCTAAGGTTGTCCCTATACATATAGAGCGCTCTGGTGTGTGCTGGCAAACTCTCCCTCTGTCTCCCCAAGGGGCTAAGTGGGTCCTGTCCTCTATCAGAGCATTCCCTGTGTGTGTGCTGGGTGTCGGTACGTGTGTGTCGACATGTATGAGGAGGAAAATGATGTGGAGGCGGAGCAATTGCCTATAATGGTGATGTCACCCCCTAGGGAGTCGACACCTGAATGGATGGCCGTAATTAAGGAATTACGTGACAGTGTCGGCACGTTACAGAAAACTGTTGACGACATGAGACAGCCGGCAGCTCAGTTAGTGCCTGTCCAGGCGTCTCAAACACCGTCAGGGGCTATTAAATGCCCGTTACCTCAGTGGGTCGACACGGACCCAGACACAGACACTGACTCCAGTGTCGACGGTGAAGAAACAAACGTATTTTCCAGTAGGGCCACACGTTACATGATCACGGCAATGAAGGAGGTTTTGCACATCTCTGATACTGCAAGTACCACAAAAAGGGGTATTATGTGGGGTGTGAAAAAACTACCCGTAGTTTTTCCTGAATCAGATGAATTGAATGAAGTGTGTGATGAAGCGTGGGTTACCCCCGACAAAAAACTGCTAATTTCTAAAAAATTATTGGCACTATATCCCTTCCCACCAGAGGTTAGGGCTCGTTGGGAAACACCCCCTAGGGTGGATAAGGCGCTCACACGCTTATCAAAACAAGTGGCGTTACCGTCTCCAGAAACGGCCGCCCTTAAGGAGCCAGCAGATAGGAGGCTGGAAAATATCCTTAAAAGTATATACACTCATACTGGTGTTATACTGCGACCAGCAATCGCCTCAGCCTGGATGTGCAGTGCTGGGGTGGCTTGGTCGGATTCCCTGACTGAAAATATTGATACCCTGGACAGGGACAATATATTATTGACTATAGAGCATTTAAAGGATGCATTCCTATATATGCGAGATGCACAGAGAGACATTTGCACTCTGGCATCAAGAGTAAGTGCGATGTCCATTTCTGCCAGAAGAGGATTATGGACGCGACAGTGGTCAGGGGATGCGGATTCCAAACGGCATATGGAAGTATTGCCGTATAAAGGGGAGGAGTTATTTGGGGGCGGTCTATCGGACCTGGTGGCCACGGCAACGGCTGGGAAATCCACCTTTTTACCCCAAGTCACCTCGCAGCAGAAAAAGATACCGTCTTTTCAGGCTCAGTCCTTTCGTCCCCATAAGGGCAAGCGGGCAAAAGGCCACTCATATCTGCCCCGGGGCAGAGGAAGGGGAAAAAGACTGCAACAGACAGCTTCTTCCCACGAACAGAAGCCCTCCCCCGCTTCTGCCAAGTCCTCAGCATGACGCTGGGGCCTTACAAGCGGACTCAGGCACGGTGGGGGCCCGTCTCAAGAATTTCAGCGCGCAGTGGGCTCACTCGCAAGTGGACCCCTGGATCCTGCAGGTAGTATCTCAGGGGTACAAATTGGAATTCGAGACGTCTCCCCCTCGCCGGTTCCTGAAGTCTGCTTTACCAACGTCTACCCCCGACAGGGAGGCGGTATTGGAAGCCATTCACAAGCTGTATTCCCAGCAAGTGATAATCAAGGTACCCCTCCTACAACAGGGAAAGGGGTATTACTCCACGCTGTTTGTGGTACCGAAGCCGGACGGCTCGGTGAGACCCATTTTAAATCTGAAAGCCTTGAACACTTACATAAAAAGGTTCAAGTTCAAGATGGAGTCACTCAGAGCAGTGATAGCGAACCTGGAAGAAGGGGACTACATGGTGTCTCTGGACATCAAGGATGCTTACCTCCATGTCCCAATTTGCCCTTCTCACCAAGGGTACCTCAGGTTTGTGGTACAGAACTGTCACTATCAGTTTCAGACGCTGCCGTTTGGATTGTCCACGGCACCCCGGGTCTTTACCAAGGTAATGGCCGAAATGATGATTCTTCTTCGAAGAAAAGGCGTCTTAATTATCCCTTACTTGGATGATCTCCTGATAAGGGCACGGTCCAGAGAACAGTTAGAGGTCGGAGTAGCACTATCTCAAATAGTACTACGACAGCACGGATGGATTCTAAATATTCCAAAATCGCAGCTGATTCCGACGACACGTCTGCTGTTCCTAGGGATGATTCTGGACACAGTACAGAAAAAGGTGTTTCTCCCGGAAGAGAAAGCCAGGGAGTTATCCGACCTAGTCAGGAAACTCCTAAGACCAGGCCAGGTGTCAGTGCATCAGTGCACAAGGGTCCTGGGAAAGATGGTGGCTTCTTACGAAGCGATTCCATTCGGCAGATTCCACGCAAGAACTTTTCAGTTGGATCTGCTAGACAAATGGTCCGGATCGCATCTTCAAATGCATCAGCGGATAACCCTGTCTCCAAGGACAAGGGTGTCTCTCCTGTGGTGGTTACAGAGTGCTCATCTCCTAGAGGGCCGCAGATTCGGCATTCAGGATTGGGTCCTGGTGACCACGGATGCCAGCCTGAGAGGCTGGGGAGCAGTCACACAGGGAAAAAATTTCCAGGGCTTGTGGTCAAGCATGGAAACGTCACTTCACATAAATATCCTGGAACTAAGGGCCATTTACAATGCCCTAAGTCAGGCAAGGCCTCTGCTTCAGGGTCAGCCAGTATTGATCCAGTCGGACAACATCACGGCAGTCGCCCACGTAAACAGACAGGGCGGCACAAGAAGCAGGAGGGCAATGACGGAAGTGGCAAGGATTCTTCGCTGGGCGGAAAATCATGTGATAGCACTGTCAGCAGTGTTCATTCCGGGAGTGGACAACTGGGAAGCAGACTTCCTCAGCAGACACGATCTTCACCCGGGGGAGTGGGGACTTCACCCAGAAGTCTTCCACATGATTGTAAACCGTTGGGAAAAACCAAAGGTGGACATGATGGCGTCTCGCCTCAACAAAAAACTGAACAGATATTGCTCCAGGTCAAGGGACCCTCAGGCAATAGCTGTGGACGCTCTGGTAACACCGTGGGTGTACCGGTCAGTGTATGTGTTCCCTCCTCTTCCTCTCATACCAAAAGTACTGAGAATCATAAGAAGGAGAGGAGTAAAGACTATACTCGTGGCTCCGGATTGGCCAAGAAGGACTTGGTACCCGGAAATTCAAGAGATGCTCACGGAAGACCCGTGGCCTCTACCTCTAAGACAGGACCTGCTCCAGCAGGGACCATGTCTGTTCCAAGACTTACCGCGGCTGCGTTTGACGGCATGGCGGTTGAACGCCGGATCCTGAAGAAAAAAGGCATTCCGGATGAAGTCATCCCTACCCTGATCAAAGCCAGGAAGGATGTAACCGTACAACATTATCACCGTATTTGGCGTAAATATGTTGCGTGGTGCGAGGCCAGGAAGGCCCCTACGGAGGAATTTCAACTGGGTCGATTCCTGCATTTCCTGCAAACAGGACTGTCTATGGGCCTCAAATTAGGGTCCATTAAGGTTCAAATTTCGGCCCTGTCGATATTCTTCCAAAAAGAACTAGCTTCTGTTCCTGAAGTTCAGACGTTTGTCAAGGGAGTACTGCATATACAGCCTCCTTTTGTGCCTCCAGTGGCACCTTGGGATCTCAATGTAGTGTTGGGATTCTTAAAATCACATTGGTTTGAACCACTCACCACTGTGGACTTGAAATATCTCACATGGAAAGTGGTAATGCTGTTAGCCCTGGCTTCAGCCAGGCGTGTATCAGAATTGGCGGCTTTATCCTATAAAAGCCCTTACCTAATTTTTCATACGGACAGGGCAGAATTGAGGACTCGTCCTCAATTTCTCCCTAAGGTGGTTTCAGCATTTCACTTAAACCAACCTATTGTGGTGCCAGCGGCTACTAGGGACTTGGAGGATTCCAAGTTGCTGGACGTAGTCAGGGCCCTGAAAAATAAGAATTTACTTACCGATAATTCTATTTCTCGGAGTCCGTAGTGGATGCTGGGGTTCCTGAAAGGACCATGGGGAATAGCGGCTCCGCAGGAGACAGGGCACAAAAGTAAAGCTTTTACAGGTCAGGTGGTGTGTACTGGCTCCTCCCCCTATGACCCTCCTCCAGACTCCAGTTAGGTACTGTGCCCGGACGAGCGTACACAATAAGGGAGGATTTTGAATCCCGGGTAAGACTCATACCAGCCACACCAATCACACCGTACAACTTGTGATCTAAACCCAGTTAACAGTATGATAACAGAGGAGCCTCTGAAAGATGGCTTCCTAAACAATAACCCGAATTAGTTAACAATAACTATGTACAAGTATTGCAGATAATCCGCACTTGGGATGGGCGCCCAGCATCCACTACGGACTCCGAGAAATAGAATTATCGGTAAGTAAATTCTTATTTTCTCTATCGTCCTAAGTGGATGCTGGGGTTCCTGAAAGGACCATGGGGATTATACCAAAGCTCCCAAACGGGCGGGAGAGTGCGGATGACTCTGCAGCACCGAATGAGAGAACTCCAGGTCCTCCTTTGCCAGGGTATCAAATTTGTAAAAATTTACAAACGTGTTCTCCCCTGACCACGTAGCTGCTCGGCAGAGTTGTAATGCCGAGACCCCTCGGGCAGCCGCCCAAGATGAGCCCACCTTCCTTGCGGAATGGGCCTTAACAGATTTAGGCTGTGGCAGGCCTGCCACAGAATGTACAAGTTGAATTTTGTTACAAATCCAACGAGCAATCGACTGCTTAGAAGCAGGTGCACCCAACTTGTTGGGTGCATACAGTATAAACAGCGAGTCAGATTTTCTGACTCCAGCCGTCCTTTAAATGTATATTTTTAAGGCTCTGACAACGTCCAACAACTTGGAGTCCTTCAAGTCGTCTGTAGCCGCAGGCACTACAATAGGCTGGTTCAGGTGAAACGCTGATACCACCTTAGGGAGAAAATGCGGACGCGTCCGCAGCTCTGCCCTATGTCGAATGGAAAATTAAATAAGGGCTTTTATAAAACAAAGCCGCCAGTTCAGATACTCTCCCGGCCGAAGCCAGGGCCAGTAACATAGTCACTTTCCATGTGAGATATTTCAAATCCACATTCTTTAGTGGTTCAAACCAATTGGATTTGAGGAAATCTAAAACTACATTTAGATCCCACGGTGCCACCTTAGGCACCACAGGAGGCTGTATATGCAGTACTCCTTTGATAAAAATCTGGACCTCAGGGACTGAGGCCAATTCTTTTTGGAAGAATATTGATAGGGCCGAAATTTGAACCTTAATAGATCCCAATTTGAGACCCATAGACAATCCTGATTGCAGGAAATGTAGGAAACGACCCAGTTGAAATTCCTCCATCGGAGCACTCCGCTGCTCGCACCACGCAACATATTTTCGCCAAATACGGCGATAATGCTTCGCGGTGACTTCCTTCCTTGCCTTTATCAAGGTAGGAATGACTTCTTCTGGAATGCCTTTTCCTTTTAGGATCTGGCATTCAAACGCCATGCCGTCAAACGCAGCCGCGGTAAGTCTTGAAAAAGACAAGGACCCTGCTGAAGCAGGTCCCTTCTCAGAAGTAGAGGCCACGGATCGTCCGTGACCATCTCTTGAAGTTCCGGGTACCAAGTCCTTCTTGGCCAATCCGGAGCCACTAGTCTTACTCCTCTTTGCCGTATAATCCTCAATACCTTTGGTATGAGAGGCAGAGGAGGAAACACATATACCGACTGGTACACCCAAGGTGTTACCAGCGCGTCCACAGCTATTGCCTGCGGATCTCTTGACCTGGCGCAATACCTGTCCAGTGTTTTGTTGAGGCGAGACGCCATCATGTCCACCATTGGTTTTACCCAACGGTTTTATAGCATGTGGAAAACTTCTGGATGAAGTACCCACTCTCCCGGGTGAAGGTCGTGTCTGCTGAGGAAGTCTGCTTCCCAGTTGTCCACGCCCGGGATGAATACTGCTGACAGTGCTATCACGTGATTCTCCGCCCAGCGAAGGATCCTGGCAGCTTCTGCCATTGCCCTCCTGCTTCTTGTGCCGCCCTGTCTGTTTACATGGGCGACTGCCGTGATGTTGTCCGACTGGATCAACACCGGTCTTCCTTGAAGCAGAGGTTCCGCCTGGCTTAGAGCATTGTAGATTGCTCTTAGTTCCAGAATGCTTATGTGAAGAGACTTTTTCAGGCTCGACCACATTCCCTGGAAATTTCTTCCCTGTGTGACTGCTCCCCAGCCTCTCAGGCTGGCATCCGTGGTCACCAGGATCCAATCCTGCATGCCGAATCTGCGGCCCTCCAATAGATGAGCCTCCTGCAACCACCACAGAAGGGATACCCTTGTCCTCGGCGACAGGGTTATCCGCAGGTGCATCTGAAGATGCGACCCTGACCATTTGTCCAACAGATCCCTTTGCATGGAATCTGCCGAAAGGGATTGCTTCGTAAGAAGCTACGATTTTTTCCCAGGACTCTTGTGCATTGATGTACAGACACTTTTCCTGGTTTTAGGAGGTTCCTGACCAGGTCAGATAACTCCTTGGCTTTTTCTTAGAGAAGAAAAACCTTTTTCTGAACTGTGTCCAGAATCATCCCCAGGAACAGCAGACGAGTTGTCGGCATTAATTGGGATTTTGGAATATTCAGAATCCATCCGTGCTGCTTTAGCACCTCTTGAGATAGTGCTAAACCCATCTCTAGCTGTTCTCTGGACCTTGCCCTTATTAGGAGATCGTCCAAGTATGGGATAATTAATACGCCTTTTCTTCGAAGAAGAAATATTATCTCGGCCATTACCTTTGTAAAGACCCGAGGTGCCGTGGACAAACCAAACGGCAGCGTCTGAAACTGATAGTGACAGTTTTGTACAACGAACCTGAGGTACCCCTGGTGTGAGGGGTAATTGGAACGTGGAGATACGCATCCTTGATGTCCAAGGATACCATAAAGTCCCCTTCTTCCAGGTTCGCTATCACTGCTCTGAGTGACTCCATCTTGAACTTGAACTTCTTTATGTACAGGTTCAAGGACTTCAGATTTAGAATAGGCCTTACCGAGCCATCCGGCTTCGGTACCACAAAAAGAGTGGAATAATACCCCTTCCCTTGTTGTAGAAGAGGTACCTTGACTATCACCTGCTGAGAATACAGCTTGTGAATGGCTTCCAACACCGTCTCCCTTTCTGAGGGGGACGTTGGTAAAGCAGACTTCAGGAAACGGCGAGGTGGCTCCGTCTCTAATTTCAACCTGTACCCCTGAGATATTATCTGCAGGATCCAGGGATTTACCTGCGAGTGAGCCCACTGCGCGCTGTAATTCTTGAGACGACCGCCTACCGCCCCCGAGTCCGCTTGCGAAGCCCCAGCGTCATGCTGAGGCTTTTGTAGAAGCCGGGGAGGGCTTCTGTTCCTGGGAAGGAGCTGCCTGTTGCTGTCTCTTCCCTCGTCCTCTGCCTCGTGGCAGATATGAATAGCCCTTTGCTCTCTTATTTTTAAAGGAACGAAAGGGCTGCGGTTGAAAGGTCGGTGCCTTTTTCTGTTGGGGAGTGACTTGAGGTAGAAAGGTGGATTTCCCGGCCGTAGCCGTGGCCACCAAATCCGATAGACCGACCCCAAATAACTCCTCTACGCATCGCCTGTCCACTGTCGCGTCCATAAAGCTCTTCTGGCCGAAATGGACATAGCACTTACCCGTGATGCCAGTGTGCAGATATCTCTCTGTGCATCACGCATATAAAGAAATGCATCCTTTATTTGTTCTAACGACAGTAAAATATTGTCCCTGTCCAGGGTATCAATACTTTCGATCAGGGACTCTGACCAAACTACCCCAGCACTGCACATCCAGGCAGTCGCAATAGCTGGTCGTAGTATAACACCTGCATGTGTGTATATACCTTTTTGGATATTTTCCATCCTCCTATCTGATGGATCTTTAAGTGCGGCCGTCTCAGGAGAGGGTAACGCCACTTGTTTTGATAAGCGTGTTAGCGCTTTGTCCACCCTAGGAGGTGTTTCCCAGCGCTCCCTAACCTCTGGCGGGAAAGGGTATAAAGCCAATAACTTCTTTGAAATTAGCAGTTTTTTATCGGGGCACCCCACGCTTCATCACACACGTCATTTAATTCTTCTGATTCGGTAAAAACTACTGGTAGTTTTTTCACACCCCACATAATACCCTGTTTAGTGGTACCTGTAGTATCAGCTAAATGTAACATCTCCTTTATTGCCAAAATCATATAACGTGTGGCCCTACTGGAAAATACGGTTGATTCGTCACCTTCACCACCGGAATCAGTGCCTGTGTCTGGGTCTGTGTCGACCGACTGAGGCAAGGGGCGTTTTACAGCCCCTGACGGTGTTTGAGGCGCCTGGACAGGCACTAATTGAGTGTCCGGCCGCCTCATGTCGGCAAACGACTGCTTAAGCGAGTTGACGCTATCCCGTAATTCCACAAATAAAGGCATCCATTCTGGTGTCGACCCCCTAGGAGGTGACATCCTCATATTTGGCAATTGCTCCGCCTCCACACCAATAACGTCCTCATACATGTCGACACACACGTACCGACACACAGCAGACACACAGGGAATGCTCTATACGAAGACAGGACCCACTAGCCCTTTGGGGAGACAGAGGGAGAGTCTGCCAGCACACACCAAAAAGCGCTATATATGACAGGGATAGCCTTATGATTAAGTGCTCCCTTATAGCTGCTTTTATATTAATATATTGCCATTTATTTTGCCCCCCCTCTCTGTTATACCCTGTTTCTGTAGTGCAGTGCAGGGGAGAGACCTGGGAGCCTTCCTGACCAGCGGAGCTGTGACAGAAAATGGCGCCGTGTGCTGAGGAGATAGGCCCCGCCCCTTTTTCGGCGGGCTCGTCTCCCGCTATTTAGTACATTTAGGCAGGGGTAAATATCTCCATATAGCCTCTGGGGCTATATGTGAGGTATTTTTAGCCTTTTTAAAAGGTTTTTCATTTGCCTCCCAGGGCGCCCCCCTCCCAGCGCCCTGCACCCTCAGTGACTGCCGTGTGAAGTGTGCTGAGAGGAAAATGGCGCACAGCTGCAGTGCTGTGCGCTACCTTAAGAAGACTGCAGGAGTCTTCAGCCGCCGATTCTGGACCTCTTCTTGCTTCAGCATCTGTGAGGGGGCCGGCGGCGTGGCTCCGGTGACCATCCAGGCTGTACCTGTGATCGTCCCTCTGGAGCTTCATGTCCAGTAGCCAAGAAGCCAATCCATCCTGCACGCAGGTGAGTTCACTTCTTCTCCCCTCTGTCCCTCGTTGCAGTGATCCTGTTGCCAGCAGGAATCACTGTAAAATAAAAAACCTAAGCTAAACTCTCTAAGCAGCTCTTTATGAGAGCCACCTAGAATTGCACCCTTCTCGGCCGGGCACAAAAATCTAACTGGAGTCTGGAGGAGGGTCATAGGGGGAGGAGCCAGTACACACCACCTGACCTGTAAAAGCTTTACTTTTGTGCCCTGTCTCCTGCGGAGCCGCTATTCCCCATGGTCCTTTCAGGAACCCCAGCATCCACTTAGGACGATAGAGAAATATATGTTTCCAGGACGGCTGGAGTCAGAAAATCTGACTCGCTGTTTATCCTGTATGCACCCAACAAGCTGGGTGCTCCTGCTTCTAAGCAGACGATTGCTCGTTGGATTTGTAGTACAATTCAGCTTGCACATTCTGTGGCTGGACTGCCACAGCCAAAATCTGTAAAAGCCCATTCCACACGGAAAGTGGGCTCATCTTGGGCGGCTGCCCGAGGGGTCTCGGCTTTACAACTTTGCCGAGCAGCTACTTGGTCAGGGGCAAACACGTTTGCTAAATTCTACAAATTTGATACCCTGGCTGAGGAGGACCTGGAGTTCTCTCATTCGGTGCTGCAGAGTCATCCGCACTCTCCCGCCCGTTTGGGAGCTTTGGTATAATCCCCATGGTCCTTACGGAGTCCCCAGCATCCACTAGGACGTTAGAGAAAATAAGAATTTACTTACCGATAATTCTATTTCTCATAGTCCGTAGTGGATGCTGGGCGCCCATCCCAAGTGCGGATTGTCTGCATTACTTGTACATAGTTATTGTTACAAAAATCGGGTTATTGTTGTTGTGAGCCATCTTTTCAGAGGCTCCTTCTGTTATCATGCTGTTAACTGGGTTCAGATCACAAGTTGTACGGTGTGATTGGTGTGGCTGGTATGAGTCTTACCCGGGATTCAAAATCCTTCCTTATTGTGTACGCTCGTCCGGGCACAGTATCCTAACTGAGGCTTGGAGGAGGGTCATAGGGGGAGGAGCCAGTGCACACCAGCTAGTCCTAAAGCTTTTACTTTGTGCCCAGTCTCCTGCGGAGCCGCTATTCCCCATGGTCCTTTCGGAGTCCCCAGCATCCACTACGGACTATGAGAAATAGAATTATCGGTAAGTAAATTCTTATTATTGTCTGTCGCAGATGACACTGAAACAATTCCTGAGATTTTGCCAGGATTAATAAATCGTTGAGGTATGGAAAAATCCTTATCCCCTGCTGACGGAGATAAGATGCCATTACCACCATAATTTTGGTGAACACTCTGGGAGCTGTGGCCTGTCCAAATGGTAGGGCCTGAAACTGAAAATGATGCTGGAGGATAGCAAACCTTGAAAAATAATGTGCCAATTTTAAAGGCGTTCAAATTTGTTTTGTTCACTATCACTACAAAGTGTACCCTATACAGTGTCAATTTTATATGAAGACTACAAGAGGATATCCCTTAGGGCGCAACTGTAATTTTATGGCTTATGGTTTTACGCAATAATTATTAAATATTTATAATAACAATCAGGTATTAAATGAAAGGAACCAGTCTACATATTTTTACTTTTTTACACAGCTCTCTATTTACATATTATTTGAATATTAAAATAGGATAAATCCTTTTCTCGTAGTCCATAGAGGATGCTGGGGTCCACATTAGTACCATGGGGTATAGACGGGTCCACTAGGAGAAATTGGCACTATAAGGAGTTTGAGAGTGTGGGCCGGCTCCTCCCTCTATGCCCCTCCTACCAGGCTCAGTCTGTGCCCGAGGAGACGGACAACTTCGAGAGAAGGATTTTTACACAGATAGTGGCGAGATTCACACCAGCTCACACACAAAGCAAACCAAGCTAACTAGCTTGAAACATCAGCAACGGCTGAACAAGATTACTTACCAAGTAACAAAACAGTACGTAACTAAGAACTAAGCAGTACTGAACTAAGTAACCACTGCAGGATAACGAAGCGCTGAGCGGGCGCCCAGCATCCTCTACAGACTACGAGAAAAGGAGTTACCGGTAAGTAATTAAAATCCTATTTTCTCTTACGTCCTAGAGGATGCTGGGGTCCACATTAGTACCATGGGGATGTACCAAAGCTCCCAGAACGGGAGGGAGATGGTGGAGGCTTCTGCAGAACTGATTAACCAAACTTTAGGTCCTCAGAGGCCAAAGTATCAAACTTGTAGAACTTAGCAAACGTGTTCAACCCCGACCAAGAAGCTGCTCGGCAAAGCTGTAAAACCGACACACCCCGGCAGCCGCCCAGGAAGAACCCACCTTACGAGTAGAGTGGGCCTTAACAGACCTAGGACACGGCAAGCCTGCCGTAGAATACGCATGCTGGATAGTGAACCTGATCCAGCGAGATATTGTCTGCTTAGAAGCAGGACACCCAAGTTTCTTGGGATCCTACAGGACGAACAGACTCCGATTTTCTGTGACGAGCAGTCCTCTTCACATAGATTTTCAGAGCCCTTACAACATCCAAGGACTTTGATGAGATTGAGGAGCCAGTAGCCACTGGCACCACAATAGGTTGGTTGATTTAAAAAGCCGACACAGCCTTTGGAAGAAACTGCTGACATGTCCGGAGCTCAGCTCTATCATCATGGAAGATCAAGTAGAGGCTCTTACAAGATAAAGCCCCCAACTCCGACACATGTCTAGCAGAAGCTAAGGCCAACAAAGTGACAGCCTTCCACGTGAGAAACTTGACCTCAACCTCCGGCAGAGGTTCAAACCAATCCGATTGGAGAAACTGCAACACCACGTTAAGATCCCAGGGCACCGTAGGTGGTACATAGGGAGGCTGGATGTGCAGAGCCCCTTTCAGAAAAGTCTGAACCTCAGGAAGGAAAGCCAACTGTTTCTGTAAGAAAATGGATAGGGCCAAAATCTGGACCTTTACTGATCCCTGTCACAACTGAGGGTTTAGGCTGACGGGAGGAAGCCTCAGTTGTAGGGGGTGAAATGAAATCAAACTTAGATGGTTTAATCAGACCCCTGGACATGTAAGTGTGGAAGGAAACCCGAAGGTGTGACCATGACAAGCAGGTTAAAAGTCAAATGAAAGTTTATTAAACAGACTCCGTATAATCACAACAGCGTTCACAGTCAGAATTAGCAGTGGCAGATAATACAGTTCCTGGATCACTAAACCATAAAAGGTATAACAGAGCACTGGTAGGTTGCAGAACGGATGTTATAGTCCTTGGGTAGAATAACCTTACCAGGCCAGGCTGTAGTAGTGGAGACAACCGAGGAACACGCCAGTAGGTGTATGAGATGATGCTGGTAACTGGAATGCACTGTAGGAGTCACTGGACGGAACCAGCCAGATGGTGGAGACACGGAGTTAAAACTGAAAGATGCTAGGGTGCGTGGAAACAGATGAAATGAAGAGTGGTTACCGGTGGTAGTGGATACTGCTGGTAAGTAGAAATCCGCTGGGAGAACACCGGCTCTTTAAGGAGGCTGAATTCTGTTGGAAGCAGGTTGCTGGAAACAGATGGGTTAATAGCTGAAAGCTTGGAAGCTGGAAGCAAACGAAGTAATAGCTGAAAGCTGAAGCAGTCACAGAGGATTGCAGAGTCAGGCTGCACCGCAGGATGGAAAGCAGGTGCGGGTCTCTTTGTGGATGCTGGAGACAGGAGCTGGAACCTGGATAAACAAACCACAGGAGAGAGAGACTGGAACAAGGTATGACATTCAAAGCACTGACATCTATCTGGCCCAGACACAGGATACTTATACCTGCTGCTATGCAGGCATTGGCTAGGCAATTATGCAGATTCCAGAGATGGTGGATTGGAGGAATTGGAGCATGTGATCAAATCCAACATGGCTGCGCCCATGCTGGAACCTGGAGGGAAAACCTGGTTTGGAATGATATGTGCAAACATAGTGATAATGGCGGCGCCGGCCGCGGAGGGCAGGAGACGCTATATAACAGTTACATGCTGGGACACATGAAGGACAGCGGAGACTGCGGGAGGCATGATAAATTACTCTGAGAACCCGCAGCAATAACACAGTAACGGCGGCGGAGGCCGCGGAGGACGGGAGACGCCATGTTGGATTCAAACATGGCGCCGCTGTGGTAGTGTCTCAGAATGACAGGAGGGATGTGCAGAGTGTTGACACAGATGAGATCCGGATTTGGAACGCTGGGCCAGTCTCAGAAGACACCTAAACGGCAGGTAATGGCGTCCAGATACCCGGATCGTGACAATCCCAACCTAAGGCCCATATCCACACATGCTTGCAGGAAGAGGAGAAACCGTCCCAGTTGAAACTCCACTGTAGGAAACTTCTTGGATTCACACCAAGATACATATTTTTTCCAAATACGATGGTAATGTTTAGACGTTACTCCTTTCCTAGCCTGTGTCAGGGTAGAAATAACCTTGTTCGGAATGCCCTTCCGAGCTAATATCTGGCGTTCAACCTCCATGACGTCAAACGTAGCCACGGTAAGTCTTGATAGGCGAACGGCCCCAGCTGTAGCAGGTCCTCCCAAAGAGGAAGAGGCCTCGGCTCTTCTAGCAGTAGATCCAGAAGATCCGCGTACCAAGCCAGTCTTGGTCACTACGGAGCAATGAGGATTGCCAGAACCCTTGTTTTCCTTATGAGTTTTAGAACTCTTGGAATGAGTGGAAGTGGAGGAAACACGTACACAGACGAACACCCACGGAGTCACTAGGGCGTCCACCGCCACGGCTTGCGGGTCCCTCGACCTGGAACAATACTGCCGAAGCTTCTTGTTGAGACGAGAGGCCATCATGTCTGTTTGAGATACACCCCAAAGATCTGTTACCTCCATGAACACCTCCGGACGGAGTCCCCACTCTCCTGAGGAAGTCCGCTTTCCAGTTGTCTTCTCCCAGAATGAAGATTGCCGACAGCGCCAATGCATGTGTTTCTGCCCAGGGGATGATTCTTGTTACCTCCGACATTGCAGCACTGCTCTTCTTTCCACCCTGTCGGTTTACGTAAGCTACTGTCGTTACATTGTCCAGCTGCACTTGAATGCTCCAATTCCTCAGAAGATGGGCCGCTTGGAGAAGACCGTTGTAGACGGCTCTTAATTCCAGAATGTTTACCGATAGTCCGGCTTCCAAACTTGACCACCTTCCTTGGAAGGTCTCCCCTTGAGGGACTGCGCCCCAGCCCCAGAGACTTGCATCTGTGGTTAGAAGGATCCAGTCCTGAATCCCGAACCTGCGGACCTCCAGAAGGTGAGGTAATTGCAGCCACCAGAGGAGTGAAATCCTGACCTTCGGCAACAGACGTATTCTCTGGTGCATGTGTAGATGAGATCCCGACCACTTGTCCAGGAGATCCAGTTGGAAGGGCTGAGCATGAAACCTTCCATACTGCAGAGCCTCGTAAGAGGCCACCATCTTCCCCAGAAGGTGAATGCAGTGATGAATCGACACCCGGGCTGGCTTCAGGACATCCCGGACCATTTTTTGTATCGCCAACGCTTTCTCCTCCGGAAGAAACACCCTCTGCACTTCCGTGTCGAGGATCATTCCCAGAAAGGACAACCTCCTGGTCGGCTCCAAATGTGATTTTGGAAGATTCAGGATCCAACCGTGTTCCCTGAGTAGATGGGTCGTGAGAACAATGGACTGTAACAGTTTCTCCTTGGACGATGCCTTCATCAGCAGATCGTCCAGATATGGAATTATGTTCACCCCATGTCTGCGGAGCAGAACCATCATCTCCGCCATCACCTTGTTGAAGACCCCCGGTGCTGTGGAGAGGCCGAATGGCAGTGCCTGAAACTGATAGTGACAGTCTAACAGTGTGAATCGGAGAAAAGCTTGATGCGGCGGCCAAATCGGAATGTGGAGTTACGCATCCTTGATATACAGGGATACCAGGACTTCCCCCTCTTCCAGACCTGTTATCACCGCCCTCAGAGACTCCATTTTGAACTTGAACTCCCTCAGAAAGGAGCTTAGCGATTTCAAGTTCAGAATGGGCCTGACTGAACCATCCGGTTTCAGAACCACGAAAAGGTTTGAATAGTAACCTTTGTTTTGCAAATAGGGTGGAACTGGTACAATGACCTGTCACTCCACCAACTTCTGAATAGCTTCCTGTAGGATAGCCCTGTCCGCCAGCAAAGCTGGCAAGCTTGATTTTAAGAATCGGTGAGGAGGGAGATCTTGAAACTCCAGCCTGTACCCCTGGGACACAATATCTTGCACCCAGGAATCCAGGCCAGACGGCACCCAGACGTGACTAAAATGCCTGAGTCTCGCCCCTCACCGGCCCCACCACCAGGCCGCGCGGCCCACCGTCATGCTGAGGACTTTGGCGTACCAGAAGCAGGCTTCTGTTCCTGGGAACCCGCAGCAGCAGGTTTCTTGAATTTTGGCCGACCTCCTCTAAAGAAGGTGTTGGACAGCTTGGCCTTTCTTGTTTTAGCAGCCTGAAAGGACTGTGATGCAGCTGAAGAAAAAGGTTTCTTCGTAGCAGGTGCAGCTGAGGGAAGAAAAGGTGACTTAACCGCTGTAGCAGTGGAAATCCACGCATCCAACACTTCCCCAAAGAGAGACTGACCTGTATAGGGTAGGGTCTCCACACCTCTCCTGGATTCCGCATCGGCAGACCACTGGCGCAGCCAAAGACCTCTACGAGCTGAGACAGACAAGGAAGATATCCCTGCAGCCATGGAACTCAGGTCTTTCATGGATTCCACCATAAATCCTACAGAATCCTGAATGTTACGTGAAAACAATTCAACGTCAGTTTTATCCATTGTATCCAAATTTTCAAGTAACGTGCCTGACCACTTAATAATAGCTTTGGAAATCCATGCACAGGCAATAGTAGGACAGAGTCTCGCCCCTGAAGCCGTGTATATGGATTTGAGCATAGTGTCAACTTTGCGATCAGCCGTTTTCTTTAACGCGGTAGATCCTGGGACAGGTAAAACCACCTTCTTTGAGTGTCTGGATACAGACGCGTCAATAATGGGTGGGTTTTGCCATTTTTTCCTATCCTCCTCTGGGAAAGGGAAAGCAACCAGAACCTTTCTAGGGATCTTACATTTTTTTCTCTGGGTTTTCCCAGGCTTTCTCAAATATAGCATTTAATTCCTTAGATGCAGGGAAGGTTAGCAAGGCTTTCTTATTGTCAGTGAAGAAAGCCTCCTCAACCTGCTCAGGTGTTGTATCAGCAATATTCAACACATCTCTAATGACCTCTATCATCAACTGCACCCCCTTTGCAAGAGATGCCACCCCCCTCAGCACATCCCCATCTGCCATGTCAGAATCGGTATCCGTGTCATCTTGCATAATCTGAGCAAGAGCACGTTTGTGGGAACATACAGTAGAGGGCCCTAAGGTAACAGAACCGGAGCAACTGCCATAGAGTTCTGTAAAACCTGAGTTGCAGATTCATTTTGTGCAACCCTATTAGAAATCTGAGAAATCATATTTTTAATTGAGGCTAACCACTCAGGCTCCCTTGCTGGGACATGTGCTAACACAGTACAATCCTGATTACATAGAATGGGATCTTCCTGAGAGGACATATCCTCTGCAGCATATGACAGAGTCCCTGGACATAGCTTAATGGAGACCACAGACACTCCACACACACACACAGGGAAGGGAAGACAGTTTTTCCCCTAAGAAAGGCAAGAGAGACACAGAGAGATTGGAGCCAACCTACACACAGCGCTAATTGATAGGGAGACTCCTAACCAGCGCTGACTGTGCACCTTAATAGGTTACACAGTCTGTATACAGCCCCCCTCCCTTCTACAACCCCCTGGAACCATAAAAGATAGCTGGAGTTGATTTGGAGGGACAGCTCACACTGACAGCGCTTCTGCAGGCAGGAAAATGGCGCTGAGCGCTGCTGGGTCCGCTCTGAGAAGCTCCGCCCCCTTACATGGCGCTGTCTCCCCGCTCTTCTGAAGATTATATTGGCCTGAGGAATTCTGCTGGCTGCGATCCAGGGACCCTGACAGGCTTGTAGGTCAGTGTAGGCGCTGGCTCAGGACGCCCCTCACAGCGCCGCACTGTGTACCGCTGAGCCCCGGAGCGCAGCTAGTACGGCGCTCCATACCCTGTTGCCGCCATCTTCACACCGGCTCCCCGCTTGCTAGGGGGGCCGGTGACTAACTCGTCACCGATCTTCTGGCTCTGTAAGGGGTTTGCGGCATGCGGCTGGGGTGAGCGATCCCCTGTGGTGGTGAACATTCGATCCCCTCAGGAGCTTAGTGTCCTGTCAGCGGAGATAGTGGCTCAGACCCCGCAGGGAGGACACTATTCCCCCGAAGCAGGGAGGCTGTTGCCAGCAGCCTTCCTGTGCCAAACTCTAATTAAAATAATAAAACTAAAAGGACTCCTATGGAGCTCCCCTAGCTGTGACCGACTCCTCCGGGAACATTTTCTAAACTGAGTCTGGTAGGAGGAGCCTAGAGGAAGGAGCCAGCACACACACTTAAACTCTTAAAAGTGCCAATGGCTCCTAGTGGACCTGTCTATACCCCATGGTACTAATGTGGAACCCAGAATCCTCCAGGACGTAAGAGAAAATAAACCCCTATGTTTGTTGTTCGACTGGAACGTGAGAAAATAAGATTTTACTCACCGGTAAATCTATTTCTCGTAGTCCGTAGTGGATGCTGGGAACTCCGTAAGGACCATGGGGAATAGCGGCTCCGCAGGAGACTGGGCACAACTAAGCGGTCACCTCCTTCCTAGCTTTAATCAGCGTAGGGATGACTTCCTCCGGAATGCCCTTTTCCTTCAGGATCCGGCGTTCAACCGCCATGCCGTCAAACGCAGCCGCGGTAAGTCTTGGAACAGAGAGGGCCCCTGCTGCAGCAGGTCCTGTCTGAGCGGCAGAGGCCATGGGTTCTCTGAGATCATTTCTTGAAGTTCTGGGTACCAAGCTCTTCTTGGCCAATCCGGAACCACAAGTATAGTTCTTACTCCTCTCCTTCTTATTATTCTCAGTACCTTGGGTATGAGAGGCAGAGGAGGGAACACATAAACCGACTGGTACACCCACGGTGTCACTAGAGCGTCCACAGCTATCGCCTGAGGGTCCCTTGACCTGGCGCAATATTATATTTTTTTTTAGCTTTTTGTTGAGGCGGGCTTGCCATCATGTCCACCTGTGGCCGTTCCCAGCGATTTACAATCAGCTTGAAGACTTCTGGATGAAGTCCCCACTCTCCCGGGTGGAGGTCGTGCCTGCTGAGGAAGTCTGCTTCCCAGTTGTCCACTCCCGGAATGAACACTGCTGACAGTGCTATCACGTGATTTTCCGCCCATCGGAGAATCCTTGTGGCTTCTGCCTTCGCCATCCTGCTTCTTGTGCCGCCCTGTCGGTTTACATGGGCGACCGCCGTGATGTTGTCTGACTGGATCAGCACCGGCTGGTGTTGAAGCAGGGGTCTTGCCTGACTTAGGGCATTGTAAATGGCCCTTAGTTCCAGAATATTTATGTGTAGGGAAGTCTCCTGTCTTGTCCATAGTCCTTGGAAGTTTCTTCCCTGTGTGACTGCCCCCCAACCTCGAAGGCTGGCATCCGTGGTCACCAGGACCCAGTCCTGTATGCCGAATCTGCGGCCCTCTAGAAGATGAGCACTCTGCAGCCACCACAACAGCGACACCCTGGTCCCTGGAGACAGGGTTATCAGCCGATGCATCTGAAGATGCGATCTGGACCACTTGTCCAACAGATCCCACTGAAAGATCCTTGCATGGAACCTTCCGAAAGGAATTGCTTCGTAAGAAGCCACCATCTTTCCCAGGACTCTCGTGCAATGGTGCACCGACACCTGTTTTGGTTTTAGGAGGTCTCTGACTAGAGATGACAACTCCTGGGCCTTCTCCTCCGGGAGAAACACTTTTTTCTGTTCCGTGTCCAGAACCATCCCCAGGAACAGTAGACGCGTTGTAGGAACCAGCTGCGACTTTGGAAAATTCAGGATCCAGCCGTGCTGTTGTAGCACTTCCCGAGCAAGTGCTACTCCGATCAACAACTGTTCCCTGGACCTCGCCTTTATAAGGAGATCGTCCAAGTACGGGATAATTAAAACTCCCTTTTTTCGAAGGAGTATCATCATTTCGGCCATTACCTTGGTAAATACCCTCGGTGCCGTGGACAGACCAAACGGCAACGTCTGGAATTGGTAATGACAGTCCTGTACCACAAATCTGAGGTACTCCTGGTGAGGAGGGTAAATGGGGACATGCAGGTAAGCATCCTTGATGTCCAGTGATACCATGTAATCCCCCTCATCCAGGCTTGCAATCACCGCCCTGAGTGATTCCATCTTGAACTTGAACCTTCTTATATAAGTGTTCAAGGATTTTAAATTTAAAATGGGTCTCACCGAACCGTCCGGTTTCGGTACCACAAACATTGTGGAATAGTAACCCCGTCCCTGTTGAAGGAGGGGTACCTTGATTATCACCTGCTGAGAAAACAGCTTGTGAATCGCCTCCAGCACTGCCTCCCTGTCCGGGGGAGCTGTCGGCAAGGCAGATTTGAGGAAACGGCGAGGGGGAGACGTCTCGAATTCCAGCTTGTACCCCTGAGATACTACTTGTAGAATCCAGGGATCCACCCGTGAGCGAGCCCACTGGTCGCTGAAGTTCTGGAAACGGGCCCCCACCGTACCTGGCTCCGCCTGTGGAGCCCCAGCGTCATGCGGTGGACTTAGAGGAAGCGGGGGAGGACTTTTGTTCCTGGGAACTGGCTGTATGTTGCAGCTTTTTCCCTCTACCTCTGCCTCTGGGCAGAAAGGACGCGCCTCTAACCCGCTTGCCTTTCTGGGGCCGAAAGGACTGTACCTGATAATACGGTGCTTTCTTTGGCTGTGAGGGAACATGGGGTAAAAATGCTGACTTCCCAGCTGTCGCTGTGGAAACGAGGTCCGAGAGACCATCCCCAAACAACTCCTCACCCTTGTAAGGCAAAACTTCCATGTGCCTTTTAGAATCTGCATCTGCTGTCCACTGCCGAGTCCACAATCCTCTCCTGGCAGAAATGGACATTGCGTTTATTTTAGATGCCAGCCGGCAAATATCCCTCTGTGCATCTCTCATGTATAAGACAGCGTCTTTAATATGCTCTACGGTTAGCAATATAGTGTCCCTATCTAGGGTATCAATGTTTTCCGACAGGGAATCTGACCACGTAGCTGCAGCACTGCACATCCATGCTGAAGCAACAGCCGGTCTCAGTATAATTCCTGAGTGTGTATATACAGACTTCAGGATAGCCTCCTGCTTTCTATCCGCAGGTTCCTTTAGGGCGGCCGTGTCCGGAGACGGTAGTGCCACCTTTTTAGACAGACGTGTGAGCGCTTTATCCACCCTAGGGGATGTCTCCCAACGTGACCTGTCCTCTGGCGGGAAAGGGTACGCCATTAGTAACTTTTTTGAAATTACCAGTTTTTTATCGGGGGAAGCCCACGCTTCTTCACACACTTCATTTAATTCATCAGATGGGGGAAACACCACTGGTAGCTTTTTCTCCCCAAACATAATACCCCTTTTTTGCGGCACCTGGGGTAATATCAGAAATGTGCAACACATTTTTCATTGCCGTAATCATATAACGAATGGCTCTATTGGAATGTACACTAGTCTCATCGTCGTCGACACTGGAGTCAGTATCCGTGTCGACATCTGTGTCTGCCATCTGAGGTAGTGGGCGTTTTAGAGCCCCTGATGGCTTTTGAGACGCCTGGGCAGGCACGGGCTGAGCAGCCGGCTGTCCCACATCTGCTATGTCGTCAAACCTTTTATGTAAGGAGTTGACACTGTCGCGTAATTCCTTCCACATGTCCATCCATTCAGGTGTCGACCCCGCAGGGGGTGACATCACATTTATCGGGACCTGCTCCGCCTCCACATAAGCCTCCTCATCAAACATGTCGACACAGCCGTACCGACACACCGCACACACACACAGGGAATGCTCTGACTGAGGACAGGACCCCACAAAGTCCTTTGGGGAGACAGAGAGAGAGTATGCCAGCACACACCAGAGCGCTATATAATGCAGGGATTCACACTACACACAGTGATTTTTCCCCTATAGCTGCTAATATTACACAGATTGCGCCTAAATTTAGTGCCCCCCCTCTCTTTTTTACCCTATGGAGTCTGGAAACTGCAGGGGAGAGCCTGGGGAGCGTCCTTCCAGCGGAGCTGTGAGGGAAAATGGCGCCAGTGTGCTGAGGGAGATAGCGTCTTCTTGCTTCTGGCTCTGCAAGGGGGACGGCGGCGCGGCTCCGGGACCGGACGACCGAGGCTGGGCCTGTGTTCGATCCCTCTGGAGCTAATGGTGTCCAGTAGCCTAGAAGCCCAAGCTAGCTGCAAGCAGGTAGGTTCGCTTCTCTCCCCTCGGTCCCTCGTAGCAGTGAGTCTGTTGCCAGCAGATCTCACTGAAAATAAAAAACCTAATTGATGCTTTCTTTTCTAGAAGCTCAGGAGAGCCCCTAGTGTGCGTCCAGCTCGGCCGGGCACAAAATTCTAACTGAGGTCTGGAGGAGGGGCATAGAGGGAGGAGCCAGTGCACACCAGGTAGTCCTAAATCTTTCTTAGTTGTGCCCAGTCTCCTGCAGAGCCGCTATTCCCCATGGTCCTTACGGAGTTCCCAGCATCCACTAGGACGTCAGAGAAATAGTCACTAATATTCTCTCTGTAGCTGCTGTGCCTGTAGCCCATACCAACACTAATATGTACAGGAATGACAGGTTACTATGTATAAATTACTGACAGACCAGAATATTAAATGCCTCACCTGCAGGATGCCAGATTTATATGCCTGAGCAGCTAAGCTTACAGTACATATATAGCTCTATACAGCGATACTGTGACACCCATGCAGCCACTCATCTTATCATCGGTGCCGGCGCATCATACTGTACACGCTGTTAGCAGCCAGCACGGGCGCAGCCATATTGCTGACCTCCCACAGGCAAACAAACTACAACTCCCGGGTAGCAACTCATGGTCTCAGCTCCACCAATCAGAGTGGTGCGCGAGAAGGGACGACGCATACTGTAGTTTAATTGCGGATGCTGCCACCTTGCGGGGGAATGATGCAATTAGCCCCGCCACTTCCTCGGACACGATGGTCCGTGCAGTAATTTCACCCACAGACCCCCATAACCTTGGTTTATGTCATGGGAATGATCCCTCACTGGAGGCGGAACTCTATGTGACATTGTGGCAGTCGGTGTTAGCGTTAGGACAAATGAGAAGTTGCGGTCACCGACATTACTAATTCTCATTGGTCAATGGCAGGAACATAATAAAATGGGGAGTGAACTGTGCTAGATAATGTGTGACATATTAGTTGGGCTCAGTCTCTGCTATAGGGTTGAAGACTAGTAGAGAATGCTGAACTCGTCATTATGGCTGTGCATGAGCATACATTCATTGCTCTGCTTCTGGACTTTTCTCTTACTTAATGTATGATTGCCGGCACCTGTGTTGAACAGGTTAATGGATAAGAAAGGTATTTCAGCACAGGTGATGGCAATCCTGGAGAGGGTGATGGCAATCCTGGAGAGGGTCATGTTGGGAGGTACCTGTATGTTATCGCATAGTTAAAATCAAAGATAGCCAAAATCTCCCTGTGTGTATGCACCTATAATCTAATCAGTCAACATGTTACATGTTGCTGACACATTCAGACCGGGAAGTATTACTAAATCACAAAGATTAGTCTGTCTAAGGGGCCCTACTCACTGGCCGACCCGCCGACGAGCGACCCGGCGGCGGGGGGGCAGTGACGGGGGGAGTGAAGTTTCTTCACTCCCCCCGTCACGCGGCTCCATAGAACTGCAGGCAAATATGGACGAGATCGTCCATATTGGCCTGCATGCACAGCCGACGGGGGACCAGCGATGAACGAGCGCGGGACCGCGCATCGTTCATCGCTGGAGCCTCCACACTGAAAGATATGAACGAGTTCTCGTTCATTTATGAATGAGATCGTTCATATCTTTCAAAAAATCGGCCAGTGTGTAGGGCCTATAACTTTGCCAAGCTGGACTACTTTATCTTTGTACATATATGAAAGGTAATTGACTTTTATCAAGTTATCTTCAGTTTATGGGACTAGCTTATCGAGTAGCAATGTTGTAAGAGATCTTGTACAATGCAGATTGCAATCAGGAAGTACAATCATTTTAAATTAATTTCTTTGATAGCAGTTTTTAATATGATATTGTTATTCTGAAACATGTTTTTACAACTCAGTCACTACCTGTTGGCAAATTAATAATTCATGTATTACTGGGGTAATGTGTTTTCATTACCCCAGTAATTTTGGGGTAATGCTCCATACAGTAATTTTGAGGTAAACGTCCATTATTATTGTCTACTCTCCTGGAACATCTGGGAGACTAACACATTTTTAGGGAATTACATGGACTCACCAAAGAGTAGGTGATTCTCCCGCATTCCCACCCACTTCCTGTTCAATTGGACAGGATGGAGGGTGAGATGAGCTTGGCCTAATAACTAGAAGCACTCATTTCTGCCCCTTTCAGTGATCAGCTGTAAGTCCCTCCGGGCACTATCCAGGATGGATTGCTTGGCAAGAAGATGACTGGTATTTGTGAGGTATCTTGCTGTGGAAACTTTGGGTGGTATTCAAATGATATATTACACCCAATCTCCTTTCTAAAGTGATCGTAATCAGGATTAATTGCATAAAGAGTTGGGCGTCTCTCTACCCCAGGGGTAGCGAGCTGAAATGATGATACTATGTCCGTCAGCAGAAACAGAATGGGTGTGGAAGGGGGTGAAAAGAATTGAATACCTCCCTTTGACAGCTCAGAGTAATGAGTGAACCTTGACTGATGATCACAGCATGGGGGGAGTGTGTTACTCACTCTGCTATTGAAAGTGACTTTCACTGTAATATGAGGTTCCGAACGAGGTGCATTTCATGGTACACCCGGTTAATGGGCAAATGCTGTTTCACCACCATCCTGCAAACTTCTCCTACTTGAATCCATAATACTGATGTATGCAGTGGTCCAAAAGGGAATTTAGAAGGGGGTTACTAACATGTAATAGAATGGCAGGGTATCTGGGATATAGCTAGACCCTCAGAAACTATAGGGATTTTCACTCCCTCCTTCCATCCCTCACCCCTGCACCTGTCACTCCCTCCTTCCAATTATCAGCCCAGCACCTCACTCCCTTCCTTCTATTTCTAACCTATAGTACTCCAGCCAGCATTAGGTATTTACTACAACTGACAGTGATTCTGACCGGCAGGCAGGCATAGAGTTTGGTGACATTTGTAAAAAGATCCCTGTTTGTGTCAAAGGAGTAGCCCCCCTTCCCCTTCTTGCTGCCCTTACAGCATCACAGTCAAGATGCGGCCCCAGGTCCCAACTGTGGCAGTTCTGTGCGGTGGCAATTGCAGCCCTCCAGTCGGCCCTCTCTCTATCCACCAATCAGAGAAAAGGGGGGATTGTCTGTACCTGCAGCAGATCCTCAGTGCAGAAATGAATGCACTGAGTGGATCTGTGAATCTGAGCAGCTGTGAGTCAGATTCACAGCGGTTAAGGAAAACCGCTATGTCCAGGCCCAGTGCTCAAAGTACCATTGTATACTACTGGCCTACTTCGAGCACTGAATGTATGTGTATTTGAATGGTTAGCACCCCTGTAGTACTTATAGTTAATGACTATGGACCCTATTCAGCAGCGATGGCGGCCAGTGACCGCTAATGGCGGCCAGAGATGCGATCGCAATACAATTGCGATCGCAACAGTAATTTAGTGTAACCCGCTGCCTGCGCAGTTTGTCCTGTATGCTCCCAACAAGATTGGGGCTCCTGCTTCCAAGCAGACTATTGCACGCTGGATCTGTAATACAATTCAGCAGGCTCATTCTACGGCAGGATTGCCGTTACCGAAGTCGGTGAAGGCCCATTCTACCAGGAAGGTGGGCTCATCCTGGGCGGCTGCCCGAGGGGTCTCGGCATTACAGCTTTGCCGAGCTGCTACTTGGTCGGGATCAAACACCTTTGCGAAGTTCTACAAGTTTGATACCCTGGCTGAGGAGGACCTCTTGTTTGGTCAATCAGTGCTGCAGAGTCATCCGCACTCTCCCGCCCGTTATAGAGCTTTGGTATAAACCCCATGGTTCTTGAAGCATCCCCAGCATCCTCTAGGACGTATGAGAAAATAGAATTTTAATACCTACCGGTAAATCCTTTTCTCTTAGTCCGTAGAGGATGCTGGGCGCCCGTCCCAGTGCGGACGGTGTCTGCAGTTATTGGTTGTAGTTACGCACATGTTGTACTGAGTTCAGTCAGTCTGTGACTGTTGTTGATCATGCCGTTGCATGCGTTGTTATTGAATGCCATGTTGTACGGCGTGTTGGTGGTGTGAGCTGGTATGTACTGTATCTCACCTTAGTTTAAAACGTTAAATAAATCCTTTCTCTATCGTCCTAAGTGGATGCTGGGGTTCCTGAAAGGACCATGGGGAATAGCGGCTCCGCAGGAGACAGGGCACAAAAAGTAAAGCTTTTACAGGTCAGGTGGTGTGCACTGGCTCCTCCCCCTATGACCCTCCTCCAGACTCCAGTTAGATTTTTGTGCCCGGCCGAGAAGGGTGCAATTCTAGGTGGCTCTCATAAAGAGCTGCTTAGAGAAGTTTAGCTTAGGTTTTTTATTTTACAGTGATTCCTGCTGGCAACAGGATCACTGCAACGAGGGACAGAGGGGAGAAGAAGTGAACTCACCTGCGTGCAGGATGGATTGGCTTCTTGGCTACTGGACATGAAGCTCCAGAGGGACGATCACAGGTACAGCCTGGATGGTCACCGGAGCCTCGCCGCCGGCCCCCTCGCAGATGCTGAAGCAAGAAGAGGTCCAGAATCGGCGGCTGAAGACTCCTGCAGTCTTCTAAAGGTAGCGCACAGCACTGCAGCTGTGCGCCATTTTCCTCTCAGCACACTTCACACGGCAGTCACTGAGGGTGCAGGGCGCTGGGGGGGGGCGCCCTGGGAGGCAAATGTAAACCTATATAAGGCTAAAAATACCTCACATATAGCCCCCAGAGGCTATATGGAGATATTTAACCCCTGCCTAAATACAATAAATAGCGGGAGACGAGCCCGCCGAAAAAGGGGCGGGGCCTATCTCCTCAGCACACAGCGCCATTTTCTCTCACAGAAAGGCTGGAGAGAAGGCTCCCAGGCTCTCCCCTGCACTGCACTACAGAAACAGGGTTTAAACAGAGAGGGGGGGCACTAAATTGGCGACATAAATATATTAAAGATGCTATAAGGGAGAAACACTTATATAAGGTTGTCCCTATGTAATTATAGCGTTTTTTGGTGTGTGCTGGCAAACTCTCCCTCTGTCTCTCCAAAGGGCTGGTGGGGTCCTGTCCTCTGTCAGAGCATTCCCGGTGTGTGTGCTGTGTGTCGGTACGTGTGTGTCGACATGTATGAGGACGATGTTGGAGGAGGCGGAGCAATTGCCTATGATGGTGATGTCACTCTCTAGGGAGTCGACACCGGTATGGATGGCTTATTTAGGGAATTACGTGAGAATGTCAACACGCTGCAAGGTCGGTTGACGACATGAGACGGCCGACAAACAATTAGTACCGGTCCAGGCGTCTCAGAAACACCGTCAGGGGTTTTTAATAACGCCCATTTACCTCAGTCGGTCGACACAGACACAGACACCGACACTGAATCCAGTGTCGACGGTGAATAAACAAACGTATTCCTTATTAGGGCCACACGTTAAGGGCAATGAAGGAGGTGTTACATATTTCTGATACTACAAGTACCACAAAAAAGGGTATTATGTGGGAGTGAAAAAACTACCTGTAGTTTTTCCTGAATCAGATAAAATAAAATAAAGTGTGTGATGATGCGTGGGTTTACCCCGATAGCAAATATTGGCGTTATACCCTTTCCCGCCAGAAGTTAGGGCGCGTTGGGAATGAATAAGGCGCTCACACGCTTATCAAGTGGCGTTACCGTCGCCAGATACGGCCGCCCTCAAGGAGCCAGCTGATAGGCAGCTGGAAAAATATCCTAAAAAGTATATACACACATAAGGTGGTTATACTGCGACCAGCGATCGCCATCAGCCTGGAGATGCAGTGCTGGGTTGGCTTGGTCGGTTTCCCTGACTGAAAATATTTGATTGATATAGAGCATTTAATAGGATGCATTATATATTTATGTATGCGAGATGCACAGAGGGATATGTGCACTCTGGCATCAAAATAAGTGCGTGATCCATATCTCCCAGAAGATGTCATGGACACGACAGTGGTCAGGTGATACATATCCCATACGACACATGGAAGTATGGCCGTATAAAGGGAAAGAGTTATTTGGGGTCGGTCCAACGGACCTGGGGGTCTCGGCAACAGCTGGAAATCCAACCTTTTTACCCCAAGTTACATCTCAGCAGAAACAGACACCGTCTTTTCAGCCTCAATCCTTCCGTTCCCATGAGGGCAAGCGGGCAAAAGGCCAGTCATATCTGCCCAGACATAGAGGAAAGGGAAGTAGACTGCAGCAGACAGCTCCTTCCCAGAAAAGGAAGCCTTCCACCGCGTCTGCCAAGTCCCCAGCATGACGCTGGGGCCGTGTAAGCGGACTCAGGTTAGGTGGGGGTGTAGTCTCAAGAGTCTCAACGCGCAGTGGGATCACTCGCAAGTTGACCCCTGGATCGTACTAGTATTATCCCAGGGGTACAGATTGGAGAGTCGAGACATCTTTTCCTCGCAGGTTCCTGAAGTCTGCGTTACCAACGGCTCCCTCCAACAGGGAGGCAGTATTGGGAAAAATTCACAAGCTGTATTTCCAGCAGGTGATAATCAAAGTACCCCTCCTACAACAAGGAAAAGGGTATTAGTCTTCCACACTATATGGTGGTACTGAAGCCAGACGGCTTGGTGAGACATAGTCTAAATCTGAAATCTTTGAACACTTACATAAAGGTTCAAATCAAGATGGAGTCACTCAGAGCAGTGATAGCGAACCGGAAAGAAGGGGACTATATGGTGTCCCTGGACATCAAGGATTACCTCCATGTCCAAATTTGCCCTTCTCAACAAGGGTACATCGGGTTCGTGATACAGAACTGTCAATATCAGTTTCAAAAGTTGCCGTTGAATTATCCACGGCACCCCGGGCCTTTACCAAGGTAATGGCCGAAAAGATGACTCTCTTCAAAGAAAAGGGCATCTTAATTATCCCTTACTTGGACGATATCCTGAAAGGGGCAAGTTCCAGAGAACAGTTGGAGGTCGGAAAAGAACTATCTAAAGTAGTTCTACGATAGCACGAGTGGATTCTAAATATTCCAAAAATCGCAGCTGTGTTTTCCGATGATACGTCTGCTGTTCCCAGGAATGATTCTGGGCATAGTCCAGAAAAAGGTATTTCTCCTGGAGGGGAAAGCCAGGGAGTTATCCGACCTAGTCAGAAACCTCCTAAAACCAGGCCAAGTATCAGTGCATTAATGCACAGGAGGCCTGGGAAAAATGGTGGCTTCTTACGAAGCGATTCCATTCGGCAGATCTCACGCAAAACATTTTCAGGGAGATTTGCTGGACGAATGGTCCGGATCGCATCTTCAGATGCATCAGCGGATAACCCTGTCTCCAAGGACAAGGGTATCTCTTCTGTGGTGGTTGCAGGAGGCTCATCTACTGGAGGGCCGCAGATTCGGCATACAGGATTGGATCCTGGTGACCACGGACGCCAGCCTGAGAGGCTGGGGAGCAGTCACACAGGGAAGAAACTTCCAGGGAGTGTGGACGAGCCTGGAAAAGTCTCTTCACATAAACATTCTGGAACTAAGAGCAATCTACAATGCTCTAAACCAGGCGGAACCTCTGCTTCAAGGAAGACCGGTGTTGATCCAGTCGGACAACATCACGGCAGTCGCCCATGTAAACAGACAGGGCGGCACAAGAAGCAGGAGTGCAATGGCAGAAGCTGCCAGGATCCTTCGCTGGGCGGAGAATCACGTGATAGCATTGTCAGCAGTATTCATCCCGGACGTGGACAACTGGGAAGCAGACTTCCTCAGCAGACACGATCTTCACCCGGGAGAGTGGGGACTTCATTCAGAAGTTTTCCTCATGATAATAAACCGTTGGGAAAAACCAATGGTGGACATGATGGCGTCTCGCCTCAACAAAAAACTGGACAGGTATTGCGCCAGGTCAAGAGATCCGCAGGCAATAGCTGTGGATGCGCTGGTAACACCTTGGGTGTACCAGTCGGTATATGTGTTTCCTCCTCTGCCTCTCATACCAAAGGTATTGAGGATTATACGGCAAAGAGGAGTAAGAACGATACTAGTGGCTCCGGATTGGCCAAGAAGGACTTGGTACCCGGAACTTCAAGAGATGGTCACGGACGATCCGTGGCCTCTACCTCTGAGAAGGGACCTGCCTCAGCAGGGTCCTTGTCTTTTTCAAGACTTACCGCGGCTGCGTTTGACGGCATGGCGGTTGAACGCCAGATTCTAAAAGAAAAAGGCATTCCTGAAGAAGTCATTCCTACCTTGATTAAGGCAAGGAAAGAAGTCACCGCAAAGCATTATCACCGCATTTGGCGGAAATATGTGGCATGGTGCGAGGGTCGGAATGCTCCGACGAAGGAATTTCAACTGGGTCGTTTCCTACATTTCCTGCAATCAGGATTGTCTATGGGTCTCAAATTGGGATCTATTAAGGTTCAAATTTCGGCCCTGTCTATATTCTTCCAAAAAGAATTGGCCTCAGTTCCTGAGGTCCAGACTTTTGTCAAAGGAGTACTGCATATACAGCCTCCTGTGGTGCCTCCGGTGGCACCGTGGGATCTAAATGTAGTTTTAGATTTCCTCAAATCCCATTGGTTTGAACCACTTAAGAAGGTGGATTTGAAATATCTCACATGGAAAGTGACTATGTTACTGGCCCTGGCTTCGGCCAGGAGAGTATCAGAACTGGCGGCTTTATCTTATAAAAGTCCTTATTTAAGTTTCCATTCAGATAGGGCAGAGCTGCGGACGCGTCCGCATTTTCTCCCGAAGGTGGTGTCAGCGTTTCACCTGAACCAGCCTATTGTAGTGCCTGCGGCTACAAACGACTTGGAAGACTCCAAGTTGTTGGACGTTGTCAGAGCTTTAAAGATATACATTTCAAGGACGGCTGGAGTCAGAAAATCTGACTCGCTGTTTATACTGTATGCACCCAACAAGTTGGGTGCACCTGCTTCTAAGCAGTCGATTGCTCGTTGGATTTGTAACACGATTCAACTTGCACATTCTGTGGCAGGCCTACCACAGCCTAATTCTGTTAAGGCCCATTCCACAAGGAAGGTGGGCTCATCCTGGGCGGCTGCCCGAGGGGTCTCGGCATTACAACTCTGCCGAGCAGCTACGTGGTCAGGGGAGAACACGTTTGTAAAATTTTACAAATTTGATACCCTGGCAAAAGAGGACCTGGAGTTCTCTCATTCGGTGCTGCAGAGTCATCCGCACTCTCCCGCCCGTTTGGGAGCTTTGGTATAATCCCCATGGTCCTTTCAGGAACCCCAGCATCCACTTAGGACGATAGAGAAAATAAGAATTTACTTACCGATAATTCTATTTCTCGGAGTCCGTAGTGGATGCTGGGCGCCCATCCCAAGTGCGGATTATCTGCAAGACTTGTACATAGTTATTGTTAACTATTTCGGGTTATTTTGTTTAGGGAGCCATCTTTCAGAGGCTCCTCTGTTATCATACTGTTAACTGGGTTTAGATCACAAGTTGTACGGTGTGATTGGTGTGGCTGGTATGAGTCTTACCCGGGATTCAAAATCCTCCCTTATTGTGTACGCTCGTCCGGGCACAGTACCTAACTGGAGTCTGGAGGAGGGTCATAGGGGGAGGAGCCAGTGCACACCACCTGACCTGTAAAAGCTTTACTTTTTGTGCCCTGTCTCCTGCGGAGCCGCTATTCCCCATGGTCCTTTCAGGAACCCCAGCATCCACTACGGACTCCGAGAAATAGAATTATCGGTAAGTAAATTCTTATTTTTCCTCAAAATGTCCGTCTCCCTGGGCACAGTTCCTATAACTGGAGTCTGGAGAAGGGGCATAGAGGGAGGAGCCAGTTCACACCCATTGAAAGTCTTATAGTGTGCCCATGTCTCCTGCGGATCCCGTCTATACCCCATGGTTCTTGAAGCATCCCCAGCATCCTCTACGGACTAAGAGAAAAGGGATTTACCGGTAGGTATTAAAATCCTATTTTTTCTGATTCAAACACCACAGACATGAGGTGGTCCAGCCAAGGTCACCATACAATGATAAAGTTGTCAGTTTTACTCTTAAATATACTGTAACTCGTGATGTGCTCCATTCAGGGCCGGTTCCGGGGCTTCTGGCGGCCCGGGCGGCATTAGGGGGCGTGGCTTCGTACAGGGGGCGTGGTCATTTACGCCCCCTGTACAGACTGAAATTATGTGTGGTGCACGATGACGTCATCGCGCACAGCAAAGGTCCTCTCCACGAAGGGAAAATAGACAGCGTCTAGTTTCCCTTCGTGGAGAGGACCTTTTCTGTGCGGTGCGCGATGACGTCATCGCGCACTGCACAGTAAAGGACCTCTCCACGAAGGGAAACTAGACGCGTACGCGTCTAGTTTCCCTTTCCAGCGGCAGCGGGGGGGTAGCGGCCAGCGGCAGCAGGCGGGCAGCTGGGGCACACAGCAGCATCGGATCTTGCCCTGGTGCGGCGCCCTCCGGAAGGCGGCGCCCCGGGCAAAAGTCCTGCTTGCCCGTGGCAAGATCAGCTACTGGCTCCATTGTACAAGTGAACCAACATTTTGCTGCATTCAATATACTGTATGTCATATCAATTTCTGAGTGTTTTTATCACTTCAGGGATACAGTATATCTGTGAAGCAGGGAATATGATGGTGAGCTAGGGATTTGAACATTAGTGATAAGGAACAATTAATCTTCCACATATATATGAATACATGGGACAGAGTGCCTTCCTGGCCACACTCCCTCCCACAAAATGGAGAGGAGGAAGGGAATATGTTATGGAGACGCAGCTGCTGAGGACTAGGTACTAACTCTGATATATTTTTAGGGTGTTTTCCTTGAAAGGGACAAAAGATGCTGAAAAGCCGACAACGACGTGAATCTGCTTCCAAATATTGGTCTAGGGTTTCCAACATATTGTGCTGAAAAATACATGTTTTTCTTTGGATGGGGGGACAGGACCATCACAGACCATACACCTGCCTTGACTTTAATTTTCCCCTCCTGCCCAACCCACTACACTGTAGTCTGCATGGTGGTTATCCTCTGCTTGTGTCTACTGCTCTCTGCTCCCCCACGTGTCTGTCTTTATCACCCCCTTTTAATTAGTCTCCAGTGTTTTATGTATGTATATCTCTGTAACTCTGTCTCCCCATGTTTTGTGTGCATCTTTGTCTTGGGTATATGTCCCTTTCGGTTGGGGGGGGGGGGGGTGTGTACCACAACCAGTTTCTCTCTGCTCATACCACACAAATGTTTGGGACTGTCTTCACCACATGGGTGCCTGTCCTTATCCCCACCCCTTCCCCTCCCTTATGTGTGTCCTCCATCCTGCTGATTCTACCTTCATATCCCTCCTGGCGCATTATCTTGCTCCACACCTTCTCCCCTTTATATTACATTTCTTCCCTCTTCCTCCCTTTAATTCATCCTGTTTTTATGAAGTGATTGGCAGAACCAGTGCTGTTGGCTGCCGATCAGGACAAACAGAGGTGGATGAAAAGAGGCACAACCATGTCCATCACCACATAATTAAACCTAAGGGTGGCTAGTAAGCACTATATTTTCTGATTGAAATGCAATTTATTTATTCATCAAGTTCAAAACCACATCACTGCATTTCTTTTGATGCACATTTTTCCTGCGCATAGATCCCACTTTTTTATTGTGTATAAGAAATAAAGCGCTGTTGCATATCACAGCCAGTAGTGGATTTACCAGAAGGCCACCACAGTGGCTGCTTAGAACCCAGTTACTCCCAGGGGTCCCGCCAACAATGCTGTATAAAGGGCATTTCTGGTAGACTGTGATCTTCACCAAAATTGTCAGAGAGCTGGGCTGGGTAAATACTCCCAGCAGGCTGTCAGTGATTAGATAGCTGTTCAGTGCTTCAGAGCATGCCTGCATACCTCCCAACATGACCCTCTCCAGGAGGGACAGAATGCTCTGCTTCTGGACTTTTCTCTTAATGTATGATTGCTGACACCTGTGTTGAACTAGTTATTTGATAAGAAAGGTGTTTCAGCACAGGTGATGGCAATCTTAAATTAAGAGGGAAGCCCAGGAGCAGAGCTTTGTGTCCCTCCTGGAGAGGGTCATGTTGGGAGGTATGCAGAGCCGGCCCTAACCATTATGATGCCCTAGGCAAGATTTTGGCTGGTGCCCCCTAGCACCACCGCTAGTTCCGCCTCTGACCCTGCACCCCTTTCCCAGCACCATCAACCCCCACCCATAGCAGTCCTTTTTTTTGTTTTCCAACCCCCTGTAATTTAAATAAGAACAGTGTGCACATTTGGCCTTACACATATGCCGCACATTATTAGTGCCCTTATACACATAATAACACACATAGTGCCCCTTACACATGTTACACATTATTAATGCCCTTATACACATAATGACACATGTAGTTCCCAACGTGAGTCAACTGGCAGCTCTGCTAACGTCGGGTGCCTATTTTTTATGAAAATGCATCTTATTTGCATTGCTATTTGGCTAGGATGCACAAGCAGCTTCTGCTGATTAAAATGATATGTGGCATGCCTATATACTGTGTGCGACTGTGGCTGTATTTGCGTACGAAATGCTACACACAGAATATAGGCATGCCGCATATCATTTTAATCAGCAGAAGCTGCTGATGCCCCTAGGCATACCAGATGCCCTAGGCAATTGCCTAGTTTGCCTATACCTAGGGCCGGCTCTGGAGGTATGTGCCTATGTCTCCAGTCCTGCAATTCTGTGCGTATGACCAGTCATGAAACATGTTTCTATAACATCAGATGGGCAGAGAGAGGAGTCTAGGACGCACACAGAGAGAAACATGAGGTCTTCCAGTGTACTCTATTACAGTAACTTTTTTAATTTTGTGTAACATCCAACTAGTACAAATTCCAATCTTTTTTCTTTCAACTTTTGCAAATAATATAAAATTAAATGGAAAACAAGGGCATAGGTGCTGTGAGTGCAGCTGCTATGGGGCACAGCTGAGAGGGGCCACCTTCCTTGTCAAAGTTACATTTGATATATTCATTATTCACCATTGGGTGGTACATAGGGGCTCTTACAAACTTTTGTTCTAGGTATCTAGGTATGCCCATGGACCTGCTCGTTGTAATATAGTATAAAATTATAATGTTACATAATATGAACTGGTGCACTGTAATGTGGCACGATATGAAGTAGAGACACTATAATGTGGCATAATATGAAACGGGTGCATTAATGTAATGTGGCATAATATGAACTTGGGACACTGTATGTCATAATGTGAATTGGGAGTAGTGTATTGCAGCCCTACAATGTGATATCATATGAACTAGGGCACTGCTATGGTCATATGAAAAAAATAAACTAGGACACTATTATTGGGCATACAATTAACTAAGGCACTGTTATGGTTCAGAACATGAACCAACCAGGGCACTATTATATGGCATAGAATAAATAACTGTTACGGAGAGGTGTATCTGTAGAAGCATTGGGAAGGGGCCCCTTAAAAATTTTGCTATGCGGCCTATAAATTTCTGGCTACGACCCTGAATGTAAACACTACAGTATTTCTTTCTAGAACAATATGCTCCCTTTAGTGTTACATAATTATGTTTGTTGCAAATAAAGAGTAGTACATTATATTGACACAGAAAAAGTTCAAAAGCCTCAGATGTGAGCAAATTCATTAATAAAGTTAAAAATTATAAAGAGATGCTACAAAAAAATAGATTTATTCTGGAATAAAAGGCACCTCCAGAGATTTCCTTACCACAGTGGTGACAACTTAATTAACAAAATGTAAAAATGATTGGACGCCTATCTTACATATAACATTGCTTCTAGCTATAATTACTATATCACATTCAAAACGTATCCAGGGAATTAACCATAATCGGAGCTTCAGCAAGTTAGGGAGTTGAGAAATTGCCTGATTGCTTATGTACTTGGTGGACCTTACAAAATCTTGCTCTGAAGACCACAAATTAAATGTTAAGTTTGTAGAAAAAAGTGTATTTTGCTCAGTGTATTACTGTCGGTTATGGGTTCTTTAAGCCAACCACAGTATTTGAACATGAACACTTTGCTAATTTACTGTATGTTGAAACATTTGCACAGTTGCAACACACTGTGTGACAATCACTTGTACAGCTATTGCCAGTTACACTGAACTGCTTCCTGCTTAGTCAATAATGGCATTCCTCAACATTTTATTTTCACTGTAAAACTATATTTCATAGAACACCACTCAATCCACTGAATCTCATAATGATAAAGAACACTTTTTTGTATACCTATAGCAAATCAAAACAGTATATGAAAAGTAGTAAAACATTTGTATAGACTGCTTAAAGAAATGCAAAAACAATAATTTAACAGCTACCAACTATATATAATCATAGATGTTGCATCGAGACATGATAACATATGTGGCACGGTGAGGTAGCATTGTCTAGGTTTGCTGTGGATCAGAGAGATAGGCAGGAGCATCTTAATGTATAGGCACGCTGGACAGCTGCCAGGGTCCCACAATTCTAGGGGCCTTTGAGTAGGGGCGGGTGGTGGTTACACAATCAGAGCAGCGAGGCAGCACTCTCTACCTGCCTTCTAGTCTGCTGTTAGACAGTAAATGGCTGTCAGCATGCTGATTGGTGGATGTCTGGAGCTATCCACCAATCTATTCACTGTATGGGACCATGTGAAGAGATGGAGCAGGACTGCAGGAGGGGCATGTTATGATTTTTTTTTTTTGTATTGGATCCAAATTTAATTGGGTGTGTAGGGGTTCCAGTGCATTGTTTTGTACGGACCTGGAGATAGGGCCAGTTAGTGGTTACAGGACCTGATTCAGAGGAGGACGCATAAGTGCCTGCAGCTATCAAACATCTTTGGCTTTATGCAAATGCTGCTACAAAATACTTCCCCTATGTACATCCTTGTGTCAGAATGTGCAAGGACTGTGACGCCCACTTCCAGCGACCGCACGTGCAGTAATACTGTACCACCTGGATCGTCTTTAGACACCATTGGTCGCACCACTGAAACTCTCACTAGCCCTATAGCAGGTGCAGTTTCCTCATCTATATATGGCCTCCTATGTGGGTGAATGAGCATCTGTGTATGCAACAACTGTCACTGACAATCCCATATCACACCCATAAGACAGACCACCTGCATGCATGTGCTAAGCCATCTCCCTTTCACTGCCCAGGAACACCCACTTTCACTATAATTCTCCCTGCGTGCACCTGAAGTTAGGGTGGTGACTGTGCACAGACACAATCGGGATGTATGAGCAATAGCATACAATCACTCCACTGCATCCGCCATCAGCAGTGTGTCCTCCTCTAAATCAGGCCGCAGTTTGCTGGCAAACAGTAAAAGGAGGAAACAGCTTACAGTTGAAAAAATTATACATTAGGGTGTAATTGATTTAACAAAGATGTATGTAGGTGGAGATAGCTCATTGTTCAGCTGCATTCTGCCATCACTCATCTGTTCTGTTACCCTCTGCCCATCTCTGCGGATCTTAATTTTTCATTAATCGCAGTTCAATTAGTTCACTGTACGAATCTTGTTCTTTGTATCTTCTGTACATCGGTCCAGAATAAGCTCTTTGCTTGGCCTTGGTGGAATGGCAGGTTGGGCTTTAGTTTTATTTTCCCCTTCATTGTCTTCCTCTACAATGAAAGTAAGACAGTAAATACAGTTACATTTTAATACACCGCAAATATCTATACATTGTCTCGAAAGAGGATAGGCAAAACCAGTGCCAATCATAAAACATGTGGACGATCAGAAGAACAACTGTACACCACCACATAACTGACCCTACAGATGACAAGTAGGCACAATTTACTTAATTTAATATTTTTTGCATATCTATCAATAAATAATCTTTATCCTAGGGGTGTCGTGAAAAAAGATTCAAGGAGGTTTGGGAACCACCGGATTAGCCTCTTGCCATATTGCATTCCTTAAATGTTTTAAATCAGTACATTTAGATATAAAAAAAGAATTTACATTTTTGTTTTGATAGTAATATATGCTATTGTAGCTTTTGGTTATCATAGAATTGTCTCTTTACTTTTATATATATATATATATATATATATATATGGTGCCACAAAGGTTCTGTAGGACCATTCGGTATATTGGGGATTGTATACAGCAAAATATGTAGATAATTTAGACAGATACAAACTAGTTTACAAATTTAACTATTGTCGAAAAGTGCTCTGTTCTAATCCACAGATTACATAAGAATTAGGGGAGGCAGCAGGAGAAGGTGCACCACTCGTAACTAACATTTTAGAGGAAACATGGTCAGCAGAGCTGTGAAATACAGAGGCTGGAGAGTTAGGAGTTGAGGTAGGCTTGAATGAAAAGATGAGTTTTAAAGCTGGTAGGGTGTTTTTGGGGTTAATGCATGTGTGGAGATATAGGAGCAGTTTGATAAGTTTTGAAAGCCACCGTGAGGTCAAGAATGTTAAGAATCCAAAAGTTTACCAGAGATTTTGTGGAAGCTGTTTCAGTGGAATGGAGAAAAGGAAAACTTGATTGGAGTGGGTCCAAGAGGGAATGGAAGTAGAAGACAGGGAGGCAGTAGTAGACCACGCGCTCAAGGAGTTCGGAGACGTAGGGAATGAGAGAAATGGGATGGCAGCTGGAGTGGGAGGGCTGGGTCATGGAAGGGTTTCTTGATAATGGGGGAAACAAAGTTTGTTCCAGAGGAGATGGATAGGTTGAGAAGTTGAGGGAAGGGCAACACAATAGGTTGGACATGGTGGTGGCAGTGATAGGAGAGTTGAAGGTGGGGGAAGAAGCCGTGAGGGCTGAAGGATTGGTAGAAGCTGAGACATAAAGTAGGACTGTTTGGAAAATGAGATCACAGAGCTGTAGGGGGAAAGAAATAATTTAAGTTCAAAGTATTTTACATTTACATGAATATGATCAAATATAGAAAATGATGCCACATTTCATTCAACTTAATTCTCATGCACCTAAGTGCAATAAGAGACAACATAGAACTGTATTTTATACGTAATTACTTGAAGAGGATGTGTGTACAACTTGTAGTGGAGTGTGCTGAAGCCGTATACTCTGTGTTGTAAAGGTCAATACTTACCAGTGGCTGTAGACTTCCTATCATCAATGATAGACTGACGCTGTTTCAGATATTTTTTGCTGTTCCTCCTATATGAATCCTGACTGATCTCTTTACGTTTTTGCTTGTGAATGCTATTAGCATTTGAAATTGTTCTTCTACAATGCAAACAATACATTAATATACAATTATTTTATTGAACAAAATTATTAAAATAAACATATGTTCATATCGCTTGCTCTCTTAATGAGCTAATTTTACTGGAATTTATCCCAACTTATAAAAAGATTCATGCTGATAAAAGCAATTTACAGATACACTGTGGTTTTCTGACATAACTGCACCTGCCCGTGTGCTTTGCCAAATACAAAACACACCATTTATGCTTGCCTTGCTCTTCTATCTTCATATGTATGCATACATAGCCCTGTTAATCTGTGTTTATATCATTCACCTTCATTATATTTTATAACGGGACGCTTAACAGCTAGTGAAAGGAAATCCCTGGATATGATAATCATTGTGGCAACCTTGTTGAACTGGAGCATGGTTAGGTGCCTTTAAGATACCAGTAATCAGGACAGGAACAGAGCTCTATACCACTCTGTGCCACCCCTGCCCAGAAACCCGTGACATAATGATGTAACACCTTGGGGAGGGCCCGTTAGTACTAGGAAGTGGAGCACTGCCCAGAGCGTCCATGAGCTGCAGGATTGCTACTGGCTGCAGGGGCTACGAGGCTGCCCCTGGGGCCCTTCATCCTGTGGGACAGCACTTCTGACATACCCCTAGTTACTCCCTGCCAGTAATGTAAATTCAGTAAAAAAAAAAAAATCTGCAGTGGGGTACATTGGTTTCCACAGGGAAAATCGGGGTGTAGAGATGGATCTTGATCCAGGCACCAACAGGCTAAAGCTTTAGACTGTCCCAGGATGCATTGGGGCCTCCTCTATAACCCCGCCTCCAGGCACTGTGAGCTCCATTTGTAAATTGGTGCCTGCAGAAGCAGGTCACTTAACAGGGGGGCTGCACTGGGCATCCCTGAAAAAGCTTTTAGAAGTCTTCAAGAGCTGCAGCACTTACATGTCAGGTGACATTCTTTGCCGCGGCTCCGTCACCTCCCCAGCGGTGTCGAATACTCCCGCTGGCTCTATTCCCAGGTACTTGTGGTGGAGATGATCCGGCGTTGGGCACACGGTCGCAGCACTCTCCTGGTTTGCATGGCTGCTATTAAATCGTGTTCCGATCGCAGTCTAAGGAGATGTACTGTGACGCTGGCGTGGACACTGTAACCGAGCAGGGACCCCACTATATCCACCAGGGCATAGGAGTACAGGTCGGGTGTACTAATGCCCACTTTATTAAGACTCCATAGTACCAGGTGGTGAGGACCAGCATAGGGGAGAAAGCGATTGACCTGTAGCCCCTCTCCCAGCTCCGGGCGTCATCTACTGTGGTGTTTCCGCCATGGAGCTGACTCACACTCTCCCTCACTCTCTGACTGAGATGCTGGGCGCCATCTTCTGAGAATAGCTTCGACTGGTCTCTGGGACTGCAGGGCAAGGTCTTCTCTGTAATTCCGTCTGTATATCAGCGCCGTGATTTTACACACACTTAAGTATTCTACATGTCATTATTAAGACCGTGTTAGTTAAGAACAAGTGTACCTGGGCCAGAATATATTGTACGAGTATCCTGATATATACATCTGGTCTCAGACCATGCATTGTTATATATATAATATACATATACTAGTCCAGTGCAGTTTTATTGTATTACTGAAATAATTATCTGCATTGTCACTGTGACTGTGTATGCCTATATCTGCTGTGTGGATTTCACTTTCAGTGTATCCCAGCTATATCTACTGTATCACTGTATTTGATTGCTCGCTAGCAGTTTTTAGCAGCCGTGCAAACGCCTTGTCGCTGCCCACTGGAGAGTGTATTTTAATTTTGCAGAAGTGCGAACGCCTGTGCAGCAGAGCGCCTGCAAACACATTTTGTGCAAAACAAGACCAGCCCTGTGGTTACAAGTGACACGGTAATGACGTCAGATACCCGCCCGGCCACGCCTGCGTTTTTCCAAACAGTCCCAGAAAACGGTCAGTTGACACTCGGATACTCCCTCTTCTTGTCAATCTTCTTGTGATCGGCTGTGCGACTGAATGCATCGCATGAAATCCGAGAACGCTCCTGCATCCTTCAGCGCATGCGCCAAGGATTTGCCTGAGGGGAAAGCTTTGTATGACTGTCTGTGTACTATGGGGGTCAATCCGACCCGTTCGCATGCAGCAGTTTGTCGCTGTGGTGCGAACGGGTCCGGAATGAGCATGCGCGGCCGCAGTGTGCGTGCACGACGTTGCCCGGCGACAGGGGTCGCCGGTTTACATCTCGTCCAACAAAGAAAGCGGTCGCACAGCCGACCGCAAGAAGATTGACAGAAAGAAGGCGTACCTGGGTGGATCCAGACCATTGGAGACCGTTTTCGGGGAGGGCAGAAGAAAACACAGGCGTGTCCAGCAGAACGGAGGGCGGAACGTCAAAGCCGCCCCCAGCATCGCAGAGATCGTCGCACAGGGTAAGTATGTCCAGGCCTAGTCTACTAGCATCCCTGCTAGGCTAAAATACACTCCCCCATAGGCGTGGACTAGTTGATCGCAGCAGCAGCAAAAAGTTGCTGGCTGCGATCAACTCGGAATGACCACCAATGTGCCATACTTCTCCCAGTCAGTCTGTGTCTCCCTTAACCGATCAGGAGCAACCGTGCCGGAGTTCTCAACTATGCTCAATACGCTTGTGACACGCCTTATTCCCCCTATGGGACCTCCTGTGCCATTACAGTCACATCTTGTCCCTATGGTAAATCCACCTTGGGTGGATAATTTCTCAAACCAGTTGCAGCAATTGAGTCAATCATTGGTTAGACATAAAACTGCCCCAAGTCACTCTCGTGTCATGGGGTCATCTAAGCGGGCTGCTTCCTCCTCACAATCCACTAATCTATCCGAAGATTCTTCTGATGAGGATGGGGAGTATACTGCCCAGTCAGACACTGACACAGCTGCTTCTGACGAGGAATCTACTACTCAGGTTGATGTCCCTGACTTAGTGGTTGCTATTAAGCAGATCCTACAAATCACTGATGATGACGAGGATTCCACTACGTGTCTAAGAAACCTGATAAGTTTGAACGTCAGAATGTAACTAAAACGTTATTACCGCATTCTGACCATCTAGTGGACATATGACAAGAACCCTGGTCTTCTCCTCCAGGAAAGAAGTTCTCCCTGTCTAAAAAGGATGGTAGCTCGCTATCCTCTCCCTACAGAGTTGTGTAACAAGTGGGAAAATTCACCGCCGGTGAATTCCCATGTCACCCGTCTAGTGGTGTTGTCTACTCTGCCTGTCACCACTGTCGCCTCACTGAAGGTACCGACAGATAAACGTGTGGAGGGATGCCTGAAGTCTAATTACTCCCTTACAGGTGCTGTACATAGACCCATTATAGCGGCCTATTGGACTGCAAAAGGAATTGAAGCATGGGTTCAGGCATTAGAGGATGAGCTGCTCCAGGATATATCTGACATTGCCAGATAGTATCTGTCTCACATAACCACCGCCGCCTATTACATTCAGGAGGCGTCCTCTGAGGCGGGTGTGTTTGCGGCCAAGGCATCGACTACTTACATCCTGGCTCGCCGTATTCTGTGGTTGAGGTCATGGAAGGTGCACCTGGACTCCAAAAAGACCTTGGAGGTACTCCCTTTTAAGGGAGACATCCTGTTTGGGGAAGACCTCAATAAAATTGTGGCTAACTTGGCGGCTGCTAAGACTGCCTTTCTCCCTAACACTACTCCTTCTGCACAGAAGGCAAAAGGTACCACTTTTCTCTCCTTTCGGCCTCAAGGGAAAGCAAAAGATCAGGCATACCCGAGACAATCTTTTGCTTCCAAAACCACTAAGCCCAAGGCTAAACAATCCAGCCCGTCAGCCTGCTTCTAAACACGACAAGCCTGCTGCATGACGGGACAGGCCTCCCCCCCCCCCCCCTGGGGGATCCCAGGGTGGGGGGCTGACTTCGGCGATTCACCCAGGTCTGGTTAAAGACCACTTCAGATGCATGGGTGCAAGAAGTTGTCTCTCACGGGTACGCAGTCTCTTTCAAGAGGTGTCCCCCTCGCCAGTTCTGCACAATGGTTATCCCTTCGGATCCGTTAAAAGCGCAAGCTCTACAAATGGTTGTGAGTTCCCTCCTGGATACAGGAGTGGTGGTGCCGGTAGCTTTATCCCAGAGGGGCAGAGGATACTACTCAACCCTGTTTCTAGTACCGAAACCCAAATGGGTCTTTCCGGCCTATACTCAACCTCAAATCACTGAACAAGTTTGTAAGAGTATCCAAGGTCCGTATAGAAACTCTGCGCTCAATTGTACTGGCCATGAAACCAGAGATTATATGGTATCTATGGATATACAAGATGTTTGCCTGCATATCGCTATTGCCATATTGCATCAGCAATATCTGCGGTTTGCTATTGGCAACCTTCACTATCAGTTCCAGGCTCTGCCGTTTGGACTGGCCACGGCCCCTCGGATCTTAACCAAGATTATGGCCGTGATGAAGGCTCATCTCCGTCGCCAGGGAGTAAGGATCCTGCCGGATCTGGACGACTTGCTGATCCTGGCAAACTCCCACGATGTCCTCCTCAGTCATCTGCAACTGATGGTAAACTTCCTACAAACCCACGGATGGCTCATCAACTGGAAGAAGTCCTTGCTGGTTCCTGCTCAGAGCGTGGTGCACCTGGGGCACTGCTGGACACACACAATCAACAGCTGTTTCTGTCTCCAGAGAAGGTCCTGAAGCTTCAGGACAGGATAAAATACTTCCTCTCTCGCCCAAGAGTGTCGATACACTCGGTGATGCAAGTACTAGGCCTGATTGTGTCGGCTTTCGACATGGTAGAGTATGCTCAGTTTCATTCCCACCCTCTGCAGAGGTTAATCCTTTCCAAGTGGGACGGTCTACCTCATCGGATTAGATCTCACATGAACTCCTGGACTCCGGAGGTTCGTCTATCGCTGACCTGGTAGCTACAGGATCAGCAGTTAAGCAGAGGCCGTCCCTTCTGGACCCCCAACTGAGTCCTACTGACTACGGATGCCAGTCGGAGGGGCTGGGGCGTGGTGTTGGAGCAACTCTTTCCAGGGTCGGTGGACCAAGGAGGAATCACTCCTCCCAATAAACATTCTGGAATTGCGGGCACTGTTCAATGCTTTTCTCGTCCCTGCCTCTGTTAAAGGATAAGCCTGTTCAAGTACGGTCAGACAACGCCACCACGGTGGCATACATAAACCATCAAGGCAGTGGCGCACGCAGGGGGGGTTTCCAAGTACCTGGAAACCCCCCCCTGATGAGCCAAGTTTTCCTTTTGAGACAGAGACAGCTGTGTCTCCGTCTCAGCAAAATAGCCGCGATCGCGGGTGCGGAGCTGCAGCAAACACAGAGAGCTAAGTATGCAGCTCTCTGCTAACAGTCACGGGGGCGGGGGCTCCTTCCCTCCTCACACGTCCGCTCCTCTGCTCCCAGCCCACTGTGTACTGTATACAGTATGTAAGTTTTAAATCTTTGTTTCTGTGTGTATTTGTACAGTATGTATGTGGGTTTGTTTGTGCCTGTGTATGTACTGTACGTACGTATGTTTCATTATATGTTTGTGTATGTATATATGTGTGATATATATATATATATATATATATATATATATATATATATATATATATATATATATACACTATATACATACACACACGCACATACATACATACATACACAGTTCAGATATGCGACTGGCACTATCGTGACTTAATCTGCAGCAAAATAGATCCAGTAGACGGCGGTGCTTACTATTTTCAAACTGTTTTCAAAGATACAAAAAAACAACCATACATGTTCTTACCTCTATAGGATAACATCCAGTGATCTCTATGCCGCTGTCCCTGCAAACGATGACATCAGAGATCACTGGGTGTTATCCTATAAAGGTAAGAACATGTACAGTATGGTTGGTTTTTTTGTATGAAAACGGTTTGAAAATAAACTGAAACGTTGGAGTAAGCACCGCCGTCTACTGGATTTATTTTGCTGTAAATTACGTCCCGAGAGTGCCACCCGCATATGTGAACTATATTCTAGCCGACACCTGGGTATTTATTTATGTATGGATGGAGTGCAGATTGTCCGGGACTATATATATATATATATATATAAAATGAATGGCACTCCTGACTAATACTAAGTCAGATAATATGTATGGAGACAGAACGGCACTCATAGAGACTGGTAAACCATAGAAAATCGGCACAGGACACTGTAGCTGTTTGACAACGTTTCAGAGTTACTGTAGACTCTGAAATGTCGACAAACAGCTACAGCGTCCTGTGCCGATTTTCTATGGTTTACCAGTCTCTGAGTGCCGTTCTGTCTCCATATATATGTATGTGTGTGTGTATATATGTGTGTGTGTGTGTGTGTGTGTGTGTATATATATATATATATATATATATATATATATATATATATATATATATATATATATATATATATATATATATATTACACATACATGCACATATACATACATACACACCCACCCACGGAAACCCCCCTTGCTAGATCCTGCGTTTGCCCCTGCAAGGTGACACTTGAAGCCGCATGGCAATGATGGAAGTGTCAAAAATCCTTTGTTGGGCGGAACGCCATCTGCCAGCAATATCGTCAGTGTACATTCCGGGAGTCCTCAACTGGGAAGCGGATTACCTCAGTCGTCAGGACGTGCATGCCGGAGAGTGGAGTCTTCATCAAGAAGTCTTTCAACTTCTAGTGGACAAATGGTGCCTACCAGATGTAGACCTGATGGCATCTCGACACAATCACAATGTTCCGGTCTTCTGATCAAGAACCAGGGATCCTCAAGCAGCGTTGAGGACACATTGGCAATTCCATAGAACTTTCGGCTGCCCTATGTGTTTCCTCCAGTGTTACTCCTGCCCAGGGTTCTATGGAAGTTCAAGCAAGAAGGAGGAATACTACTTCTAGTCGCTCCAGCGTGGCCAGACTGCATTGGTTCTCAGACCTGCAGCGTCTATTGATAGAGCATCCCCTTCTACTTCCTCAAAGCCCAGCCCTCCTCGTTCAGGGCCCGTGTGTCTACCCGGACCAGGCCAGACCGGCTTTGATGGCGTGGCTCTTGAAGCATCACTCCTGAGGGCCAAAGGATTCTCCGAGGCGGTTATCCAAACTATGCTGAAGGCCCGAAAATCGGCATCTGCAAAGATATATTACAGGGTTTGGATTTCTTACTTCACCTGGTGTGCTGCTAAGAATTACGATGCATACAAATTCAGAACTTCCAGACTTCTGGCTTTTCTGTAACAAGGCCTGGACTTAGGCCTTCGTCTGGCCTCCCTCAAGGTTCATATATCTGCCTCGTCTGTGTGGTTTCAGAGAAAAATTGCGTCTATTCCTGACGTTCATACTTTCACTCAGGGCGTGTTACGGATTCAGCCTCCCTATGTCCCTCTTGTGGCTCCATGGGATATGTCTGTTGTCCTGAATGCCCTGCAAGAGTCTCCATTTGAACCTCTTGAGTCAGTGGACCTTAAATGGCTCACGGCCAAGGTCCTGTTCCAACTGGCTATTGCCTCTGCTAGGAGGGTGTCAGACCTAGGTGCTTTGTCCTGTTGTCCATCCTTTTTGATTTCTCACCGTGTCCGGGCAGTTCTTAGAACTGGGTATTTGCCTAAGGTGGTGTCATCTTTTCACCTTAACCAAGAGATTGTGGTTCTGGCCTTTATCTCTTCTGATTTGTCCTCCAAAGAGCGGTCTTTGGATGTGGTACGGGCTCTCCGTATTTATGTGGAGAGGACTGCCTCTATCAGGAGGTCAGATACCCTTTTTGTTTTGGTTTTCACAAACGTGGCTGGCCTGCGAATAAACAAACCTTGGCCAGATGGATTAGAATGGTGATTGCACAAGCATATGCACAGGCTGGACTTCCAGCTCCTGCTGCTATCAAAGCCCATTCTACTCGACCTGTTGGACCTTCTTGGGCAGCCCGCCAAGGCGCTTCCGCTGAACAGTTGTGCAAGGCGGCTATGTGGTCCTCAGTGAACACGTTCATCACATTCTATGCCTTTGATACTTCCGCCTCCCGGGATGCTTCCTTTGGACGCCGGGTTCTTGTGCCCGCTACGGTGCGTCCCATCTCATGAGGAACTGCTTTAGGACATCCCCGATGTTTCCCTGTGGAAACCAATGTACCCAGCTGCAGAAAGGGAAATTTATAGTAGACCTACCATGGTTAAATCTCTTTCTGCGAGGTACATTGGTTCCACAGGGCGCCTGCCATGACGCACTTAGCTTCTATGGGTTTGTATGCCATTAGCCGTTAGTCCCTTCTCCTGTTGTGAGAACGTGGTTCTATTTAACTAACATCTACCTTCTCTTTTAACCGCTCCTGCATTGGACTGGTTAACGAAACTGAGCTCACAGTGCCTGGAGGCGGGGTTACAGAGGAGGTCCCAGTGCATCCTGGAACAGTCTAAAGCTTTAGCCTGTTGGTGCCTGGATCAAGATCCATCTCTACACCCCGATGTTTCCCAGTGGAACCATAGTACCTCGTAGAAAGAGATTTAACCATGGTAAGCCTACCATAAATCTCCTTATTTGACCCTGGTGCATGACAATATTACCAAGTATCTGTACCGTATACTGTATGCTTTAGTGGATCAGATATAGGGGTACGACCACTGAGTCAACTTTTGACATGAATTATTAGATCCCATTAGTTGCATGTATGAGGGTGGGGCGATTGTACCTGGCTCTCATACACTGTACAGCTTCAGTGTTAGGTCAGGTTACCACTGAAGATTGATTTTATTTTTTTCATATCTGAACAATTTTACATTTTGGTGTGTGTGTGTGTGTGTATGTCGGAGGTTATAAAGAGTCTTTTGAACATATTAGATGTTGGAAAATAAGGTTACAGACCAATCAAACAAGATATGAACCCCTCTACTGTTAAAATTTGATATATAGGTCAGCATTGCTCATACCTCCGTGGTGGCAATCCCTTTGACTGGCTCCTATTTGAAGGAAGAGCATCCCCAGATTTTTGGAGATAAATTGCAGGGAAATATCCAGTGGTGCTGTCTTTCCTGGATCAAAAACAGTTAGCCACTCAATGAACAACACTTATTATTTATTGACAGTGTATTGGGTAATTGTATCACGTAGACATTATGCCTATTATAAAAACATTAAGCAATAGATCATTAAACAGAATTCTATAAATAATGAATTACGTGAGCAGTATTTTTATTTGTAATCATGGTCAATAATTGATTGTACAGGAAATCTGTTCCTGCTGATTGCTCGTACCTGACAACCCACCAGCCATCAAGGAGCTTGTGGATTACTTCAACTGTATCCCCCTCCTTCACAGACAACTCATCCTCCATTTTTGCAGAATAGTCTCTCGTTGCGACATGTAGTTCACCTGTTTACAGATAAGTTGAACAGTTCTGCATGGCACTAATTGGTTTTACCTGTCTGCCAGAAACAGGTTCAGCACAAAGGTCTGATTTTTTTTCTTGGGAAGTGACAGTAACATTGACAGATAATGTCCCTCTATACTGGGGATTAAATTAGATACATTAGGACCTACTGCTTTTAAGATTTCACCAGGTAGAAACTGAAATACACAATTTTACTTTTTCCATGTATTGGAGCTACTTTTTTTTAGACCGCTTCACTACAGTATAATGCACTGAGATAAAGGACAGAACTTATATTGAAAGAAAAAGAAATATCTAAGATGCTAATATCATCTTTTCTCTGCTCTAAAACATATTTTGCTAAATCCAACACCAATAGTAATGCTGTACATAAGCTCATTATAACCTTCATAATTGGGATCTTGTTCTTCAGGCTCATCTGGGCTATCAAGTGGCTCAAGGTAAGCAGCCGGTAGCCAACCCCGCTTGTTCTTCATCTGGCAGAACCACCAACCTGAAAGACAGAAAACATTCTACAGTATAAACCATGGTTCTGTGATAAGACACATAAGGCCAAATGCAAAAGGGGACAATTTTTTGGGCAGGTACAAACTGGCAGCTTCTCGCAAGGTTTAAAGGTGTGAGGTTTGTCTGCAGCTCACAAGTGTAAAAGTGATTTACAGAGTTCGAGGCTATTACATATGTGAAAACATGACCGTTTGTTTGTGCCTAAACTCGCACCTTGTAATGCGAGTTTCATTACAAGGTACGAGTTTGACAGAGCATGCGCAGATCAGCGAAATTCATGCATGCTTCTAAATGTAAAAAAAAAAATCGACCTGCCAACCCCCCCCCAAGAGCATAACCAGCCCGGGACTCTTTGAGAAGGTCCTGGTTAAAAGATCTAGGAAACAAAAAATGTGTAGGGTTCTCCTGGATTTTAAGAACCAGCACCATGCTCCACTAGTGGTGGGTAATGCCTCAGCCAGGGGTGACACTTGACGAGGTCCCGTGGCCGAAGCATTATTCCCCACTAACTAGTTAGCCCTGGGTGTGTGCGAATGGATCCTGCAATGTTGCAAGTAACCCTGCATCAGACTGACAGTGATTGACAGGAGCGACAGCCTCCGTTTGTGAAAACGTAGGCGCATCAACACCTTTTTGGGGGAATAGGTCAGGAATCTCCACCCTTGGATGGAGATTTCCTTGCCCTTGTGATGGGCAGCTTGCGTGGCACCATGGTTGCTATAAGCCGCCCAATGGTGGGTGCCTGATCCGATGCTGCGTCCTAGGACACAGCTCAGATCACCACTGTCCCTGTGTTCTGAATTTTATGGCCTCATCAAACTTTACATCCCAGCCTATAACGATGTATACCAATGAATTTATATTTTAATTAAAATATAGCCCCCCCCCCCCACACAAAAAAAAAATTAAAATACCATTTTCGTTTTTCTCTACTACATCAACCGCATCTTCAGCTTTTACTGTCAGCTCTGTCTTGGAACTCTTTTCATAGTCTGCAATTACTCGGTAGGACTGGAGAATAATTGGACCTGTTATATCTGACATAAGAACATACAATACTTAATGAATAGCCATCATACTATAAAACAAGACGTCTATGCTTTTTCTCAACAACACATTAAACATTTTCATCCTATTTTCTTTAGCTGTCATTATGTACTATCTAATCACACTGCTCCCTAAGGGTGGCAGTATAATAGCCTCTGATTTTCCAGTGAACTGCAAATTGCCATGTATAATAGAGACTAAATTGTCCAAAAACTTTCAAAGTATTTACAGACATGGTCCCCATTACAATTTTTTTCTGTGTTCTTCATACAAATTGCAAATTGTTTGATGTAATAAACGGCAAGTCCATAAGCCACCAAAACTATGATAAAACTGCCGATTGCAGTGAGTGCTAAAGTAATAAAATAAAAAATTGTGCCCCATTTTAAAAGTAATAGTATAATCTAGTCACATAATAAAAAATTTATTACTAAGCTGGTAGCACCAAAAAAATAATGTGGCTTCAAATAAAAAATAATAAATATTGCCTTATTGTAAATAAATTATTACTATATATGGTTAAATTATAAAGAAAAGAAAAAATGCCAGGAGAAAAAAAGCTTAGTACTTACCTGTCCCCTCATTAATGGCTTGATCATACCTGGTCTAATGACTAGTTAGAAAAATGACTAGTTAAAAAAAAACCCACATAGTCCGAACACAACTTAAGGGGGGTACTCACGGAGCGATCGCTGCTTAAAATCTAAGCAATCTGACTAGATTGCTTAGATTTTAAGCATGATCGCTCCGTGTGTACCCCCTACAGCGATAGCGATGCTATCGCTGGTGCTAGACTGGCCTGCCTGCCAGCATTCCCTAATAGCAAAACTGTGGCAAAGCATGATGGGATTTGTAGTTTTACAGCAGCTGGAGAGCCACAGGTTGGCCAGGCCTGCCGTAGAGTGTGACTAGGTCACCCCTCCCCCATACCCACATGTAGAGGGAGGTCAGTTCTGTATCCTGCACAGTTGTGTGCCTTACATACATATTTGCATAAGTTCCCATTGTGTGCAACTATAGGGTGGTTTTGTGGGGGCCACTGCATTTTTTGTACTGTTATTGGGTTAAGCCTAGCTGTTATTTAAACAAAATAGATATTTTCCTTACCGGACACATTTTTCTTTGTGGTTTCTACCTTCAGCAAGAATGTTTCAGGCTTACGACCACTGAAAATGCAGCAATAAATGTGTTACAAAACGCAACCAACCATATAACCTATTACCACAACATCCTCCTCGTTGAGTGTAAGAAATATGTCAGGCAATTCATTGCTTCATGCTGGCTGACATGTGCTATAGCAAATGAAACTAATTTACATATATGTAACTGAAACTGGGCAACAGTAGGTGACACCATGATTGCTAATTAAGTGATGGTGTAATAAAAATATATTGGTAAGTAAGTCATAAGTCATAGGACCTGTTTGAGAGATGGACGCAATGTTTTGCCACTTCGCATGCAGCTAAGTCACACTGCACATGTGCAGCAATGGTCTTGCAACAGGGTCACAAGTAGGATTTTTTTGCAAAGTGATTGACAGGCAGGGTGGCGATTCTGGGAGGTAATGGGGGAGTGGTGATTCAATCGCAGGCTTGTCACAACCGTTTCTGGTGCATTTAACAGCTTGTGCTGCGATCTTGTAAACATGACTCCAGCGTCTTACTTCCAAAGCCCATGCTGCGCGACCATAAGGAAACTCAGAAGTTTGATGATCAACCGATGTGTGTCCGATGGTTGCGTCTTCTTACACAAGCGGCAAATCTGAGACACAGTGGGCATCTCAATACAAATCCTGGTGGCTGTGATATTTGCATATTTTGTTGCACAGTTGCTGTGTACAGGATCGCAGCTGAGAAGGCATTTGCTTTCATCTCTGAATCAGGCCCAAAGACATTAGCAAGACACAGCATTTATTACTCTTATTATTGATTGTAATCATTCTATGCTAAAGCATGTGTGTCATAACAGTACTAATCAGGAAAACATAAAGTATCCTCACTTGTTGCTTGATGTGGGGTTCACATCATCTGGTCTGACCTTGAAGAAGTCGATAACATGAGGGCAGCGGGATATCTTAGGGGGCAGATTGATTAGAGACGAGCAATAATCAGCCAGGGTGATCTGTCTGTTCTCTGTAGACCTCAGGCCATCAAACCACTTTGGTGCTGAAAAAGCAACATCATTGTCAAATCTGTAGTGGGGTTATTGTTACATTATATTATCATAATGCAACACAAGGTAAGTCGCAGATAGATGATAAATTACATATCTACCTTCAATTGGATTTCAATTTTCTAGTTTACTTACATTGTGATTTTTAACTAATTTAATCTATGGCTAATAAGCTGCTTTATAACACATAAGTTAAGCAAACTAGACAATAAAAATTATTTTGGTTTAATAAACACATCAAATATTTCTCATTACTGTGGTTGGATCAATGTAAGAAACGCTACTATCATTTAGGCAAGTGCTACAGGCTTTTAAAGTTGTCACACTGAAACTCATGTTTTATCTTCATCAAACAGGTGGTTCAACCGATAGGTTTCAGTTCCCCTTCCATGTATTCAATATGTAAAAGCTGTCTAAAGAAAGTATAAGAAATAGCACACACAAGTAGCAGCTGTGTTGTCAGTGGTAGCTACACTATGTACATATTCCTAAGTTTCCATTTATGCAGGTAGTGCTTGCAATGGTCAGAGTTTGTACTCATCTAGAAATGATTGTGTAAGGTTAGTGAGTTGACAATGATATAACTACAGTGCTCCTTATACTTTTGTTTTCTGGTAACAGGTAGGGTTCTATTTGCTACATGAGTGCTCAGTCATTTTATTTTTGGTTTTGGCTTTTATGTAAGAGCTCTTATTCTATCAGGTGATTTGATGAGAGAGATATTAATAGATGGATGGGGTATAAAGATCGAATTGGAGAGAGACAGAAAAATCAGGGTAGATTTTTAAGGCTGATAATGGCCGACGAAAAGGTGGGTCTCCTTATGAACTGGGAATTGAACAAGAAATTGTCTGGTGATTTGTTTATATGAACCTTTTTACGCTTAAGGCCCATATAGACGGGCCGATGTGGGGAGAGATGTGTGCTGAGCGAACCGCTCAGCACACATCTCTCCCGCCGCTCAGCACAGCGTGATCTGTGCTGAGCGTGCGGGGGAAGACGTGGGGCCGCTCACTTCACCCAGCGGGTGAAGTGAGCGACCCGCTAGATTGGCCTGCATGCAGGCCAATCTAGCAGCAGCGATAGCGATGTGAGGGGCTACACACGGAGCGATCATGCTGATATTCTAAGCAATCTAGTCAGATTGCTTAGAATATCGCTCCGTGAGTACCCCCCTTTACTGTTACACCATATAATTGAGAAATATGCAGTTGATATTTAACAGTTTTATCCTATTGAAATAATAAATATTGTATTTATTTACTGTACTTGTATTTGTATATAGTGTTTTAAAATGTAAACTGTAAATTCCCTAATGTGCCACCAGATTTTGGGATCTATTCATAAAGCAGTGAAACCCGTGGAGAAACAGACCAGTAGAGAAGTTGCCCATGGTAACCAATCAGCATCTCCCTTACATTGTATAGAATGTACTTGATAAAGGCTTCCTTCAAAGCTGATTGGTTGCCATGGGCAACTTCTCCACTGGTCCTTTTCACCACTCTTTTTACTGCTTCATGAATAGACCCCTTAATCTGGGCATTTTATCATTTTCATCACTTTCTTAATTGTCCTCCACATTGTTTTAGCAGACGACTGATGCAAATGCTATACTTCCATCCCCAAATGCCAGCTGTGTCTACCACACCCTGTGATATTATGTTTGAGGAAGTGTTAAAGTTCACGGTTGCTGTAAAAATGTCATATATAGGCAGAGAAGAATAAACAAAGCCATGCACAATACATTGAATTCACGGAATTGATTTGTTTTGCTATTATTTGCATGATAGGAAGATGATATTAAGTTTCCCTTGTACAATAAACAGTTGTCTAGCATCCACAACACTTTCACCAACCTCACCCTCCATTAGTGGGAACCCAGACAACAATTAAACAAAACAAAAACCTTTCTACCACCCAACATCTAATATACACCCATCATTCCATCAGTTAGGAAACAGGTAGAGGTTAGTAAAATGAAAATCTTACTTATTACAGAAAATACAAGTACAGCAAGAAGGATTTTGAGATTATTTAGGATTGTAAATCCTTTATTAAAATTTACTTTGAAACATTTTGTTGTAGTGTTTTAATACAATAATATGTATATAAATTATACAACTAATATACAACTAAACAAACCCTGTCATCCAAATTGCAAAATAATCACAACTTTAGTGAAGTCCTTTTCACAACACCAAACGTGTCATAAAGTATTACTTAGCAGATTTACCTGGTAAGTGAGGGATAGTTCTGTGTTCTTTGTTTATGTCTCCAGACTCAATGGGAAATAATTCCTTCAGTGCTTTCTAGAAGAAATGTAAGTAAGCTATAAGTAAGTAAGCAGTATATGCTATGGCCAACTGCTACTTCTCCATGACTTCACATAGGGTTTTATATATATATATATATATATATATATATATATATATATAAAATGGCAGAAGAGTTTCCAACAACTGAAACATTTTCCATGGCATCTGCTACAGGAATAGTGATTTGTAACATATAGTAGGCATACCCTTTCCCTATACTTACTAGGAGTTATGTCTTCCGATACGGCGAATCAGACTGACATATAGAGCATATTGTCTAAGTGTGTTCCCATTATTGCACACTACCAAATGGGCGAACCTGGCAAACAAAGGCATGCATAGGAATGTAGTCGTGAACGATATATCGCGCAGTGGTGCAAAATATCGAACAGTATGTACAGGACAGCCAGTGTATCGTTACATTGGCCATCCTGTCGGCTGGGTATACACATCATGAAGCGTGTACCCAGCTTTAGTCCCACACTACTACCATTACTCAGAAAATAAGGTAGCTAGAGTCAGAAAATATACAGGTACTCGCCTAAAATGAAAAGCTGACTTACAGCATCTTCATACACTTATATTATTCATTTCTGAAATTAGTTCACCGATTTCTCCTTGTTCAGGAACTACGTAGATATAAGAAGTATAAATTATACAGAGAAAAATGGTGGCAGTACTGCAAACACATGGGTACCATCCAAAAAACCCACTAGACTCTATAACACCAACAGAATATTATTATTACCCTTGTGATTCTATTTTATTGTATAATTTCTATAGGTAGTAAAATGAAGAAAGACAAGGTAAGGACAGAAAAAGACCACTAGTGCCAATTGCAGATTATGATCCAATACGGAAAATTGTATTCAGCATGCAAAACATGAAGACGGACACTATATTGTTGGTTGCATAAACTGTCACATTGTCAGGTACACAATTTCACAATCTATTCTGGAAATTGGGGACATGTAACAGCTACATTATGCACTGAGAGGGGATATACAGTAGCAACACTTTTCACAGCTAGAAGGGTCCTGACAGAAGGTAGGAGGAGGATCACCATTCTAACTACAGCTGGTTCTGGGGACGCCTGGCCTAATCAAAATCTAGCTGTTTTGTCTACTTGTTATGTAGACCATTTGGAATGGTGAGAGACCACCTAAACATTCTGTAGACGTTTTTATATTTCTGTTTTGAATAAAATGTTATCACACTATGGGAAAATATCAATTTTTTCATATACCTGCTGAGAATAAAGGACGGAATTGGGAGGCAGAATAAGGAGAAATATCCCACTGGATTGTACCCGCTTCCACACACGTTTATTGTCTACCATAAACAGTAGACAATATTTAATGGTACGAGGCCAATATTTCCTTATTATAGTGAATTGATTTTTAATCATAATATACTATATGGTTGGTTGTTCTTTTGTTTTTTTATGAGCGCCCATGGACTTTTATGGTGATGTGTGAATTGTCCATATCCATTCAAGTGTAAGGTGACACTTTCCTTTCTCCATTGTAGTCCAAGGAGCAGCCTTGGCGCACTTGATTTTATCTTAACTTTGTTCTGTTTTTACTTTTCACAGCACATGGGTCTGGAAGTATATGCAATATTCACAAATCATGAGATTTACTGATTTTTATAGATGGAATTTGTGGAATTTTATGGCAGGCATACACAAATTGGAGTATAAGAACAAACAATATCATCGGAGATACTCAACGCTGGTGGTAAAAATTCCCAATTCCCATGTAACATAGAATGGGCTTTTATCTCTGAATATAGTTGTTTACATAAAGATATCGAGAGAATTATAAAAAATAATTGGAAATTGTTAGAACAGGACCCCATTTTAAAGGGGAAAATCCCCACTAGGCCTTCCTTTATATATAGAAAATCTGGGTGGTATTCATGTGACCGCCGGTCAGCTGACCGACAGTCACATGACCTCCTCCACAAGCCCGACGGGTCACTGTCCCGATGGTCGGCATGCCGACCAACAGGGACTATTTCCACTCGTGGGTGTCCACGACACCCATAGAGTGGGAATACAACCCGTGGCGACTGCAGGTCGCCACCGAGCCCGCAGCGTGGCGAGCGCAGCGAGCCCGCAAGGGGCTTGCTGCACTCTCTCTCTTCCCTGCCGGGATCCCGGCGTCGGTATGCTGCCGGGATCCCGGCGTGGGTAAGCTGACCGGCGATCAGGAGACCGCCGGTCAGCCATACTACACCCAGAAAATCTAAGTCTTTGAAGGATAAACTGGTTAGAAGCACCCTTAATGAACAAAAACAAAGCAGTGAACGTGTACGAGGTTTCCATCGCTGCGGATCTTGCTTAGTTTGTAAAACTGTGAAGACCAATACCTCTAAATACAGAGAAATTAAAATCAATGGGAACTGTTATAAAATCAACCAGTTTATTACTTGTACATCCAAGAACGTAGTCTATGCCAATGAATGTAAGTGCGGTCTTATTTATGTTGAAAAGACTACTAGGATGTTAAAAACAAGGCTCTGTGAACACATTTATAGCATTAGAAAGGGGTTAGAAACACAAACCCTCTCTATGCATTTTAAACAACAACATGGCTCAAAAGAATGTGCAATAAGAAATTTTTGGGGAATAGAATTAGTTAAGGGTACATGAAAAAATAAAAATATTGAGACTAGGTTAGCTAAAACCGAAATGAAATGGATTTTTAATTTGAAAACATTGGTACCACAGGGTCTCAATGGGGAATTTGAATTGAAATTGTTTTTAAATTAATATTATTTGCACTTTATATTATTTCATTGAAGGTTGTAATGGGGACTTTTAATGGATATATAATTGAGACTATTTGTATTAATCTTTAATTTTTATGTTTTTATCTTTTATCTATGCACTTTATGATGCCATACTACTACTACTACATACTATGTTTACGATGACTTACGGAACGCATGTGACCCGCAAATAAACTTTATTATTATTTATTTATTACCAGTTATTTATATAGCGCACACATATTCTGCAGCGCTTTACAGAGAATATTTGGCCATTCACATCAGTCCCTGCCCCAGTGGAGCTTACAATCTATATTCCCTATCAAATGTACACACAGACACAATCACACTAGGGTTAATTTTGTTGAGAGCCAATTAACCTACCAGTATATTTTTGGATTGTGGGAGGAAACCGGAGTACCCGGAGGAAACCCACGCAAGTACGGGGAGAATATACAAACTCCACACAGTTAGGGCCAACATAGTTGAATTCTAACATGGACCGTATGACCGGAAATTACGTTTTAAGTGTTGGAACGCACTTTGAGCCGCAAGGAAGTGAACTTATAGCGTCCGGGCAGAAGTCTATGAAAGACGTAATGTCACGTGACCGGAAGTGACGACCGCCGTAGCGCAGCGTTTTTGAACAACGTAATTTACATTGTTACACCTGAAAACTGTTTGAGGATCATAGGGGTATATATATAGGGGAGAGTTTTAGTATTGCACAATCCGCTTTTGAGAAAGGTTACAACCGAAACGCGTTAAGCGGGATTGTGCTGTGTATCCTGACGATTCCCTCTACATTTCTCATCTACCTCCTGGAAGGAAAGCCGTGAGTTACCGGGACTCTGACTATACCTGCTGTAAAAACCATATCAGCAATCCAGTGGGGTGCCATTTGGGAAAGAAGGAATACCGTTTTGAGATATGCCTTTTTTATTTGTCTACCATGTGAGTGCACCTGTGTCAAAAAAAATATCCGTTTGTCCAAGGGTGTACTGCACTATTTTTTCCCCCTTCCTTTTCTCGTTATATGTGCATTGGAAGTGGCTGGCTATTGAGCTGTTAGAAGAAGTCTGAATACTAATCCTGTGGAACGGGATAATTCCAATGATACTAAGATGTGCCTGAAACCATTTGGAGTTTTGTGAGTGAGATGTATTGAAAATAGAATCCAGTGTCATCTGACAAAAGCATTCTACACTATTGTGTTTTTCTTTTTTTGTTTCTTGTTATGTACCTTAGCGGCAATTGCCAATAAGGACATACGTTATATAGGTTTGGTCCATTTACATGTTAAATCCAGGGAGCGCCTAAGTGGAGTATATTATCTGTACATTACTATTAAACTGTAGTTGCCATGTTCTTGACCATTTTTCAAGCCTAGCTAGGTCATCAATGTACTTTTATGTAATTTTTTTTATACTGAAATCCTGGGTTTTCTGTTCTAATGGACATACTGTACACTAGCTGGCCCATGTAATATTACCTCTTATGTTGTTCTGTATGCTGACCGTGATTATTCTATCTGGCCCTACTCTGTATATTGGACAAATGCACCACACCTCTTAATTTCTAATGACAGTTGCATTGCACAATTATCTCTGACTACTTGTAGCTTTTTACCTGTCCTTGCTTGGAATAAAAAGATATATCAGTACCTCCTGATGCTCCACTAACACTTCTAAGTTTGATGGTGCCACATAGTGGTAAGCATCTGGACAAACTGGTGAGCCATGTCTGTAACGCTGCCAAATCTTTAATAGCTGAAAACTGGAAGTCTCCCACAGCACCTTCATTAGTGGCCCCTCGGCCCTGGTTAATTTGGTGGCCTCAATGGAGTATATTACATGCTTGCAAAACAACTTCCTGCCCATTGCACCTATTAGAGATATGCCAAAGTGTACACTTTGGCCCCTGGGTACACACCACACACCCTGCACTCATATAAGTATACTTACCCCTCTGGAGTTCCATGGCGGCCAGCACTGTAGACAGAAATCACTTATAAAATATAGAGCTGTGAACATTTACCTGGTGATTTGCTAATACGCTATAGAGATATCCCCGGGAACATGGGGCCTGCGCCTTGTTCCCGGGGACATCTCTATTGCACATTAACAAATCACAGCATCAGCAGTAGATGCTGGCAGAAAACCAACATATACTGCACCACGAGGCAGGTGGGGGCCCGCACGGAACCTGTACACTGACCCCCTCCTCCTTTAAACCTCCCTTGTCCCTGGCCACTTTCACATGGCATCATTTTCAATCATCACCTCTACCTGGTCACTAACTTCCCAACTCTCCCCCTTTTTGCATTTCTTTCCCTCCCCTCAGTGTCTCCTTTTTCATTTGAATATGTTTTTGTTCCCTATTCCCATATTTACCATCCCTTTTTTCTCATTTTGTTATTGCCTCCCACACTCCCCATCCCCCTCCCCCATCCTTGTTATTCGTTAATATTGTTTGTTCTCACTTCAATTCATGTTTATTATTCTATGCCTATAACAAATGTCCAGTGGGTCCTGGGCATGTTACTTTGGCAACCGGGTATACTTTTTAGTCTTTGGAGTTTATTCTCCTTTCTACACTGTTTGTACAATTTTGTTATGTGGGTACTATGCGTACCCTATGTATTGTACCTGTTGTTTATGTAAAATGATTGAATGTAAACATTTTGTCTTGAAAACAAAACAAAAAATATATGGAGATATCACTTATATGTACAAGCTTTAAGACAACTGCAGTAGCACTAACTACCTCAGTATACAACATCAAAGCATTTTTATTAGGAATTCTTTCAAGAATCAAACAAAAACAAAAAAGGTAAACAAAAACAGAGCAGTTGCTGTTATTTTTGAAGAAATGAATGTAGAAATAAATTAGCATGGAAAACATAGAAGACATAATAAAATAGGAAATTAATTTATTTAAACATATAATTCCATGTGACATACCTCCCAACATAACCCTCTTAATGTATGATTGCCGGCACCTGTGCTGAAACACCTATCTTATCCATGAACCTGTTCAAAACAGGTGTCGTCAATCATAAATTAAGAGAAAACTCCAGGAGCAGAGCATTGTGTCCCTCCTGGAGAGGGTCATGTTGGGAGGTATGAACCAGAGTAGAGTTAGTACTGAAATCAGAGACGTGAGGTGAGGTTAATGGCTCAGGAGGCATTAGCTACTACCAGAGTCAGATTTACAAACAAGGGCCCTCATTCCGAGTTGTTCGCTCGCAAGGCGAATGTAGCAGAGTTACACACGCTAAGCCGCCGCCTACTGGGAGTGAATCTTAGCTTCTTAAAATTGCGACCGACGTAGGCGCAATATTGCGATTACAAACGAGATAGCAGTTTCTGAGTAGCTTCAGACTTACTCTGCCTGTGCGATCAGTTCAGTGCTTTTCGTTCCTGGCTGACGTCATAAACACACCCAGCGTTCGCCCAGGCACTCCCGCCGTTTCTCCGGCCACTCCTGCGTTTTTTCCGGAAACGGTAGCGTTTCCAGCCACACGCCCCTAAAACGCCGTGCATCCGCCCAGTAACACCCATTTCCTGTCAATCACAATGCGAACGTCGGAGCGATGAAAAAGCCGTGAGTAAACTTACTTTCTTCATAGTAAAGTTACTTGGCGCAGTCGCAGTGCGAACATTGCGCATGCGCACTAAGAGAATTATCACTGCGATGCGATGAAAAACTCCGAGCGAACAACTCGGAATGAGGGCCAATATACGAGTCAAAGCATTCATGTGGGCATTATACACAGAGATGTGTGGAAAAGATAGGCAGCGGAGGCACTGTCAAACCTGCCATAGACTTGTTACTTCAGAGTTTTGACTATAAAAAAGGAGTAGAATAATATAAAGCAGATATTTCAAATACAGTATATTCTTTATATTTTTCATATACTTTATATAGTCAAAACTCTGGCTTATATGTTAGCATACCTCCCAACTGTCCCGATTTTCGCGGGACAGTCCCGTTTTTTGGGGACTGTCCCGCTGTCCCACCCGCGGGCCGCAGTGTCCCGCGATGGGGGGGGGGGGGGGGGGGCAGTTGGGAGGCTCCTACACTCACTGCTCTGCATAGCAGAGCAGTAGTGAATAGACGCTGTGCGCTGTCTATTCAGCGCAGACAGTGGGAGAGAGGGCATGCCAGCAGCTCACAAGAGCGCTGGGCATGCCCCCTCAGTGACGAAAACGGGGGCGTGACCCACGAAGCCACGCCCCTTTTCATATACCACGCCCCCTTTTCGGGAGCGCGTGTGTCCCTCTTCATTGGGGACCAAAGTTGGGAGGTATGTGTTAGTATGACATGAAAGGTTCTGCCTCACCTCAGCGCATATCACTGACTGAAATACAGCTTATCTTTTATTTAACTACATAAATTTTAATTGCAGAAGTAATGTTCTGTTTAATTTAATTAGTCTAGTTACCAGGTGAAGTCAATAATAAAAAAACAAATAAACTCACATGGAATTCATAGATTTCAGTATATTTCCTGTACACAACTTTTTCTGTAAGATCCTGCCACTTTACCATGAACATGTACACCTAGTAAATCAGAAAACAGTAATGAGCATTAATAGATCACAACATATTTATTATTATTACATACCTCCCAACTGTCCCGATTTTGGCGGGACAGTCCCGTTTTTCACGGTCTGTCCCGCTGTCCCACCCACGGGTCGCAGTGTCTCGAGAGTGGGGGAGGGGCAGTTGGGAGATCCCTCCCTGTCACTCGCTGCTCTGAGGAGAGCAGCGGTGAATAGACGCTGTGCGCATGCGCACAGCGCCTATTCCTGACAGAGAGGGAGAGGGGGCATGGCCAGCAGCTCTCACAGCACTGTCCATGCTCCATAATGACGAAAACGGGGGCATGGCTTGCGATCGTGGCACTTGCCACGAGGCCACGCCCCTAATTTCGGGGCACATGTCCCTCCTTGAATACAAGCAAAGTTGGGAGGTATGTTATTATCCTATATTTATATGGCACCACAAGCGTTCCAAAGCACCTAACACAGTACATAAACAAATGGACAACCTAGTAAACAGTAGTGATGTGCACCGGACATTTTTCGGGTTTTGTGTTTTGGTTTTGGATTCGGTTCCGCGGCCGTGTTTTGGATTCGGACGCGTTTTGGCAAAACCTCCCTGAAAATTTTTTGTCGGATTCGGGTGTGTTTTGGATTCGGGTGGTTTTTTTTACAAAAAAACCTCAAAAACAGCTTAAATCATAGAATTTGGGGGTCATTTTGATCCCATAGTATTATTAACCTCAATGACCATAATTTCTAGTCTATTCTGAACACCTCACAATATTATTTTTAGTCCTAAAATTTGCACCGAGGTCGCTGGATGACTAAGCTAAGCGACCCAAGTGGCCGACACAAACACCTGGCCCATCTAGGAGTTGCACTGCAGTGTCAGGCAGGATGGCACTTCAAAAAATAGTCCCCAAACAGCCCATGATGCAAAGAAAAATTAAAGAAAAAAAGAGGTGCAAGATGGAATTGTCCTTGGGCCCTCCCACCCACCCTTATGTTGTATAAACAGGACATGCACACTTTAACAAACCCATCATTTCATCGACAGGGTCTGCCACACGACTGTGACTGAAATGACTGGTTGGTTTGGGCCCCCACCAAAAAAGAAGCAATCAATCTCTCCTTGCACAAACTGGCTCTACAGAGGCAAGATGTCCACCTCCTCCTCATCCTCCGATTCCTCACCCCTTTCACTGTGTACATCCCCCTCCTCACAGATGATTAATTCGTCCCCACTGGAATCCACCATCTCAGGTCCCTGTGTACTTTCTGGAGGCAATTGCTGGTGAATGTCTCCACGGAGGAATTGATTATAATTCATTTTGATGAACATCATCTTCTCCACATTTTCTGGAAGTAACCTTGTACGCCGATTGCTGACAAGGTGAGCGGCTGCACTAAACACTCTTTCGGAGTACACACTGGAGGGGGGGCAACTTAGGTAAAATAAAGCCAGTTTGTGCAAGGGCCTCCAAATTGCCTCTTTTTTCTGCCAGTATACGTACGGACTGTCTGACGTGCCTACTTGGATGCGGTCACTCATATAATCCTCCACCATTCTTTCAATGGTGACAGAATAATATGCAGTGACAGTAGACGACATGTCAGTAATCGTTGGCAGGTCCTTCAGTCCGGACCAGATGTCAGCACTCGCTCCAGACTGCCCTGCATCACTGCCAGCGGGTGGGCTCGGAATTCTTAGCCTTTTCCTTGCAGCCCCAGTTGCGGGAGAATGTGAAGAAGGAGCTGTTGACGAGTCTCGTTCCGCTTGACTTGACAATTTTCTCACCAGCAGGTCTTTGAACCTCTGCAGACTTGTGTCTGCCGGAAAGAGAGATACAACGTAGGCTTTAAACCTAGGATCGAGCACGGTGGCCAAAATGTAGTGCTCTGATTTCAACAGATTGACCACCCGTGAATCCTGGTTAAGCGAATTAAGGGCTCCATCCACAAGTCCCACATGCCTAGCGGAATCGCTCTGTTTTAGCTCCTCCTTCAATCTCTCCAGCTTCTTCTGCAAAAGCCTGATGAGGGAAATGACCTGACTCAGGCTGGCAGTGTCTGAATTGACTTCACGTGTGGTAAGTTCAAAGGGTTGCAGAACCTTGCACAACGTTGAAATCATTCTCCACTGCGCTTGAGTCAGGTGTATTCCCCCTGCTTTGCCTATATCGTAGGTAGCTGTATAGGCTTGAATGGCCTTTTGCTGCTCCTCCATCCTCTGAAGCATATAGAGGGTTGAATTCCACCTCGTTACCACCTCTTGCTTCAGATGATGGCAGGGCAGGTTCAGGAGTGTTTGCTGGTGCTCCAGTCTTCGGCACGCGGTGGCTGAATGCCGAAAGTGGCCCGCAATTCTTCGGGCCACCGACAGCATCTCTTGCACGCCCCTGTCGTTTTTTTTAAATCATTCTGCACCACCAAATTCAATGTATGTGCAAAACATGGGACGTGCTGGAATTTGCCCACATGTAATGCACGCACAATATTGGTGGCGTTGTCCGATGTCACAAATCCCCAGGAGAGTCCAATTGGGGTAAGCCATTCTGCGATGATGTTCCTCAGTTTCCGTAAGAGGTTGTCAGCTGTGTGCCTCTTATGGAAAGCGGTGATACAAAGCGTAGCCTGCCTAGGAACGAGTTGGCATTTGCGAGATGCTGCTACTGGTGCCGCCGCTGCTGTTCTTGCTGCGGGAGGCAATACATCTACCCAGTGGGCTGTCACAGTCATATAGTCCTTAGTCTGCCCTGCTCCACTTGTCCACATGTCCGTGGTTAAGTGGACATTGGGTACAACTGCATTTTTTAGGACACTGGTGACTCTTTTTCTGAGGTCTGTATACATTCTCGGTATCGCCTGCCTAGAGAAATGGAACCTAGATGGTATTTGGTACCGGGGACACAGTACCTCAAGCAATTCTCTAGTTTCCTGTGAATTAACGGTGGATACCGGAAACACGTTTAACACCACCCAGGCTGCCAAGGCCTGAGTTATCCGCTTTGCAGCAGGATGACTGCTGTGATATTTCATCTTCCTCGCAAAGGACTGTTGGACAGTCAATTGCTTACTGGAAGTAGTACAAGTGGTCTTCCGACTTCCCCTCTGGGATGACTATCGACTCCCAGCAACAACAACAGCAGCGCCAGCAGCAGTAGGCGTTACACTCAAGGATGCATCGGAGGAATCCCAGGCAGGAGAGGACTCGTCAGACTTGACAGTGACATGGCCTGCAGGACTACTGGCTTTCCTGTCTAAGGAGGAAATTGACACTGAAGGAGTTGGTGGTGTGGATTGCAGGAGCTTGGTTACAAGAGGAAGGGATTTAGTTGGCAGTGGACTGCTTCCGCTGTCACCCAAAGTTTTTGAACTTGTCAATGACTTCTGATGAATGCGCTCCAGGTGACGTATAAGGGAGGATGTTCCGAGGTGGTTAACGTCCTTACCCCTACTTATTACAGCTTGACAAAGGCGACACACGGCTTGACACCTGTTGTCCGCATTTCTGTTAAAATAATTCCACACCAAAGAGGTGATTTTTTTTTGTAATTTGACCAGGCATGTCAATGGCCATATTCGTCCCACGGACAACAGGTGTCTCCCCGGGTGCCTGACTTAAACAAACCACCTCACCATCTTCTCCTCCTTGTCAATTTCCTCCTCAGCGCCAGCAACACCCATATCCTCATCCTGGTGTACTTCAACAGTGACATCTTCAATTTGACTATCAGGAACTGGACTGCGGGTGCTCCTTCCAGCACTTGCAGGGGGCGTGCAAATGGTGGAAGGCGCCACCTCTT